>NC_134593.1:42031772-42631772 GCF_037038515.1 Microtus pennsylvanicus
TATTCTATACTTTTTAATTTGAGCAGTTATGTGACTTACTTATATTGTTTCAAGAAAAGTGTTTAATGATTCTATTATCATTTGACATATACACACGTTATAACTAGTATTGAAGTTTATGCTATACTAAAGTCTAAGAATGTGGTTAAAATAAGAAAAATAATTTGTCCTGATTTCACACTGAAGAAGAGGAAGGTCATATGCCTTTAAAATCTCTAATAGGAGATTTAATAAATTAATGGTACTCTCTGCTTTTCACTCTAATAGCTGAGCAAATCTGAAACCTGGAGAATTGATTTGCATTAACCACAGAAAAGATTCTATGAAGAGGTAAAAAGTAGACATACTCTTTAGTGTTTCTTTGAAACCTCTGTGAACTATTTGTAGAATTTGACAGGAAGTAAGGTGAATATGAACAATTAAACAAGGTTTATAATGTCACAGAAACACATAATGATAACACAATAAGTATGATAGAAAATGGTTCAGTCTATTGGTTAAGTTCTATGTAAAATTCACTGAGTGACCCACCACCCTCATGTCTACTTGATTGAATTGTCACATCAGAGAATCAATCAACAGAGAACAATATTTTGATAATCTAAATGAAATAAATTTATTTATTTTTAAAAAACAAGAGTGAGTAGCATAGCAACTATGAATGCTAAAGATAGCAGTAAAAGGTAAAACATAATTGGGCTCTCTTCAGTCTATCAACTCCGGACAAAACATTTGGGATAAGGAATTATAAGCACTGTACTTATGAATGAAGCAGCCAATTGATCAATAGTTGTGTATATGGAATTACAATCGATCACACTGTCCTCTGTGCATGGTAAAGGGTTACTCTACTACCAAAATTCATTGCTACTCATTGATCATATAATTTTTGTATTTACTCATTTTCGTGTTGTGTTTGTATTTGCTCAAGTTTTCATGATACTTAGTTATAAATATGACTCGTTTTTAATACACTTAAATATATATGTTTTTATACATATGAATAGACATATTACATAAGTACATTAAATATAAACAAATGATGTATCTAGAAGCAAACACAGAAAATTCCTTGTTTAGAATTAAAGAAAAGTCTTACTCTGGATTGTTGTAGATGTTTTCTACAGAAGAAGGAGAGTCAACGATGAAAAGCTTGCATTTCCCTCCCTCTGGGTTTCCCTTGAGACACAAGAAAAAGGAGGCAATTGAAACAGAACATTTATACTCTATAAGAAGAGGAATTTAAAAGCCATATTTTGTTATCTGTTAAAAGACACCAGGGTATAAGTGAAAACAAAAAAGTATCAAGAAAAATTATATTAAAGAAAAATTATATTATAGAAGACTTCAAGCTATAATACTTTTTATCATTTTTCCATTATTTTTAAGTGTGCACGTGTGTGTGTGTGTGTGTGTGTGTGTGTGTGTGTGTGTGTTTGCTTTAATTTCAACATAGGTCAAAGCAGAGAGACTAATATCATAAAACATCATGAATATAAGCACAAAAACATGTATATACTATATTTTCTTCTTTCATGTCACATATTGTTCCTCAGTGACATTCTATACATAGGCTTCTCAACTTATTATAGAGGTAAGTCTTGAAAACATGGCTGAATTAAAAAAAGTCTATTGCTCTTGGGAGACGATCTTTGTTTTTATATGAACTTGGTATGTCTTATGATTCCAAAGGACCTTCTGCTGAGAGCCTACTCTGGTCCACCATTATTAATTGCACTGGGACAATGGTTTTACCCTGTAAACATTTGTTTCTTGCACTTGTTTAATAAAATGCTGATTGGCCGGTAGCCACCTACAAGTGGGGCAACCATGCAGGAAGTAGAGGTGGGGTAATGAGAACAGAAGAATTCTGGGAATAGGATTCTGCAGTCTGCAGTCATGACCCAGACACAGAGAAAGAAAGATGTGACTGCCTCGCCCAGTAAGGTACCAAGCCATATTATTTGCACTGAGAAGAATAATGGGTTAATGTATGCTGTAAGAAAGAGTTAATAAGCAGAGCCTGAGATACTAGGCCAATCAGTTTATAATTGATATAGACCTCTGTGTGATTTCTTTTGGACTTAATGACTGCGGGAACCAGGCAGGACAGAAAACTCAGTCAACAATTAATTATACAACTAATTAAAATAGACTTTCAGATTCTTTTCCCTTTTTTCCCTTTTTATTCCAACTCAGAATATTAAAACACATTCTTTGAGGAATGTTCCAAATTACATTCAAGCTCAAATTAAATTAAAAAGAAAATAGTGCTTTAAATAAATGCTTTATTTTTAAGAAGGATTTCGTTTCTACTTATAGCATCTAAATATATTAAAAATAATTCAGGAAATTTCCTTAAACATGAAAGTTAACATTTAGTATGAAATAATCAGCCAAGTCATTTCTCTTGGTTATTGCAAGAAATAAATTTGAGTTACTTGAAAAGTCTCTATAAATTTAAATGTTTCTAGGTATTTTATTACTGGTGTGTGTGTTCAAGGTCAATGAATTGTAACTTCCAAATAATATTCTTTATTTGCTTAAATTATCTGTATAAAATCCATAGATTTATCAAATAATTCTTAAAAGAACATGCAGATTTGATAATACTATTTAATGGAAGCTATGTCTATTTTTATCTAACTTTCCATTGTCTGCACGTAATTTTAAGCCTTAACAAACAGTAGAGAAACATGACAAATATGTTAACACTCTGGACATTGGTCAAGCGGTAAAACCGTCCTAACTAACAGCTTATAACTTGTCAGAGAACATGGGAAGCCATTAGCTCATACATTTACTCTCATGTAACTAATTGTCAAATATAATAAAATATAGGTTAATTTTCACTCAATACTTGTGTCTTAGGAAGTGATTTGGAGAAGAACTAAAAGTTATTGATAGGTTTATTTTTCCAGATTATAGACAAATACATGTACATTTTCTTGATATGTCTTAAAGCAGAAGAATATTTAATTACATTTATAATAACTGTAAGTTATGTTTTGTTGCTACATTGCTCTTTTTTGCTTTCCATTCTGAACACTGTTTTTCTAATTTCCTTTTTAGTACTTTCTAACATTTTGATCATGCAAAGTGGGGGTCTGAGTCTTCTTTCAAATAGTTTTCCTTAATAACCATTTACTGTTATTTCAGTGCACGTTTCAGAGCATCATTTTGTTGAAAGACATTAAACTGAAATTTTAAGAAGGCCTGGGACCAAAGATGGCAGGTTCTATCTCCTACCACACTTTCATGCTGACTTCCTGCCTGCCTCCCTTCCTCTCTCCTCCTTCCCTCCATCCTTCCCTCCATTCCTTCTCTTTCCCTACTTCTTTCTTTCCTTTCTTCCTTTTCTCTTCCATCCCTCCCTCTGTCCCTCCTTCCCTCTCTCTCCCTCCCTCCTTCCCTCCGTCCCTCCCTCCCTCCCTCCCTCTTTCTTTCTTCCTTTTTTCTTTCTTTCTTACATCTTTCTACATTTTAAGGATAAAGTTCCTAAAATAACTGTATGATGAACAGTATTGCCCATAACGCAGTCCTACACTGCTTTTTGTGAAAACCATTTCCTGAATTTCCATTAAATGCATTTTAGTTCATGGTTCTAGATATCCAGGAAATAGTGTCTTTCCATGCTACTATCCTTGAAACTTTTGGATTTTTATTTATTTAATAAAGATGGGATGCTAATAAAGAGGGCATGCCTCTCATACATCCTTTCTATTCGAGTTACTTGATACCAAGGAAAACCTAGATATGCTGTAGAGAATTTACATCACACACAGACAAAATAAGTAAAAAGAACAAAATGTTCTTGAGGTGTTTCCAATTTTGACAAAGTTATAAAAATGTAAGACAATTTTCCTCAATTAACTTCTTTTAAATCTCCACTACAGAAGTTTTGATTATTTTATAATAAATTCATCAATAGTCATTTTTGTCTCTAAAAGGTAATAGTTTTACTTATTCTAGTACTATAATAAGTGGTAAAGTCATGAATTGTGAGAAAATAAAGAGCAGAGGTAGAAAACAAGATATTCATTTTTGAATCATTTAGTAAGTAGATTTGGCTTGACTTGCTAATCAATTAGATACACATAAAAGAGAATGAAATCTAGGGGAATTTGAATTTAATTTTTTTTTTACTTTCAAGGAAAAGTGAATTTTGGGAAGATAACTGTATTTTCAGTGATTAAATAATCAAATCAAATGGAAGAAATAATGGGCTTGAAATACCTATGAGATGTTTGAGTTTGAAATCCAGTGAAGAAATGTAGAATGACATTTACTATTAATCCAAAGTACAGTTTATAGATGAAACCATAAAATTAAGAAAAGTCACTAAGAGAGCAGGTATTATGAGATTATAAGTACAAATGAATTTTGAAGATTATCAGCATTTAAAAGATAGGAACAAAATGACTTGAGGAAGGAAGCTATATTAGAGTAGACATTATTATGTATAAACATTAACAAAATTCTCAAACTACGTATTTATTTGTGGGGCTTGATTTTATCTTTGTAACAGGTTAGTCAAACCAACTGTGATTCTAATTTAATTACCATGCATTTGGAAAAGGGATGTAGTTTATCTGTGAGTTGTATTAATCACCTCCAGAGTCTCACTTTCTGATCACCACATATTCAGTATATTCTCCTTTTGATTCTGTCATTTTCTCACCCTTGTTCAAACAGTTCCAGAAGCCCCAACCAGTCATTGTTGATCTTAATGAACATTGTCACTGTCAGCTCTTGATCTCTCTTAATGTCCTTTATCAAAGACAATGAAAGATAACATTGATGTTACGCCTTGTTGTGGATCCTCTTCATAATTATGAACAAACCGGAAGATTTCCCACCCCACCCCCCACTCTCAGTTTATGATTAAAAGTCAAGTCAGAATAGCCACAACATGCATTTCCACACAAAAGGAGACAACAAAGCAGTACCAATTCAGATACCCCATGTAGCTGATGGCAGTGAACTCCCACCACCAAAGGAAAGAAGTTTCATTTGACTATTATATCCATCTCTGTTCTCTAGGGAATGTTCTTCCCACTTCTAAGTTGTGCATTTTCTCTTCTTGTTTTACTCTCTGAACATTGCTAAATTGAGTAATCTGGCTTTCACCCCTCCTTAAGAACCAGACTTCTTCCTGCTGGTAGACTGCTAAAGAACCAGTAATAAGTTTCACTCTGAGAAGGCACCAGTTATTACCTTGGAGTATTGTTTTTGTAGACAGAATAACTCTCTGAAATCCTTCATTGACTTCCTATCTGTGTAGTACCTCTTTAGCTCCAGGTGCCAATAAGTATATTATGATTTTCATCAATGAGATTCTTATGATGGTTCTTTCTCCTTGTTATGAACTGGTCCTTACCCATCACCCAGAAATCTCACAATTAAATGTTAAAGATCATTTTGTGTACTTTTCTGTAGTTAAACTTTCATGAGAGGGATAATTATTGTTTCTTTTTTTTGGAATATTTCATCCACATGAACAGAGTTATCATGTGCTTAATACCTTAGCTACATGAAGAATTTTAATAAGTAAAAAATAAGCATATTTTTTCTAACTCAAATAATTTTACAACTTTTAAAACACTGTATTCTATTTTTTGGCATCAAGACACAATTATATTTTCCACACCTTCCAGTTCTTGTATTTTCCATTTTTTCCTCAGAAATATTTAATATTTCTTGGATCATATTTCTTTTAATGATATCTACCACAGATTGCTAAAACTCTATTTTTTTTACCTTATCCTGATTCAATTTTTTTTCTCCAAAAATACAATGAGGCCTGTGCTAATAATTATTTTACTGCATCAATTTCTGTCGAGATTTAATATTAGTTTTCTTGTCACTCACCACAATGCTTTAAGCAATTAAACACATTTTAAATTTGACAGTTCTCTATATTTTCATAGTGATTTCTGTATAAATCCTATTATTATAAGGAACCATTCAGTTAAAATAGAGATTTAAAACAATCTTTTAAGCTGTAGATGACCAATCCTTTGTGCAGGTCAAATGGTTTTCTACTCATATTGCTCCAAACAAAATTGAAGAGATACTGCATTAAGTTCTCATCTTATAAATGATTTAGTGTGATGCCTAATGACAAGTCTCTACATATTTTATAGAATAAATTCCACAGTAGCTCAGAGAAGTGCTAATTTGAAGAGACAAACCTTCCTTTTTGATGGAGGCCTGACTTTAGAGACCGGAAAGGAAATCAACCAAGAACCACAATGTAGCAGAGCGTAAGCTGGCACAGGAGTTTGTACACATGGATAGGTAACCAGTCACCCTACCGTGCGCCAAGGCTCATACTAGTTTTTGTTAATGAACAACATCATCAAATAGTAGTAGTGATATTTTTCCATGAGTGAGTGTTCACAAATCAAAGTTTGAAGAAATCTAAAACTGTTTCCTTTGATTGTTACATTTAGCACCTTCTATTGACATTCTAGAACAAGTTAGCAGCATTGGAATATAACAGTTATGAGGACGTACATGGCCCGCCTGACTCCTATTGTATTTGCGTTTGGACACTGATCTTTAATAAAGAGTAATCGTATCTGAAGATCAAAACTATCATTACTCCTAAGGTGAGCATCCAAACTGCCTAGGCTCCCCCAAAGCCAGTACGTGCAGTAGGATCAAAAACCCACTGCGATTGTTCTTGAGTTCTCAGTATTCCTCATTGTCCTCTATGTTCAGCTAGTCCGGATTTGTCCCATGCTTTTTCAGACCCAGGCCAGCTGGCCTTGGTGAGTTCCCGATAGAACATCCCCATTGTCTCAGTGTGTGGGTGCACCCCTCGCGGTCCTTAGTTCCTTGCTCGTGCTCAGTCTCCTTCTGCTCCTGATTTGGACCTTGAGATTTCTGTCCCGTGCTCCTCTGTCTCTGTCTCTTTTCATCGCCTGATGAAGGTTAATATTCATGAGGATGCCTATGTGTTTGTCTTTGGGTTCACCTTCTTACTTAGCTTCTCTAGGAACATGCATTATAAGCCCAATGTCCTTTATTTATGGCTAGAAACCAAATATGAGTGAGTACATCCCATGTTCCTCTTTTTGGGTCTGGCTTACCTCACTCAGGATAGTGTTTTCTATTTCCATCCATTTGTATGCAAAATTCAAGAAGTCCTTGTTTTTTACTGCTGAGTAATACTCTAATATGTATATATTCCATACTTTCTTCATCCATTCTTCCGTTGAAGGGCATCTAGGTTGTTTCCAGGTTCTGGCTATTACAAACAATGCTGCCATGAACATAGGGGCGACCCTTGGGCTTTCCACAGGTCAGGGAACCCTGATTGCTCTTTGAGCAGATGAGGGAGGGGGACTTGATCGGGGGAGGGGGAGGGAAATGGGAGGCGGTTGCGGGGAGGAGGCAGAAATCCTTAATAAATAAATAAATTGAAAAAAAATAAAAATAAAAATAAATGTTAAAAAAAAAGAGCACTGGTTGCTCTTCTAGAGGACCTGGGTTCAATTCCCAGCACACACATGGCAGCTCATCACTGTCTGTAACTCCAGTTCTAGGGGATATGGCACCCACACACAGACAAACATGCAGGCAAAACACCAAGGCATATAAAATAAAAATAAATAAATCTTAAAAAAAGAAAAAAAAACAAAACTATCATTACAAGAGGCGTTGTAAAAATGAAGTTTCTTTGGTAGTAGTCAGCTGAAATGAATCTTAAAAAACGATTGTGTTAATTAATATTTGTTTTCAATAGATGCTAAGCAATGGCAGACATTCAAATGGCATTTACCAGGCATGTCTGCTAATAACTTAATGAAGACATGCCACCTTTTCATAGTTGTTTAATGCTTCACTGATGCTTTTCACTGGTAATCTCTTTTACGCTCACTCTAGTCTCCTGAGATATAAGCAGTTTGTCATATTGCCCACCTGAATGACGACAGAGTGGAAGCCCAGTGGGCTTTCCGGTATCATCCAAGGTTGTGTAGTACCTGAAAGACAATGTCCTTACTATTTGATTCTTTGTGATAGTCCTAGATCTACTTTACGTATATGATTTCTTATGAGCTAAAATGCAGTTTTTCAAAAGAAAAAATATGTAATATACTTGTTTTTGCATTAGATAAAATTCCCAAAATAATTAATACTTTCCTCTTTTAGCTTAAACTGTGAGATACTTTAAGGCATTTTTGGGTTTTGAGTAAAGCAATTTCTCTTCCCTATTTAGAAAGAATTATCAAGGAATTCTATGATATGCCTAAAAATTAAAATAATTCTTAGTAGCATCTAAGTAATTTTAGATGTATTTATTATGTTATTTTAAGTGCATGAGTGTCTTGTTTGCACATCGGTATGTGCATCGCTTGCATTCCTATAGCCCATAAAGGTCAAAAGAGGCATGGGAATGGAATTACAGATAGTTTGTGAGCTGCCATTGAGGTGCTAGGTATCTAGCAGAGTCTTCTGCTAGAGCAGCAATTGCTCTTAAACACTGAACTATCCAGTCCCAATGCTTTAAATTTCCCAACCTTGCTGCCTTAATGACATTCCACGGGGATCCTTCCTTCCTAGGATTGATGGTACCTGCAAGCTTCCCACACAGTACATAGAAATGGCTTATGCTTCATTTATACTAAGGTATTGAAGATGATGCACCATTGCATCTGAGCTTAGTCACAGGAAATGGTGTTGACTGTTCTTTCTTCTTTTCTCATATCATTTACTTTGCAAATAAGCAGTTACCATATGGAGAGAACACTCAGATGTCACTGTGGGAGATTTCTTGCATCGAGGTACTTAAGCCTTCTAGTTCTGGCAAAATATAAACTAATTTAAAGACAAGTGTGAGGCCTCATGCAAAGGGATCTACTTGCTTAGATTATGATTACATGTAATTTTAGCTTTGAAGAATATCTTGCAGCTTTACTAGTGACTTTAAATCTGAATCATCCATCTAACCTGCATCTAGATGTCAGATGCACAGAAACAATGAGATATAAGTGTTTTAGCAATTTTATGCTTTTTGTCTCTGGTTAGTATTTTATATAGCAATAGAAAATTCAGATGATTTTAATATTGCTCAGAACACCCACACTTTACTATACAGTTATATTTGAAAATAGCAGGATGTTTAGAAAAGAGACTATTAAGTACAACTATATGTAGCTAAGCTCAGAAGTTCTAAGAGAACCATGGAGGCACTTGCATTGAAAATTATGGGCTAGTGAGGTACAAGAAGGCAAAAACAATAACAAGCCCAGGCAACAGAATATGTGCAGGCAAAAAAATGAAGAATTATGTTGCTTATAGGGAATTTGAAAGAAAAATGATTGTAACAGCAAAGATGGTACCACTGCTGTGAACAAGAGACTGGTACACAAGAGCCTCCTTTTTGGGATAAAGTTTGAATTAGAAAGTTCTGAGGTGTCGTAATGTTTCTAACTAAGAGAATAAATAGTATTTTTTGAGTAGCCACTCAAAATAAAATTAACAATGCACTAGGCATTTTTTGTTTATGGGCAAATTTTAACATAATTTTGTAGTTTTATAGAATATACATTATTTTGTGCAGTATGAAGGGGTCAAAAACAATAGTAACATTGTTTAATGGCTGAATGCAAGGGTGCTCACAAGGTCAACTTGTTACTTTTGGCTGGATTCTTATCAGGAAATAATGGGAAGATCCACACCCATTATCAATAAAGTAGATCTCTTCTCAGGACTCTGAAACATTTATAATTGGCTTTTTATAGGGAAAGTGATCAAAGAGAATAGGGCTGAGTTTCCATGTGGTGGGAATCTCCAAAAATGAACTTAGAGGCTTCTGAGCAAATATGGTACCATTATTATATAAAATTTATACAACTAAGCATATAAAATTTATAAGATTTTAGTATATATAGTTGTACTCAAATCACATGCACACACATATATTTATACACACATGTATATATACTACACAACTATATATTCAGAGAAACATAGATACATATTTACATACATTTAGATATACACACATGTATATACATAAAAATAAACACATTGTTTTATTTTCAATTTCATTATTTTAATAAAACATTCCATCAAAACTACTTAGGGAAGGAAGAGTTTATTTAAGTTTACAGTTCCAAGTGGCAGTCCATTATTGTGGGAAAATCATGACAAAAATAATTTGAACAGCTCATCACATCACATTATGGTCAAGAACAGGGAAAATGAATACATGTGTGTTTACCTGTGCTCAGTCTCTTCTCTATATTTACACAACCATTGATCCCTGACAAGGAATAGTGCTGCCCAGAGTGGGCTGGGTCTATGCATATCAGTTGACATTCATCATCAGGATAATTCCCCTTAGACATCCGCACCAGCTATCCTGGTCTAAACAATTACTCATTGACGATCTCTTCCCAGACAGCTCTAGATTGTGACAAGTTAAGGATTAAAAGTAGTCATCAAGAACGTGTAGACTGAGTAGTCCACCCAGCCGTGGAGGAAGCAAGATGTGGTAGCCTCGCCGAAAAAGATAAGTGTAGATCCTATCTCTCCACACAGAGACTTCTCTTTGTAACAGAGAACATTATAGAAACTAAAACACAGAAAACACGATTGTGTTGGTGTCCCCACACAGATGTGAAACCTGGAGATTGAGCTGTGCAAGCAAGCAGATAAATCCCAGTGCATAAAGAGCTCGCATTTGTTACTCTAACACATCATCTCATTAGAATTCTGGAAGGAAGTCTAATACTTTTGATAATCAGGTTGGTTTTCTCTAAAACCTTCAAGTTGCAGGAACATTCTGATCTTACAGCCAAGGAAATGGTGTCCCGTGCCAATATATTCAAGGCAGACAACATTTCAAGACGGGTTTCTATTGTCTCTCTTGTGTGGTTATTAGAGATCTGTCACTGGTATGCATATCTACAATGAGAAAGATCGAGCAGACAAAAGAAATTACAAATGTATAGTTTGAGGGGACAAAGAGCATGAGCCTTGCATGGTGCTGAAAGAGATAAAGAGGAATGGAGTAAAGAGAGGGGTTCCCTCACAGGACAAGACCCCGGCCAGCCAATCCTGCAATTTGTCAGAAGAAAAGGCCTTAAGGAATGACTTGTCCCTAAAGAGCAACAACAAATCAAAACTTCTGCCAAAACAATTCAAGAAGGTCCAGGTTCCAGGTTTCATCCTCAGCAGGCAGCTGAACTTGGCAACTTTGGTCATGTGATTCTGGTGTTATAGTCATGAAGAAAACATGAGTAAAGACACTGTGGAATCATCATCTGTGCTTAAGGAAAGCTGCTGAGGACAGGCGTATGTCAGGGGTGTCCGTGCATGGAGGCCTAGAGAGGCCATTTGTGAAGCTGTGGAGGTGAAGCCTGCATTTCATTGGTGGCCCTAAGAGGATGGAGATGCGAGAGCTGTGGAAACCCTGCCTAGGAAAGCTGCTAACAGGAGTGGAATCAGCCCAAGAGAAGGAAGTCTGCTGCAGTTGACAAAGCCGAGAGGACTGGGAGAGCTAAGAGCCCTTTGACAGAGTTTGGAGTTTGCCCTGCTGGGTTTTAGTCTTGGTTTAGTCCAGCATTTTCTCACAACACCCCCTTTTCTCCCTTTAGGAATGGAAATATGTTTTCTGTGATGTTGTATGTTGAAACAGGCAATTTGGGTTTTACTTTTATTTGGTTATGGTTAAGAGATTGGCTTGAGTCTCAGAAGAGATTTTGGACTTTGAAATAGTGTTGAGACTGTGAAAGACTACAGGAACTTTTGAAGTTTGACGAAGTGAATTCTGTTTTATGATATCACTACAAGGCTATGCAGGTCCAAAGAATGGACTGTGGTGGTTAAAATAAACTCCCATAGGCTCATATATTTGAGTCTATATATTTGGTTTCCTAAACACTTTTGGAAGGGTTTAAGAGGTGGGGCCTTTCGGAGAAGGTATGTCACTGGAGGTGGCTTGGAGGTTTCAAAAGCTCACAGAACATGGACAAGCCTCTCTCTGTGGGTAGGAGAGGAAGAGAAAATGTACAAGACTCTATCTCTGATGGAGTGTTCAGATGAAATTGGAAACAGACACAAAAGGCTGAGGAGGATGGATCCCATGTGAAGGCTGGAGGACAGGGAGAGATTGTTTGGTCAGCTCTTCCTAAGCCCCTCCCCCACACTCAGGAGCCCTTTGTGACAGGGAGACAGGAGCTCTGTGATGCGGACTTGGGCCCAGTTACCAACTCCCAGAGAGAACTCTCAGAGTTCAGTTGCCTGAGAGCAACAGTGCCATTCAGATGGAGAATTTTCTCTCTCTTCTGGAAAGCGCTGATCCTTCATGACTGACCCCCAGCTTCACCACTTGGGCAGTGGACACGATTTTTGCCCTTGTGTGTGGGCTGGGGCTCGTCTACCTATTATTACCCCCCCTCCACCTTGACTCACCCTCACCTCCACTAGCAGAAAGCACCACCACCAAAAAGGTGGTGAAGAGAGAACACAGCAAAGTCAGGAAGAAAATCAGGACCGTGAAGGCTTACAGAGTTCGCAGGAAGAAACAGAAGGACAAGGTACTGGTTTCACTTCTGCACAGCATTCTGGAGAGACTTATCAACACTGTCAACTTTTTCCAGCTCTTAGGACAAGATGTCTCAGGTGAAGCATTTACACCAGATGCTGCCAAAGCCCACCTGCCACCAAGGGAACCCACAGAGGAGTCTGTGGCAACCAATTTGTCCATAGAGACTTCTTCTCCTCCTCCTCACAAGGAACACCTGTTGCTCAAATATTCTAAACCTTTGCCACCTGTCCTGCTGAATTCCTCACAATTGAGTCACAGTCATCTGTGATTGCCTCTTGGCCACCAGAGACCTTGACTCCTGGAAGACGCCATTCACCACCATAACAACGCCCTTTTCTACTCATCTGATTGAGTGGATCATGTGGCTTGTCCTCCACCCATGCCAGATCCCATCATGGAAGCTCCCCAGTTTGACTGGTAAATACTGGTGATTTCACAGAGCACACATCTGCCAGGTTTGTCTTCTCCTATGTCAACCACCCCAGGCCTTAACCTCTCAAAGAGGCCTACCCCAACCACCTCAGACCTTAACTATTTTAGCAGGTCTACTTCAACAGCAAGTATCATATTTGCAAGCTTACCAAATTAATTTCAGTAATAGTTATAAAACATTATAAACATGGTTCAGTATTAAATTTTACTGCTTCTCAACCATGGTCTAGAACGTACTCACTTAATTTAGCTATGCTTCTATTAACACTTAACTCTTACTTAAAAGAAGCTTTGTTTAGGCATGAGTTTATTCCAGATTTAAAATACATTACTGAATAATTTCTCTATTGTAAGTTATTATAATTCACATTGATATCTAAAATTGTTTGAGTGTTCTTTGTATGCAAACTTCAGCACTTTTTTTTCAATGTGGCCAGTTTTCCATCACTATCACTTGAAATTTGAATTATTTTTGACATAAAATCACAATGTAATTTACTAACAAAAGTCAAAATAAATATATTTCAATCAGCTAATATTACTTAGAAGATCAAATAAGTTGAAATCAGTAGAAACTGTGTTTATAAAGAATGCAATACTAAGGAAAATCCAAAAGTCACCTTTCAATTTGGGCTAGAGGGTACAGTAACATTGCTGTTCATGATATACTATTCATGGCTCAGATCTTAAAGTGTTTAGCATAAGGTGCATACATCCAAAAGTATAAATATTCAATAAGAAAATATATTATACTCAAAATTAATATGGTCCTTCACATATACATATGTGCATATGCATATATAAGTTGTATCATTCATAGTGAAATAAAAAAAACACTTAGTAAAATGATTAGCCACAAAATAAATATTCAAAACCAGGAGATATTTACTTCTAGCAAAAATACTCAGTAATGATCATGTAACAATGTTCTTGTCAAAATAGAAAAAACAAAAGATTAATAAGAAAATTACTAAAATGTGAACATAATTTTTTAAATTATTAACTCTGATTAAGCAATGTATGTACATTTAATTATTTGCACATATACCTTATTTAATCAGGTTAATATTTATAGTGTGTGTATTTTTCAAAACTGAATTTTCTATAAGAAACACATAAATTTTTTAAATATTTATTTATTTATTATGTATACAATATTCTGTCTGCATGTATGCCTGAAGAGGGCACTAGACCTCATTACAGATGGTTGTGAGCCACCATGTGGTTGCTGGGAATTGAACTCAGGACCTTCGGAAGAGCAGGCAATGCTCTTAACTGCTGAGCCATCTCTCCAGCCCATAAAATTTTATCTATACTTAAATAATATAGTTTTTTTAAAGAATAATATTCTCAAAGTTGTTGAAATCGCTCAGTTCAAAAACTGTGTCTTTTGTAGGTGTGAGTTTTATTGCCAGATCACACATGAACATGCCAATGTAATAGCTCATACTTGGAATTGCAGATCGGGTGGCATATAGATAGAAGGATCTTTAAGGATTGATGGCAGAAAAAATAATGAGTTTATAGCTATTTCTTATCACAGATGTGTAGAGAACATTCCACATGAAAATTGGCAGGGTGATGAAAAAGCTCGACAATATAGGTTCAGTTTTTTAAGTAATGTTTATACTCAAACTATACTAAAATGACAGAGCATCAAAGAATAAAATACTTAAATAATGTATATTCCTAATACTTTTTAAAAATTAAATTAATATAAAATAATGTCAAAATATTGTCTTTTGAGTGCATACATGTTCTTCATGTATCTTCATATGTACATGTATGTGTTTGTAGCTGTCAGAACAACATCAAGTCTTCTATATCCTTTATTTATAAAAGAGTGTCTCTCATTAGTTTAGGAAATATCATATAGACTGGGTTGTCTTGAAGAAAGTGAAGACAGCACCCATTAAATTAGTATTTTTGTTTTTTTTTTTGCTTATGTGAAGTAGTGGGCCAAAATATTCCTGCACACACATTATGTTGTAAAACAGGATAATCTCTTGTAATAGAATAATGAATAGCTGTTAATTTCTCTGACACATTTTCCTACTGCAATTGCCAGAATAGGTAATAATATAAGATTTTTTTCAAGTATAATTGTGTCTTCTGATCACAAATATACCAATGAATTGTAAAAGAAACAACAAGCATGGAATTTGGACATTGATTTCAATGTTCAAATGTTTCACAGCTACCAAAGGTAGTATATTTGACATATGTGCAGATTAGTAACATTCATTATTTACTGCTAGAAGCAAATTATAACTAGAAGTTTGAAAAATTGTTTGCAAAGTGCTGACCTAGATGGAAGCCTCTAGAAAATCATTTGCTATGGATTTCTTACAGAGCTAAACATTGCTTTCTTCCATGTTTTCTATCAATTTCTTGTCAGAGTCAATTCGAAAATCTAATTGTGATCCTTTAAGTCTTGAATTAAAAAGATAAACACTTCTACTTATTTCCATTTTTATTGAAATCCCAAATTGTGACTTTGCAGAATCATGCATTCCCATAGTTTCCTATAGTAATGTGTAGGTGTTGTGTGTTGTTTCGGAAATTCTCAAAATGTTTCTTACATTTCACGTGGAGTATTTTTGAGAAAGATCCTTTTGGATTGCAGGATGTGTTCAATGACTACTTCTCCATTTTGTACACTGTGGTTTGCTTCTAAAATCACTGTATACTTACAGAACACAAAATCACTTTGATCAAAGTGAGGACCGTACTCCATTACAATCACAGTGACTACATCAACCATGCTATGAGCGTAAGACTTTCCTATCACACATAGATTGCATAGCAGGTGGCAGTGAAATCATCAGGGAAATCTGAGTAACAAGGGGAATGTCACAAAATAGTTTGTGAAATTTTGGAAAAATTCATAATATTCTAATTTCTTGCTTGAATTCAGGTGAATTTTTACAAATTAGACTTATTTGTTTTATTTTATCTTGGCTGTGTGTCATATGTGTGTCTGGTGTCCTCAAACATCAAAGGAGAGTATCAAGTCTCTTGAATTGAAGTTATTGACTGCTGTGAGTCACCACATGAATGCTGGGAATTTAACACAGGTCCTCTGCCAGAAAAAGCAAGGATCTTTAGCCCTAGGTCATCCTTCCACCCCTACAGTGATTTTATTTAATTGTTCTTTTTAATGAGAAGCACCAGCTACATATTTAGAGGTCAAATACCAATGAAAATGTGACGTTGCCTACTGAAAATATATTAGCAATTTCAAGACAATGACAGCATAGCATTAAGTGAAGAATGGTCGCCTAGTGGTTCTAGAACTTCTGGTTCTGCACAGTATTCATGCTCAGGACATTGACCCTCTCTGGGGCATTTCATATGCCTTAACAACAATGTGATAGTTGTTATGTATCAGTAACAGAGTTGAAAGATCCCATCTAATGCCAAAAAATCCCAAAAAAAGCAAAATATAAACAACAACAATAACAAAAACAAACTTTCCTCCACAATAAACTGCAAGAATTTCTCTCTTCCCTCTCTAGAGAAAACAAAAACAACAAAGCTATTATTTTTCAAATTTACCCTTTCTCTTGCGGAATACAAAGTATCTAAGAATAGTATATCATAAGAATATACATTAGAGACATTCATTAAAAATAAGATTTGAAAGACACAACAGGGTAACTGAAAGGAAAATATCTGGAGTCATCATTGCCACTCCCTGCTCAAGTTTAGGCTTCAGTTATTTATGTTTGTATTCACATCATTAGCTAAGCACATTCTTTCTCTGCTTTAAAACTATTTTTTTTTCACTGTCTTAGTGTAGAGTAAGGGAAAACTGCAACCAGGATGTTTTGTATGAGAGAAGAATAAAAAACATGACTCCAGGTACTGGCTATTACAAATAATGCTGCTATGAACATAGTTGAACAAATGCTTTTGTCATATGATAGGACATCTCTTGGGTATATTCCCAAGAGTGATATTGCTGGGTCTTGGGGTAGGTTGATCCCAAATTTCCTGAGAAATCGCCACACTGCTTTCCAAAGTGGTTGCACAAGTTTGCATTCCCACCAGCAATGGATGAGTGTACCCCTTTCTCCACAGCCTCTCCAGCAAATGAGTCATTGCCAAATTCCTTTTATGAAGCTACAGTTACCCTGATACCAAAACCACACAAAGACTCAACCAAGAAAGAGAATTACAGGCCAATCTCACTCATGAACATCCACACGAAAATCTTCAATAAAATACTGGCAAACCGAATCCAAGAACACATGGCTCTTTTTATTAGATACAAAACACGATTTCTAATGTGTTCTGATTCTTCTTCCCCACTTCCCCAATAGCATGCTATTCTGCACTAAAAAAAAAACAAAAAAAAAAAAACTATTCCTCTTTCTTATATATAGTCCTTGTAGTAGCCTGAAAAGTTAATTATACCTTTCCTCCTTTCTATTTTATTATTTTATGCTATTATCCCCCCAAATAATATTACAAAATTTTATGTGCTTCCTTCCTCTCCACTGTAAAGCCTGTCTCAGTATTTAGTATTAACAATGAGTTACACATTGAAATGGTCAATTCAGAGATCCAGGAGGCTGAGCTGTGGGAACAAAGAGCTTGACCTAACAAGATACAATTATTCTAACACTATTGTGAAAGTGATGTTATGGGTCCCAATGCCCAAATCTATTTTTATGTTTAGTCTTAACTCTGTTGCTGAAGCAGTTTTTGCTGGTGGCTCTTCCTTCTGCATAGTAGAGTGATGATGACCTCAGGGAGTGGACCCACCACCTGCTGACTCCCACTGTATAAACTGCTACACATTCTGCAAATACCAGGGAAGCTATTTCTCCGTGCTATTTTCTGCAGTGGAGAGGTTTCCCGAGTGGAGCTGTTACTTGTCTCATGACTGTCCCAATTTCAGTCAACTATAACACAACCTGAGAAAGCTAGGACCCTTCTATAATATTCCTTAAAATTATATAATAATACGTTTGTTAGGGGGTGATTCTAGCTCCTATTTTTTAAGTAACTGAACTTATTTTAGGCACTTGTTCAGCACAGCCCAATCTCTCTTTGATATTTTTTTTCATTCCCCTGAGATGTATATCTATCTCTGATTCTGTTTCCCAAGTCCTCTGAGAGGATAGCAAGGCAATGAATTCATTGGATTTTTGGTTTAGCAAAGCCTGTCTTTTCAGTCAGTAAATCGTTCTGACCATCTGTAAGAAACTCCACTCCCTGTCACTGACCTTTTGTTCGTTTCATGTTTGAAAAATGTCTTATGATTTGTCCTAACATCCTCTGCAATTTTCTTTTCACTTGTCCCCTTCCCTCTTCTGGTCATATTTTTTTTTACAAAATCATTTATATATTCACACGTTTCTCCCGAGAATCCCTTCCCTTTAGTCTCCTTTCTGCCTCTGGTGCTTCTTGGTTAGGATTCCCTCAGTGGTCCCATGTTTGCAGAACATTTACAGTGGCAATTCAATGGAAATATAAAATGATGATTGCTTTTAGCTTTTCCTTATTTGTTTCTGACCTTTGAAAGTGAAGAAGAATTCACTTAACAGATTTCACTAAGCTGGTCATTAAACAAACGTTTACTAAGTACTTATTGCACTTCAGGACTGTTCTTTACTTCAAGTTGTACTCACTTCTTTCCTTATTCTTAGTAAAAAGACATTTGAATTTAGTTTAGTTGAAGCATGCTGGACTGCTTATAGATCTGATGACTGTGTCAAAATATAAAGCCCACACAAGACAAAGGTTACTTAAGTGGGACTTTATTTCATAAAACACATGTCAAAATGATAAATAACAGGTCCTCAACACTTACTTTATTGATGTCTGGTAACGCCAAGGATTTCTTCAGTGAGGAGAGTTATATAATATGAAGCTACATGAGCATGCTTCTATCCATTTTTACATCACCCGAAGCTGGTTTAGGCAGAGTGGGTCCTGAGAGGCCCTGGTTCTTTCTACGTTCAGATCATGCACAAAGGCTAGAACCTTGATATAAGAGTCAGACAATTTTCAATGCTAAAAAGTTTATATTGGACAAAGCTTTCAGAAAATCAACATCAGTTAAGCAACCCACTATTTAAAATAACATAAAGGTGTATTTAATTTTGCTTAAACAAATAAGCAAGTTATTTTAAATGTTTACTGGAACAATTTAAATCTTATAGGTTTTTTAAACTTTTGTAAGTTTTTTTGATTCTCCATAAAGAACAGATGACAGCAATGAATTTGAACACAAAATTTATGAACTTCAACTATTGGTGGTGTGTTTTGCTCTCTCTTAGTTAGTCACCTGGTAATAAGCAAATAAAAATGCACACTTGAGCCGCCAGTAACATGTGTGTTATTATACATACATGCATGGAACAGCAATTAATGAAAAAGAAGACCATGGATTTTAAAGAGATCAAGAAATGTTATATGGAAGAGATTGAAAGAAAGAAAAGTAAAGAGAAAATTATGTTATTGTATAATAATCTTAAAACTTAAAAAAACAATATTTAAGCAAAGAATTCTATACTTCCCGTTAAACTGATAAGTAAATCTTAAACTATATATATGTGTGTGTATGCACGCATACATATGTGTGTATATCTATATATGCCAATAATAAATGATGTTTAATAATGGCAATAATAAAAAATTCATTACAGTATTAAATAGCATCCTAGCTTAAGACTTCTAGCTTCTTTTGCTTTTAAATCTTTCTAATTATTTAATGTAAAATTTAAACTTTGGTGGTTTCCTTCTCATAGTCTAATGAAATTTAATATTTCACTTATACTCTTCTCATACTTTATATATCTCAGTTAAATTGAGAGTAAAAGCTAGATACATTGCAACAATTTCACAGTATTATTTTTTCTTTAAACACATTAACTTTTTAAAATTTATGAAAACAATATTAAATATGCATCTTTATTTTCATTTTATGTCTCTGCTTTAGCTAGAATGGAATTTACATCTGGTACTCTTTTTGAAGACTGGGAATTTTATTCTCTCTTGTAGTGCACAATTTTACCAGTAAGATACTTCTGCTTTATTACTCTGAGATTGTCATTCTTGCTTTATTTTTTGATGTGTTACCCAATACATCTTATATGTATCTGTATTACACAGCATAAAGATTATTTTTTTAGTAAGCTTCTTGTCAGTATTTCAACACCACATTTCATAACCTCATGGCCTCTGCTTTTGACAAGAAATTGATCTAATTGATATCTTTATTCCTATGTATCTATCACATTATTATCTCTGGAAATGTTGTAGTTTTTTTTCTTTCGTGTTTGAATTATTAATATAATGTACCTTAACATAGTTTGCATTGAATTTATTCTGATTTAATTTGACTGGCAAAATCCAATGGCTATGGAACATTCTAACTACTGCTTCCCTTACAATCTTTCTCGTACATAGCTTTTCCTCTTCTGCAACTTCTAAATCCATTTGGATGTTGCACTCCTTTTTCCCAGGCCTATAGTTTGATTTTGAATCCATAATCCCCATTCTTTAAGATAATTAATTTCTATGCATTTTCTCTAAGGCAGCTAAGAATTGCTGTAATCACCTGCAGTTCACCCTTAAGACCATTTGTCAGTGAGCTGTCCTGCAGTGTCAGTGAGTGTGGGCTTCAGGACAGCCATGGGCTAGAGTCTACCTTGCATGACACCTTTGCATAATTCTTTCTCATTGGCCCATCATCTGGATTTACATTCTGAATTCTTCAAATAATGTCTCCATTAGTATTCTATCCCGAGCAACGTAATTGGTATTTATTGCCATAAGTGTTGTAGAATATGGACAAGACAGAGATTTTTATTCTCTAATGATTTTTGCATGTGGGTGTGTGAGACTCCTGATTAAGAATTTGAAATAGAAAAGAATGATTATGCTTAACTTTAGAGTGTATTGTTAACTTTTATGACTTCATTTTTCCTCTTTATAATACGTTTTGCTTTTATTTGTTATATAGTTTACATGCCAGACATTAATACAACCTTTTATTTTGAATAACTGAACAAGTATTATCTAATAACTGAGATATGTAATAACCTAAGTTACTTTACAATATATCTATTGGTCAATTTATTTAATTTTGATTACTTTTTTATATTTAAAAATTTTATCTTCCTACAATGAGAAATACTTTAAAAAAGAGCATTAGGTTTTAACATTTGACTTGGACTTGTGACTTATTATAGCCATATCATGAATTAATCTTTCTATGCTTAAAGTTGTCTTATGTAATTGTTTATCATTTGAAAAGAAATTGCCATTTCTATACCAGTTTTGAAGTCACCACCGATAAATATGTATAATGTATTTATATGATTTTAAAGTCATCAGGAAAATATAGTTACATATATAAACATATGCATATATAGAGTTATATACCTATCTGAATATGATCTGCTTATTAATCAAATTATCTGGAATCATGAATCAGAAATTTATTAAGATAGTATCTGCAATGCAAATAAGAAAATATCACCAACTTATATGTTGAATGGCTATATATATACATATATGTATGTATGTATGTATATATATATATATATATATATATATATATATGTCTTTTTCATTGGTTATTTGCCCTCCCTCTCCCCTTAAAAAGAAAGAAAATCTTTCTGACTTTAAGGTACTTGCTTCTTTATGTTGGGTAGAAGTAATGAAGCATCATTTGTCATTTTTTGTTTTCTGCACAAGATGTGGTAATTTTCAAGAAGTTTCTTTAAAAGCATAAATTCCTCTTTTTCAAGTGACCTCTAATGATAGGCTATATTTTTAACATATGATTTGAGAAACACTGAAAAGCTTATGATGATTACTGAGTAAGGCAGTCTTGATACCGCTGTTTTCCGGTCATCCTTTTATGTGTTTAGGTATTGGTTCCCATTTGCTATTGCGTATGGAGGCAGTAGCTTTCCAGCTGCACATGAGTAAGCGACCCTATGTCACCACTGTGGTGCTTACTATCTGAGCAAGCTACTCCTGTTAAGCATGAACATGGCAACGCCAGCTAATGAGGCAATTAAAACTAAGGAACATACAGCACAAAGAGCTTCTCTGTATTTAGCTCACCTCAGCATAAAATATTGTTAATTCAACATTAAAACGAACATATTCTTTAAATAAATACAAGAATTTTGGTCTAAGGCTGATTCTTTGATCTTTGTATAAAAGCTTTTAGATTTAGATTCCAAACATTAAGTATTTAGTTGCTGTTTTCACCACTAGAATTTCCATCTTTGATTCCTGAACTATACCCACAGAATATATGCCGAAATCAATGAAGGACCTGGCCAATGATATACATGAGTCCAATTTTTTAAAATTGATTTCAATTGAGCTCTACATTTTTCTCTACTCCCCTCTCTGCCTTTTTCTTCCCCCCTCCAACCCTTCCCTAAGGTCCCCATGCTCCCAATTTACTCAGGAGATCTTGTCTTTTTGTACTTCCCATGTAGATTAGGTCTATGTATGTCTCTCTTAGGGTCCTCATTGTTGTTTAGGTTCTCTCTGATTGTGGTTTGTAGGTTGGTTTTCTTTGCTTTATATTTAAAAACCATCCATGAGTGAGTACATGTGATAAATGTCTTTCCATTTTGATGAGACTACTAAAATTTGGCTGAGCCATATTGTCATTTTGGCGCTATGCTCCTTAAATTGTATTTTTCAAGTAGTATGATAACTCCAAATAATGTACATTGTTGTGATATAATATTCATTTTAAATAAAATACACACATGTAGGCATATTTATAGAATGTCTCAACATAATTACCATAATCTTCAGGGAATATCTTGAACTTTTTTTCTTGTATTGTTTTTCTTGTTTTTTTTTTTTCTGTTTTCCAAATCTCTCCACTGGTCTTCAAGCTGGAGTATGTTCCTTTGGTTTCTCAGGAATGATTTCTAAGGCTTTTAGTCTGGGGTTTTTGAATTTAAAGTGATCAGAATACGGACACTGTTAAAACTGCGAGTTCCTTTATTTTATTGCAATTCAGTTTTCTTGTCAGTGTTAAAAGTATATTAACACATTAGATATGGATGTTACTTATCTTTCAGATTTAAAGGCAATGTACAAAGTAAATCAAGGGCACAGAAAGAAAGAATACTTGTCATTTGCTTGAAAGTTAGGCTTGGCTATTTTTGTTCTTTCCTAAATATGAATATGGTGATTGAATTGTTGAAAGGCTAGCAATTACAATCAGTATGTGAGTTCATATAATTTTGATTTAAGCACTACCCCATAATCCATATTTATCTGAGTATATGCTTCACACTTCCTGGATTTCTGTAGCCTATGAATCCATTTTCATGGTATTGTTGATTCTGTTAGTGAGAATTATGTTTGCTTGTGTGTGTATGTGTGCGTGTGTGTATGTGTGTGTGCAAAGTTCAACAATAGAGACATTGCAGGCGCTATCCAGCCATTGTGATGCTGGAGAAAACATGTGTAGATTACCAGCGTGCTATACTACTGAGTATAGAACATTTGTGTAATTGTTGAATTTAGACAAGGGTTGAAATTAATTCACCTCAGTATGATTTTTGGTATTCTCATGGAACACATTTAATAGCCAAGAAGATATATCACCTGATGAAATTGAAAAAAAGAGCACATTCAGTATTAATAACACTTGAAAATTATAGATCAGGCTGAAATTTTCACATTAGTATTACATGAGAAATTGGAGATTAAAGAATTTTACAACCAAGTCTCATTTGCCACTTGCATTTTGTAGAAGTGTCAGAGAATGACAAAAAAATGACCAAGCTAATAGTCTGTAATGTGGCAGTTTCATGCTTAACTTTATTAATGTCACTTCCTGTTATGGTTACGTGCTTGTTGAGGTGTACTCTAGTTTAGTGACAGCATAGAAAGGATCTGAAACATAGCCAATCAAAGCAAGAACATGAACACCATTCATTTGTTAACTTTGCTGACGATACGGACACCAGAGTGCTCTCTTAATGCAAAGCCATGGGTGATTTCTTAACAACAAAAAAAGGCCAAGAGCTGCTGACATCCAAAGGCTTGCCATACATAATGTGACTGAGCATACCATACCATATCAGTGCTGTCTGCCCATGAATATGTGTGACGGAGTCAAAGTTCAAGGTTCTTCTTACAATGGTTTAAGGGATTTCTTGAACAAGCATGACATAAAGCATCTGTCAACTACAATAACATTTGTTATAGAAACCAAGTAGCACAATATTTGGGGTTCATGTAAGTAGAGCATTTTATGTTACCTAGTTCTTTAATATTTCTAGTTGTTACTGCAAAGACAAAATCATATACAAAAAGCCTAAGTGTTAGAAGAATGAATATTTTATAACATAGTTTTCAAAGGGCATAACTCAATATTCTAGCAAAAGTAAATATTTACAAGCTTAACCATGAAGCTTCCTGTATGGATATTGGCCTAGGACCTTTAGAAATGTCCTGTGGGGATTGCAATACACTCTTCACTCCTCTGTGGACAGCAAGTGTGGAACATATACCTGGCAGAGGTACAATGACACATTACTTAACAGGTCACCAGGTTTTCCCCATATTATAGTAATGACTTAATAATAGTCATATGATTATAATAATTTTAGTATGTTCATTACTTATTTTAGAAGTTATAGGAAAAAATGAAATTCTGACTGCCAAATAAATTATAATTCTTGAAATAAAGTATATTTCAGATACAACATGTAATAATAACATTTTTCAGACTCCCATTTTTACATTTCTGACATTTTCTTGGTAAGGAGGGGAGAGACAGAGGTTCTTCATTTGGTTTGAAATTTATTTTGCGTCATAGACTTTCTCACTGTATTATTTTCTGATGAATCTGGATATTTCCCGGCAAAGACAGATCTTTGTGCTACTGCAGGATGAATCTGCAGGACATCAAGAAATTAATGACGGAAAGATTCCATTCTATTTCTAAAGTGCCTTGTGGAGCTTGAACATAGCTGAGACTACTGGGCAATCTAAATCAATTATATTGAACTCACATAGGGTGATTATGCCCTTCCCAGCTCCTCCCTCGGCCAGCTGTTCCCAATCAGTCCTCATTCCTTAGTTCAACTGATGCCCCCCACAATGCTGACTGTGTCTTACTCCAGCAAGACTTCTTAATAATTGCCCTCTCATTTGGACCAAACTCACCCATCACTTGCCTTTTAATGTTTTGTTTCCTTTCAGTTACTTCTGGCTTCTTTACATGAAATATTAATGGAATCTTATTGTTTTCCTTTGCCAGAAATTTATATAAAATGACGAATTTGAAATGGCAAATGGTTTTTAAATAAGACAGCAGATCTTGGGAGATGAATAAATACTCTTACATTTGTTTTTTTTTAATTATTGAAAAAATTTCTGCCTCCTCCCCGTCTCCCATTTCTCTCCCCCTCCTCCACTCCTCTCCCCTTCCCCCACTCCTCTCCCCCGCCCCACTCCTCTTTTTAACATACCTAATTATTAGACCTAAAATAAAAATCAAGAAATAGAATTTAACCATTCCATTTTATAATTATTTCAGAGGATTATTAAAAAAATAGAACCATCCACATTCATATATTTTATAAGACCATAACTACAATAATCTAGATGATTTTTATAATTTTTGTGGTAGGACAAATCAGAGATTTAATACTGTTGCTGTATATTTTAAATTCTATATATACCAGATTGGTCAACAATTCCAGAAATCCACCTGAATCTATCTCCTGAGTGCTGGTTTTAAAGGTGTGACACCGTGCCCTTTAGGGATTTTATTGTTTTAATTGAGGAAACTGTTTTATAATAAACAGCAATAATGAAAATCGTCTATAACTTACTTTAAGATGAAATAGACACGTTGAAAGTAATATAAGGTCTCCAAATGTCTAGTAAAAAAATGTCACTATAGAAACATATGAAGCCTCAATATTATTTCACTGCTAGTTCTAGATAAAATGATTGCTATTTGTCATATTTGAAGACAAATAATTTAAATCATTATTTATTCAAATTTTAGTATTTGTTGGTATAAAAGCATACAAGATAGGCTTCATTCCTAAGTTCTATAGAGAAATATTCAGGAACCATATTCATGAGTTCAATTTCTCTGGTCTAATCTGAATTTTAACCCTGCAAACAAAACAACTCTTTTCAGTTTCACTTTTTGTTGTCTTGTGTAAGTGAATTATTAGAAAAGTGGCCACATAGCTTGCTAAGCAAATCTTTCCTTTTACTAGTTTAGCTTATTTTTCCTAATATAAATTACATGTATATACAAGTGACAGGTGTGTGATTGTGACCAAATGCGCATGTGGAAGTCCGAGGATAACTGTACAAAATTGGGGCACTCCTACTTCTCCCTGGGCTGCAGGGACTATGCTTAAGTCAACAAGTGCATTGATTAGCTGAACCTCCTCACTTGCCCTATGTTAGATTTAGTTCTTTATTGGTAGATCCCTTTTATACAGAATTTTCACAACTTTAAACCAGCACCCCTTTTTTTCTCCACAGTTGAGAAAGCCCATATTTTAGAGAATAGGTTTAAGGAGTTATTATGAAAAGGAAATATGCAATTAAAGGTTTAATGCTAATGTATTAATAATTAATTTAAGTTGATGCTTTTATTTCTCTTTCCTAGCATAAGAGCATTAAGGTGCATAAGAAAAGCCTATGCTCATCTTTAGGTACTTCCTATAATGGACGTTTCAACTGCGAGAAAATAACTCTGCGTGGGAATGTTTTTAACTCATGAGAATGCTGTTATAACATCTGGGTCACCGAAAATGCAATGGCGGCAACTCATGAAGGAAAACAGGGGTTATTTCTTTAAGAAGACTGGGTGAAATCCCAGATAAAGGGGAAGAGGCTTCACCAGTGTATATGTCTGAGCATCTAGATGCATTTTGCATGAGGAAATAGTTGTAAAGGGGATTAACATCCTCATTGTGGACCATTTTTATTTCAAGTACATCCTATATCCTAAATAAAAAGGTTGAGTAAGTAGGATATAGACAATTTGAAGGTCAGGTCAGGAACAAGGCAGTTACGGGAGTTGTCACCCACCAGTATATGGCGTTAAAAATCAACACCTAGAACACGGAGAAACAAGTATGAATAGAAACAAATGATAGTTAGGATAGACTTCTTCTGAGTAAAGAAAAAAAAATCACTACCACTATATCATTTTCTTTCTTTCTACTCCCCCATTTTTATAACAGTACTTGCTAACAAAATACTGATTCTGCTGAACATTCCTTATCGATATATAAAGAACAATTACAGAGGACTTAAGAATCTGTCTAGATATCACATTCCATATATATATTACCAAAGGTGGTTATTGTTTAAATTTGAGACTCCTAGTGTAAAAATAATTTTACTTTAGCTTGGACTTTATCATTGCTATTAATATTTTTGCAGTTCTAGAGTTCTAACTCAGTACCTTGCTCCTAATAAACAGATTTTCCATGACTACACCAAAATTTTATCAACTTTAAATTTCCCTTGTGTTTCATTGCATTATAAACTTGTAGAAAATTGAAATCACAAGTTCTTATGTCCACAAGCATGCCTGAAAATGGAAGACACTCATGATTTAATACTTAACAAATAGAGCCGGGCGATGGTGGTGCACGCCTTTAATCCCAGCACTCGGGAGGCAGAGGCAGGCGGATCTCTGTGAGTTCGAGACCAGCCTGGTCTACAGAGCTAGTTCCAGGACAGGCTCCAAAGCCGCAGAGAAACCCTGTCTCCAAAAACAAAAACAAGCAAAAACAAAAAACAAAAACAAATAGAACGACAGGAGTAATAGTAGAAAGTAAGAGAGGAAAAATGAGCCAAGTAAGCAGTAGAAAGGCGAATGTGGAAGACACTGACGCATGATACGTTCTGGCGTGCACTATGTTCCAGGATGTAAACATGATTCTGTAAAGTTTCTCGCAGTTATTTAAAGCAAAAATACACAACAAAATTGCCAATGTCATTCAATTTCCTCTTCTATGTAAAGTCCTCCAGCCTGAAACAGCAAAGGCTTTATGGTTCTCAGATTCCCAAGTCATATAGTACCTGCTATCTTTGTGCGTCTTCCGGTTCCCCAGTTTGGACATGCTCATCTTCCTTGCCAGCCCTGCTCAGTCTTGCTTCCTCTCCAGCATTTCTACTAATGTCTTTCAGGCCATTGTTTTTGATGTCCATATTTGGTCTAGATTGGTTTTAGTTTCCTTTTATAAAAAAGGTAAAAACAATGATTCCTTTTGCAGTCAATCAATTTTAGGTTCAATCAAGAAAGTTTTGACATTTTTTTACTTTTTAAAAAATTTTATTTTTTTTAAATAAAAAGCAAATTATCTTTTTTTTTTTTTCATTTTCTATACCAATCCCAGGTCCCACTCCCTCCTCTCCTCCCATTCCCTTCACCTCACCCCCAACCCACCTCCCATCACTCCCCAGAGAGCGCAAGGCACATTGCTCCAAGGAAGAACCAAGGCCTTCCCCAATATATCCAGGCTGAGCATGTTATCTATTCAGAGAGAATTGGGGGGAAAAAGTACAGGCAGCAAGGACAAATCCTGGTCCCCCTGCCAATGGCCCCACAGGCTGCCCAAGCCATACAACTATTACCCACATTCAGAGGGTCTTGGTCCTATGCTGATTCCCTCCTTGTCTAGTCAGAGTTGGTGAGCTCCCATTAGCTCAGGTAAGTTATTTCAGTGGGTGTCCCCATTATGGTCTTGAACTCTTAGCTCATATTCTCACTCCTCCCACTCTTCAACTGGACATTTTGGAGTTCAGCCCAGTGTTCCACTGCATATCTCTGTCCCTGTCTCCATCAGTTGCTGGATGAAAATTATATGGTGCCATTTAAGATAGTAATCAATCTGACTATAGGGCAAGGTTAGTTCAAGCACCCTCTCTACTATTGTTTAGGGTTTTAGCTGGTATCATCCTTGTGGATTCCTGGGAATTTCTCTAGCGTCAAGTTCTTGCTAGCCCCATAATGGCTCCCTCAATCAAGATATCTCTTTCCTTCCTCTTCATCTCTGTCCTGGCCCCAACTCGACTATCCAGTTCCCTCAAGTTCTCCTCCCATCTCCCCTTCTTCCCTCCTCCTCCCCTCCACCCTCACTTCTACCCCTAACCCCATGCTCCCAGTTTTCTCAGGAGATCTTGGCTATTTCCCTTCCCAGGGGGTTCTATATGTGTAGGTTTTGACATTGTAAATAGAATTTACATCATTCAAAATTTATGAAGAAAATTTGGTGATGAGGACTTGCAATGCTGATTGTGCCTTCAGATGAGACTCTTCGGAACAGTTTGTCACTGATTCAGACTGCTCTCCTTCTGGCCATATCTAGAAAGGCTCAAGAAGAGCAATTACAGCTTTGCCACATCTTCTGCTTCATCCACATGTTGCTATCGAACTGCAAACAGCATGGCTCCTAGAAGCTAATCCCAATTAATTCTGCCATCAATGGCAGTTTGTTTTTTGAAACTGGGCAATTTAATTACTAGTTTTTTAAAAGCTCAGATTACACCAAATCCTATGGAGGAATGTATCCAAGTGTTTATGGCAAAGAAAAATAAAGCCCCAACTTTAAAACTCATTAACTAAAACTTATTAGGTCAGCCTTCAATCCTGTTCTTTCTTAGTGCTTAAGGAAATAATGCAGACACATTAGCCTTTCCGTTCCTGTCAAATAAAGAAACAGGAGCGGCTTTTTCATTAGAGAGGGGATTAAATTTGCAAACCAGAATAATGGGAAGGTTTAGCAATACTAAATGAGTCATATTATGTTTGTAACCTAAATTATTCTTTTTTTGGTTTTAAATAATTAGAGAAATGATCTTTCAGTATACTGTTGTAGGAGCAATGCAGTTATTGTGTTGAACACTGTACCTAATTTCCTATTATTAATTGTACATGTTAATTGAGAGTCATTTTAACCAATCAATCAATGGTAAGTCCTTAATGAGTTTCTGTGATGTGAAAAATTCCGAGTTTAGTTTTGTACAACTTAGCTTTCTGACTTTGAAAAATTAAGAGTAACAGTTTGGAACTCTGTTTTATATTCTGTAAGAGGAGGTTCATGTACATATGAAACGGAAACACTGAAGAACACTCATTCGTGAAGCATCTGACTCGGAAACTTCTTGTTTAGTTATTATCCCATATAAAAAAGATTATATTATGTGAACAAGTATTTATAAAACGAGGATAATTATATATAATTTAAAATTGTGGTATGCATTGTTTCTGTGAGTCAACAGTGATTGGCAAACATAACGTGTGTGAATGACAGCTGCTGTCACTAATCTGTTCTGTCAGATTCAGTAGTACAACTGTCCCTGTATGTGAATGCCAGAGCAACACTGTAGACTTGGATCGAGTTCTGCCGTTTGCTTGCTCTGTGACCTTGTGAAAGTACTTTCACCTCACTTTTTGAGGAGACCATCCTAGGTAAACCGGTGGAAGGGGTGTACCGACCTGAAGAACTACTAAGATGGATTTCATGCAAGCACAAAATTAAAAAAAAAATGTGTATCACACCACTGGTATCAATATGTGTGCTCCTTTTATTGGGGTCTTACAATGGAAAACAAGGAGAGACAGCATTAAGGAGGTCGCTGCTGCATAGTCAGATGAATTTTAGTCAGGGAAGAAAGAGTGTGAAATGCAGATCACTTAAAGAGGTCAGCACAGCCTTGGAGTCAGGAATGCTAGATACCTGTATCTTATGTAGATAGAGTTGTCATTTTGGATGTTTCAAATTTAGGTATAGCTGAAAATTGGTTAGACTGCGCATTACCCTTGGCTTTCCTTGGTCTCTCTTTATTCCTCTCCCCTGGTAATCCTGTCTTTTGCCTTATAACCTTTCTTGCTTCATTGCCCTGGGAAAATGGTTTGTATTTTCTTTGAATTTCTAAAAATTCAGTGAGATAAAACTATTTCAGATATTTTCTAGCTTCCTGTATGTTTAAAGTTGAGTTTATATTTCAAAATCATGTATTCTTATGAGAGGAGAAATTATTTGACATGCTTGAATTAAAGTTGCTCCCTATAAGACATTCAGGTCACAGAAAGTAATTAAAGTTCTTCATGTAACATAATAAATAACACAATCAGCTACCTTTAGTTTAAAACATAACTTTATTATGATTAACATCAGTTAAAACAGCAAGCCTTATTTATATATGTACATACAAATAAGCTGTCATTAAACCCTAATGACTGCACTTTAGATTCGTATTCATAGCAGGATTTATACACTTCTTCTCTGAAGGGCCCTGGGGCAATCTATTACCTGGTCCCCTCAAACATCCACCACATACAAAACACTGACTTTTAAAATGCTTTGTTTTAAAGTGATGATGAAAATCTAAAAAACAGTGCCTATTAATGACCTTCTAGATTATGTTTTGATACAGTGTATAATATTTTAATCAAGATAACAGTGCTTACCTATTCAGATACTAAGTAATAATTATTGTAAAATCTTAAAATTCCTTTCTTTTAGCTCTTTGAATTATGTAGTATTAATTTGTTTTGTTACTTAAGTCTACTCTTCAGTATAATATCAGGTTTTCTTGCTCCTATAGAGTTATATCCTATCATAGATCAACTTTCCCAACTACTCCATGCCAAAGCCCCTTCCCAGTCCGTGGAAACCATCATTCTATCCCTCACTCTCATAAGAGAGACAATTCCCAGTTCTAATTATTAGATGTCCACTTAACCTCAGGGGTGCTTTCTTTCATTGTTTGGCTATGCTAATTGACAGAACGAATTCCAGTTCTGTCCATGTTGTTACAAATCACAGAAGTTGAGCAACTTCAAATCTCTCCACACCATTCCTGTGCTTAATGCAGTGTGAAGTAAAAATGCTCCTTCTTTGATATCAGAAGAAAGGAAAATTCTTTAAGATACAATTTTGTATTTGCCTCCTTGTCAAACACCTCTGAATTCCTCTATCCTCGGTTGCAGTACTGTGAGTGTATACTCTGGAAACTGTTTTTGATTTTTATCTTTTGCCATTGGGCTCAAGCACACAACAAAAATAGGCCCACAGAATCAACTAACCAGGGCTCATAGGGCTCATAGGACTGAGAGTGCTCGCAAGGCTCATAGGAGCTCCTAGAGATTGAAGCATCAATCAGGGAGCCTGCATTGTCTGCATAGGTCTTCAACATGGACCTTATGGTTGTGTAGCTTAAAGTTCTTGTGGGACTCTTAACAGTGGGGGTGGGGATTGTCTCTGACTCTTTTGCCTGCTTTTAGGACCATTTTCCTCCTATTGGGTTACCTTGTCCAGTTTTGATATGAAGATATGTACCTATTCTTACTGCAACTTGTTATGCCGTGTTTGATTGACAGCCCTGGCAGGCATGCTCTTTTCCAAAGGGAAATGAAGGGAGAGAGGCAGTGAGGGAAAAGCGACCAAAAGAGAGAGAAGAAAATGCGGTCAGGATGTAATATATGAAAGAAGAATAAATAAGTAATTTAATTTTAAAGACTCATAGATGAAAATTTTCCAATCTAAAGAAATGCTTAGAAAGCTCTAAGAGGCATTTATATCAACAAATAGAAATGACCAGAAAAGAAACTCCCTACAACGCGACTTTGAAGATAATGAAAACAGTAATCATACAGACTAAGATAGAGTATTCAAATTCTCCTTGAAAACAGGACAAAGTATTTTTTGTATTACAAAATGTAGCCAGTTTTTTCATAATGTTACATGGGCTTCTGGGTAGAAAGTTAGGATTCAGAAACAATAGCCTTTAGGGTAAGGTAGGCTCCAAGTACAAGATTAATTGAGTAACACAAAATTAATTCAATACAAATTTTGTTTGTTTTTTGCCTCATTTTGATTTTGGAGGCACTTTGTGGGGGATATTTATTTTTGTTTTGTTGGCCTTTTAATTATTTATTATGACTTTTTTGTGAATTTTGTGTTTTTTCTTATTTTTTAATTGCTTATTAAATGAATTCATGAAGAGAAAAAGTTTATAGAGTTGGTTAGGTAGGGGTGCTGTGAAAAGTTGGGTGAAGTGGAAAATATAATCATAATATACTTTTTGAAAAAATTTTCCATTAAAATAAAAATAAACCAAGCACACCAAAAGACTACAAATAAAAGTAACTACAGTCGTAGGTACAACATCAGCCCTAACCCTAGCACTTACTATAAACTTTACTCTAATGTTATCCATAACCATAACTGAATAATCCTACCCATATCCTTAACCCTAACACGAAACCAAGTCCCACACATACCTGCAAACTATCTCTAACCCTAGTATTAACTTTAAAACTAATTCTAACCCTAGCCCTAATCTTAACTCTAAATCTATAGGTAATCCTACCACTACCCAGGAATATAACCAATAACTCTAAAAAAAACTCAATTGGAATAATAACACAAATTCTAACTCTACCCTAAACTTAGTCCCACTTTTAAACACTAGTCCTAAAAAACACTTAACCTTAAATGAATTTATAAACCTACCACTAGCCCAAATCTTAAAACTAGGTCTAAAATTAACTTTCACTTCTGTTCTAGCATTAACAATAGCCTTTATACACTTTATAACAGGCTGTAAAATAATCCTTCCCCTAATAGAAACTGACATTGTCACACATCATAATCCTGAACCTAAACCTAGCCTTAAGCCTCAAACAAAACATTTTTTTCCATAAAGGATATAAAAGATAGTTTAAAATTGAATAACAGCAGCAAGTAATAATGGGTAATCTGAAGTAATCAGTCCTATTTGCTGTACCTTGAAGGAACATGAAAACACACTACAAGAACAATTTTGTGTTTGAAGAAACTGAGTTCACAAGACTCTCGTTCGCTTTGAGTATTCACAAGTATTGAGAATTCTCCTCACATGTCTGTGGCTGGATTTTCCTTTGGGTCACCAGCTCCCAAATAATGACATGGAGACTTATTAATTATGAAAACTTGTCCTTAGCATAGGCTGTCTCACTGGTTCTTATAACTTAAATTAACCCATAGTTTTTATTAGCATATGTAACTTTTACCTCTCTTCCATTCTGTGTTTCTGACTTTTTCCATATCTATATGGCATCTTTTGCATGTCCAGATTCATCTACTACTTACTCTTTCTCTGACTGGAAGTCCCAGTTATACCTTCTGCCTGATGTTCACCTTTCAGCTCTTTATTAAATCAATGGCAGCAATATATATTCATAAGTCTACAAATATCCCATAGCATCCCCCCCTCCTTTTTTAAATAAAAAGGAAAGGTTTTCACTGGCCTCCTGGTTATTCAGCTTTTTATTATTCCAATCATAGCAACACACTTTCACACAGTATACAAATATCCCACAGCATATGTCTCCATTTCTAGACCGTGTTCAAATATAATGGGATATATGAATAAAATTATAATGGGATATATGAATAAAATGACGTCTAATGTCATTTCTAAATTTACAGATCAGTGCCTTTCTCAACCCTCATCAGAGAAGCATCTTCTACAAATAGGTAGTGATTACCACAGGGAACCACAACTGCTCACTGTGCAGACAGCGTGGGATATTGAAATATTCATACCTAACTAGGATGTCTTCATCAATGCCCTTTCCTTAAGGGTCAGGAATGTATGTGGAAAAGGAGGCAGGAAGATTATAAGACAGAGGTGGTGAGGTAAAAGACCAAAGGAAACAAAATCTTCCAGACAAGATGGCTTAACTACATGTGAACTCACAGAGACTACAGCAGCAAGAACAGGACCTCCACAAGTTCAAACAAGACACAGTCTCAGCATGGAGAAGTTGACAAAAGCTCCACACTAATGAAAAAGATTATTTACAACTCATACCTTCTGAGAAAAGGAAATTAAGTATTTCTAACAGTTCCACTGGGAATATCAGTCACAGCCCATACTCAGGAGGATTGGTCAACACCATATTTATCTGTTTATTGTCTCTTTATTGTTGAAGAGTGTCTTGTTTGTTTTGATTTTTTTGAGAGAAAAATCACGATGTAGTTGGGTTGTGTGTGTGTATTGGCTAGATCTGGGTAAAGTCTGGAAGGAGTTGGAGGAGGTAAAAGGGGATAATTAAAATATATGGTATGAAAAATATTTAAAAGAAAATTTAAAAATTCATCAGGATCTAGCTGACATTTCTAAAGCACCACCTTCTTCCATAATAATAAAGTGGATGATAGGTAGGAAAGGTCAGTTATAACCTGATTGAGTAGATAGAGAGAGATTATTTGGCAGATAGGGCCAAGGTGACATCAAGGATCTCCAGCAGCAAATAATATTCTCTAAAGGAAAGAATACTTCACCATTTCTCAAATTTACAGTGATACTCTCAGAGTTTAAATGAGTTTGAAATGATGAGAAACACTTGTTTGTTAGATAAAATAGAGAAGAGAAAGAAAATTTCAAAATTAACTTAGTAGTTATTTAAAATGAGCTCTTTTAAACTAGATGTTAAGAGTTACTTGAATTGGCAGTTTCATGTTTCAGCTATTGGGTGTAAATTTTGCATTATAAACTGAGCTAAGTTGAGAAATACAGAGAAATAACTTTAAACTGATTAAATATCTCTTTATGAAGTTGTCTAAATTTGCAAGATGCTAATATAAAACAGTTGTGCAGACTTCACCATCTTAAATAGTATGTTATTTAATCAACAAAATGATAAATAAGGAAGATTTGTCAACATAGTCCCATGTGCAAGAATCTAAAGTTAAAAAAAAGCTGAGAGACTTTGGTGATCTGGACCTTGTAAACACATATGGTAATATTAATATTAGTATGTTCATTAATATGAGCTCAAGAAAACCTCAAAAGTATGCATACATGATAGTTAAGTTGATAATCTTATCAAGGCAAACCTATGTATCAAGCTTTCTCACTGGACTGTCTTTGGAATGCCAACTTTCAAATAATGACAGGGAGGCTTATATTAAATATGAAAGCTTGAACTTAGTTTAGGCTTTTTCCCAGCTAGGTCTATTAACTTAAATAGGTCTATTAATCTACATTCTGCCACACACCTCTTTATCTCTCCTCCATTCTGTACACCCAGTTCCCTCCTGTGTCTGTCTAGTGATGACGGAAGATACAAAATAATCCTACACATCCCACCCTAGTTCAGATTTACATATAATAAAGGGTTATTTATTTAGGGGAAACTTACTGATCACTGTCCTAGATCACAGTCCTCTGCATGAACAAGGAACAGGAACCAAATCTAGCAGCAGGAAGCAAGAACCAGAAGTAAGAGAGGGAGCGCATGCTTTAGAGTTGTTTTTGTAGGATAAGAGACCACATACAAGTGGGCTAGTATCTTAAAGGCTATTGACTGAAGGAGCTGAAGGAGCTTCCACAGCACCTGCCCCTTTTATTTAAATAAGAGAGTTCTAAACCCAATACAAAACTATATACACTAGAAACAGATACCAAGTATAAGATTAGTATTACAACCAGCTTAAACAATATTAAGCAAGGAACATATACTAAATGTTTTAATAAACAATTTATACTAAGGAGTCTAAGTCTTATATTGGAAGTGACTTGGCGGATTATAAAACGACTCTAACTACAACTATCTAATCTTCTACCCCATCAAAGCCTAAGAAAGAAGATAATATTACTTGAGTAGGCAAGAAGTTCCATCAAGCAGCTTCCAAAATGTGCTATAGACGACAGAGACAACTGACTACCTGAGCAATCACCCAAAGTCTCATTTGAAGTGTTGAAGCAACCAACTTTGGCTATGGCATAGTTTAACTGACAGACCATTTTGAGAGACAGGGAATTTTTCAAAACCATCTTACCCTGTCTTGGCAAGATTTGACAGTCTTTTTTCTTGTATCCTGCTTGTTCAGTCTGGACTGTCAGTGGTCAAGACAGTGTTAGCCATTTGGGCAAGAAACTGCTCTTGCCTGGACTGCTTATCTGGACACAAAGATTCCCGCAGGAATCCCTCGGGGTTCCTGATTCATGAAAGAGTCTGCGAGACATTCTGCAGGACATAAAAAAAAAGTGACTGAACTGTCTTTGAATTTTCCTGCTTCATGGAAATGTCTGCTGGATACTATGGGCCTGAAGGCTAAAGATGGATGCCCCAACGGTACACAAAAACTTTAGGTAACTGTACAGGCAGCAAGATGTCTCTGTCATTTCTAGAGTTTTGGAAGTTGCTTACTTCCAGTTTACATAGGTAATATTATATCCTTCTGAAGTCTTTGATGGAGTTGAAGAATGGATATAATTATAGTTTTCCATTGTTATGATAAAATATAAAATAGATATAAATATTGTAACTGTAATTCTTGCTTTATAACTGTTTTGCTATATGTAATTTTACTATGTTAAAGTTAAAGCCTTTTTTTTTTGTTTAAACAGAAAAGGGGGAAATGATGTAGGAGGGTCTTCTATCTGTTGCTTTCATTGGTTAATTAATAAAGAAAACTACTTGGCCTGATAGGTCATAACATAGGTAGGCAGGGAAGACAAAACAGAACTGTGGGAGGAAAATAGCAGACAGGCAGACGCCATGAATCTCTGGCCTGAGACAGATGTAGGTTAGGATCTTTCCCCGTAAGCCACAACCTCATGGTGATACACAAATTATTGGAAATGGGTTAATCAATATGTAAGAGTTAGCCAGTAAGAGGCTAGAAATAATGGGCCAGGCAGTTTAAAAGAATACAATGTCCATGTAATTATTTTGGGTGTAAACTAGCTGGGGAGCCGGGTGGGCGGTGGGAAGCGGCCCGCTGCTCCTTTTATAGTGAGGTGATAGTTAAAAAACCATGGAAGCCTTGGACAGAGAGATGAATTTACTGTTCTACACGCAATTGACAACACGTACTCATATAGATACAATTATCTCAGAAGAAAAATCAAACGTTGCCTAGATGTTGTTTACTCAGTAAGAATGTAGAAAGATAATGTGATGATTAAAGAAAATCAGAAAAACAAAAGTAAAAACCAGGTGAAGATGAAAAATCCAAATATTTCAGTGCCATATTTGCTTAGTTTAGAATGACATCTAATTATATAGAAAGTGAAGAAACAACTGTTGTTTTCTTTAAGACTCTTAATCATAATTAATTTCGTTGTTTCTGTGATTGGAAAATTGAGTCTGTCCTCAAATATTAGAGAAATAATCATGTGTTAGAGGGTAATAAGTTAAAAACAAATATCAGACATTGGAAAAAATATCATAGGGCAGGATTAAATTATGTGAACATATTCAATAAAATGTTTATTCATTTCTATGGAAGATGAAATAAGAGTCACTAGAGGAATGTGATTTCTCTACCCAAGTACAATGGTAACTAAAAGCCAGAGTGTACATCTCTCCAACTCTTATCAATCCTGTCCTTCTTTCTTTTTGACAATATCCTACTCTCCTAGCTTCTTCTCTTGCGCACACAAAACAGAAAGAAAAAAAAAACACTGAGAAGAGACTAGGCAAATAAATCACTTCTGCATGCTCATTACGCATATAATAGAATCCTTGTCTTGCAAAAACTGACAGGAGGAAAGTTTCAATTAAGCATTCAGGGTCTAGAAATCTTTGTAATGAATGCTGACATTTATTTACTCCAGAAATAGCTATGAAAAACTTGATTTCTAATTGTCTCTGTAATTAAAGCATTAGTGTGCTATGTAAAAAAAAAATAACTCCTAGAATTGTGTCCCAGTCCAAATTCATTCTGTATTTTAATATCTTCTTTATTTTCTTATTCAATCTATTGGTTCTTATATTCATATTTCTCCTTTCTGTTCTAAGTTTTTACCAAGTCTTCTATCACTAAATTATCTAGCTTTAGATGGAATTAAATCATTTATATTTGAAGCTATTCAAATGTTAACACACATACACACACATATATACATGCACGTACTTTACATTAAAATATCCATATATACTCCATTAAAAGTGGTCTACAAATTTATAAATAACAGTTTGGTAAGTGTCTATTCCCAATAAATCTCCTTTTGCTTTTTTTTTTGATTTTGTAATATTTTGTTTTCCCATTGCATAATATAACAAATATTCTTTAATGAGAATAATACTAAGGGTGTTTAATAGTATGAAAGCCGTTTATGCCTTGCCTTTTCTTAAATTCATTTGTAGCTAAAATAATAATAGTGGATAATATTAATTTTATGTGAATTAAAAGCAAATAGAATTACTACAGATCTCTCAGAACTTGATCCGATAATGGAGCCCTATGAGGAGATTTTCCAATTACTTTGAGAAAACTCCAAGATAATAATGCAAGAGTCATGCAAATTCCATTTTTTCAAAAACACAGAATTGTTGAATTAGGCTTTTGTGCCCTTTTCAGGTGTAGAATGAATAGGAAAAAGTCTACTTCCGAATGATCATTGCAACTGTCTATTGTAGTTTTTATATAGTCTGGTCTCTCTGTCTATCTATCTATCTATCTATCTATCTATCTATCTATCTATCTATCTATCTATCTATCTATAGATATATACACATATAAAAAACAAAAATAAGCATACTATGTTCAGCTTACCCAACAGGTATGGCTCTATTATATAACTTTTCTTAACTCTCAGAGTACAAACTGTCTGATGTTCTGAATAAAGTGGGATATTACATAGGACTTTATTCTGTCTCAGTTTTTGCTTCATTCTCCTAGGTCCCACTGCATCTAGAATGCAAACAGATATTTATATTTAATGTTTGCTAAATTAAAAACATATACTTCAAAAATATCATTAATTTCTCTTGAATAATTGTAGTATTGACACAAGTTTTTATTTCTTCTAAATCTGTAGTATCTGTCATAATATTTTTTGTGTTAATAGTCCACTACAATACAAACACCTAGAAATTAATCTTTTAATACTAGTTTTAATGCACAATTTTATGGTTAGTTTATGGAATCCTGATAGAAATCCATCAAATATTTGCTTTGGATATTAAATCAGATATACTTGGGATGTGGCTCAATGAATAAAGGCATTTGTTCCAGAAGCATGATGATATGACTAATTTTAGAAACCATGTTAGCAAATGCATGCCTTCACAAACAAATTTTAACATCAATTCTCCTAGTTGGAAGCATGGACAAGAGAGTCAACATAAACTCTTGGTCCAGTTAAGCTGGAACATGTGAAAAGGCAGTAGAATCCAGAGACACTCTTTCAACAAGGTGGAAATTGAGAACTGCTTTCCCAAATTTGGCCCATGACTTCTTAACTTTCTAGATAGAATATGCATATATCAGTTCAGTTGTGCCTGTTCTCTCTTCTCTCTTTCCTGTCTTATTCTCCCTCATGAATATTATATATATACATATATATGTATATATATATGTATATATATATGTATATATATATATATATATATATATATATATATATATATATATATTACACACACAGGCCACACAGAGACACAAATATTGTTTAACAGTTTTCTCTGGGATGATAAGATTTTGTCCTGCAGGAAACTAGAAAAGCAGTAAGGTAAACAATTCAAAATAGCTTCAGGAAGTCCCCAAAATGGATCAGATTAATTAAGGTCCTCCCTACAAAATAAGCAAGAATGCTGGGAGTCCTTTTCATGGAAAAGGAAGCAGATCTACAAAAAGACTCTCAGAGGAGAAGAGCTTAAGACTCAGACCATATGATCTTCCTGAAAGAAGCAGAAACCATTCTGACTGGCTGAAAGAGGTTTAGACCAGAGTGGCCTGGCAAGAACACCTTCTAACCTGTTCATCGCTCTTCAAGCTGTGCAGTGTGTTCCAGATTTCCCAGATTTTATGAGATGTCAGCCATGTTGGGGTGGGCCATGATGATACAGCTGACTTTGAGTCATTTCTGTTCCTATAAGTAACCCCAAAAATACTCTCAACAAGTTGGACTTTTCTTCTCTGTATACTTTGGTCTGTTGTGAGTTCCATACCTAGGGTGAACAGCCGTGTGTTCTGTCTCTCTAGGAAAAATTTTCACAGATAACACCAAATCACTGAAAATATTTGATTGTCCTACTCTGATGCTGTGGGTTTATGAGGTCTGGTTTTTAATCTGAAAAAGTGAGGATATAATTCATACACAGGGCAACACAAATAGAGCAGAATAATAAAATAGTATATAGTATAAACCATGGAAAATAATTAAGCAATCTTTAGGATATCTTGTACTGTGCCACTTTTTAAATTTATTCCATTTAATAATCCAGAAATCCCCTCTTGGTTCCCAGCACCTGTCTGATGGCTCACAACTGTCTGTAACTTCAATTCTAAATATCTGATACTCTCTTCGGGTCTACATGGGTACAAGGCATGCTAGTGATGCATAGATAACATTCATCCAGGCAAATAACCTACATCGGTACTTTAAAAATAATTTAAAATAAGGAATATTGTTATTAAATATTTATGTTTAGTAATAGTAGTGAAGTCATGCAATAGCAGTAGAAAATGCCTGACGATTGTGCTTTGGCATTACTAACATAGAAAGAGTACCATAGGCTAATCAGGATTAACATATTCTGTCTGGTATAAGGGTAAAGCTTGAAATGTGAAATATTTGTTGACCACAGAGAAATGGGAGGTTTTCTATTGATTAACTATTTTTATGGTTTGCATAATAAATTCGGTTGTATCCATGTTGTTTGAAGGGTTTATGACTTCTATTTTTCTTTTTTCAAACTGTGACTGTATTTTGGCAAGTAGTTCTGTGGCTATCCTGTTTATCAGGCATTATGGAAACAAGTCGCCTTTATTCACAATTGAACAGATATCTAAGAAACAGTACAAATTAAAATGAAACTTGTGGATACGTCTTCTGAAGTGTTCATATTCTCATCTTAGCTTTATTTGTAATGAATTTGAAACCAAAGTTTTGTGTAACTCTTCATAAACTATTTCACAATAAATATCAAATGTTATATGATATAAAGACTAACTCAACTTCCATGTTAATAAAATATTAAGAAAACAAAGAAAGAAGTTACAAAGAAATAAGATGAAATTTACATGATGAAACTCTGCTGAGATAATTAATTAATTGGGGTGTGTCCTCAAATATATTAGTGTTTCATGATTATATTTGAGAATTAAAAAGAAGTGACTAATAAGAATGATATAGAGATAGCAACCGTAAAATTATCCTACAAAAATATGTAGGGAGTGCTAGGAAGATGACAAAGAGGTTAAAGCACTTGCTAAACAAGAGCAAAAAAACAGAGCTGTATATCCAGAAGTCCTATGAAAACAGGGTGCAAACAGAATATCATCTGCAATTCCAACCTCAGAGAGTAGAGAAACAGATTCTCGGAGTAATCTTTGCTGGCAAAATTAAATGTATTTGCAAGCTCTGGATCTGACTGAGGAGAGACCTAGACTCAAAAGAATAAGGAAGAAAATGATCTAGTAAATTATAGGCATCAATCTGCAAATCAGTTTTGAGTACAAACACACACAGCCCACAGTTGCATGCACACTTGCACACCTGTGACCATGCGCTTGGATTCTGGTCCGTTTTTGTCAACTCACATAAACTCTAGACACTTTGGAAGGAAACACAATTGAGGAAGATTTTCTGTTAGATTGGTTATCAGGCTATCTGTGGGACATTTGATTAATAATTAAGGAGAGCATAGTCCACTGTGATGTGTCACCCACTGCCAATTTGTCCTGGGTTATATGAGAAATGTAGCTGACTATGATCCTGGAAGCCAACTAGTTGTCAGTATTGCCCAGTAGTCTCTGTTTCAGTTCCTGCCTGCAGGTTCCTACCCTTGCTTGTTTGGATGGTTGGATGATGGGCTATTATCTACAAATTGTAACCAGCTTTTCCTTCACCCATGCCTTTTTTTCTGAGTTTATTATTGCAGTAAAGGAGAAAATATAGGTCAATATATGGTCATGTATGCATACACAGGTACACTGAACATACATGAAAAACATGTAGCTGTTAAAGTCAAAATGCTATTGAAAATTTAAAAACAGAATTTTATTATTTTATGTTTATTATTTTAAGGGTTTGCCAGAATGTGTATTTATGCACTGCCTACATATCTGGTGCCCAGGAAGGACTGAAGAGAGTTTGTGATTGCTTGGAACTGTGAGCAGCCTTTCAGGCACTGGCCATAGGTATCCGGGTCCTCCAAAAGAGCAACCATTGCTTTTATTTGTGCAGCCCTCTCTCTAGCTCAAACAAATGCTATTTTCAAGGTTAGTCAGTTTGAGAGATAGACACTTGCTTATTAGTGAAACTACTGCTCGAATAATTTGGTGACATAAGAAAACTAGGAAGTTCTAATAGATTGTGTAAGACCTGGAAGGGGAGCCAGTAGAGTAAGTAATTTGTAGGACAGAAAGCCAAAATAAGTTGTGGCAAAGCGTATAGATCTGAAAACTCAAGCTTGATCATGGAGAGAGACCAGCATCACAGTGAACATTGTTGGAACACAAATAGCAATGTGCAGCCATGACACTGTTTAGCTTACTGTTTTTCATCATTCTTAGGATACCAGAAAGGATGTTTCCCTTTAAACTGAGAAAGCTGCTGTCCAAGCCTGACCAAGGTCAAAGTCATTAGTACAGCGGGAGCTCTGGGTGCAAGGTTAGGAGGACTCAGCCAAGCACTGGTATCCAGGAGGCTTGGGCACCTGCAAAAGAATTAATTGGTGACCCAGCACTAATTGGAGAGCAGCCCAGCCAAGATCATTAGGCAGCTGATTTTCTAAAATGTGTCTGTTCCTTCCAATTAACATTTCAAAATCTTTAGTCTTCAGATTGGCTTCCTGTTGTTCAGCAAAGAATGAAGCAAAACCTTTGGTGTGATTTTTTTGAAGGAAAAAAGTTTCAGTTTACTGATTAGAATGTTTTATTTTAATGTTCATTCAACTTAAACATGCAAATTGAGATTAATTAGCTTACATGACTATTAAGTGTCCAACCTAACAATTTATTTGCAGAACTAATAATTGGTGTAATGAAAACTTTGTCCTGCAGAGTCATTTTATAGATTGATATTTTCCATCTAGGCAACTACATTTGACTCAGTGACTTTAATCACAGGTAGAGCCAGTTCTAAGTATCGAGTCATAAAATTTAATAAAAATCACTATTTCTGAAATATGATATATCTCTGAATGTTTGGATATCTTTGTGTCTATGTATAAGTCTATATAAACATTAACCTATCTGCCCAAAGAGAGATATAGGAGATTAACAAATTTACATTATTAGCAACTTAAACAAATTCCTTTTTGCCTCATGATTTTATTACCTTTAATTTATCACAGAATCATGTTTAAATCCTAAATTTTCACAAACAGCAAAACAATAAGTGGGCATTTTTCTGAAATGCAAGCATGTAATAATGACCTTTAGTTCTGCGGAGTGTACTAGTTTAGTGGAAGTATCAGTAAGGTAGAATTATGTGTTTAGTTCAAGAGAAATTTATAGAATGGTTGCTGTACTCAACCGCATTCCAGAATATCTGCTAATTTGAACAGACACATCAGCTAACGAAACACTTCTAACACACGACTCTCAGTCTGGGATAGGAGACAGGCATGTAAATAACCACCCTGTAATAAAATGTGTTCAATATCCTATATTATCCTAATCACTTGAATTAAGTGCTATAGAATTATAAAGGATGGATAGAGACATCCAGTCTGTGGAGCACAGCCAACGGGTTTTGGCAAGACCTTCAAAGAGGAGTTGACATTTAAGCTGACCCTTGAAAAATCATTAGATCTCTACTTGGCTAGGAGTGAAATGTGGAGAAGAAAGATAATGCATTTTCAAAATATAAAATGTGGTCATTTGGGGGAGCCACAAAGTAGCCCAGATTCCTTCTAAAGAGCAGACTCAGATTTTAATAGTGGCATGTTGCCACCATTACATAACAAACCAGGATTTCAGTCCTAGCATCATAGTGAGGAAGATACTTTATGTTCGGCAAGGATAGAACACGTGTGTCATCCATGGATCCTTCATTGTTTTATAACATTTTCCCCCATTGGAAAGTATGGTATTTACTGCTGCAAAGAGGCTACTATAGCACTACAGAAGCAAGAAGCAGAAAACCATGTGGTGGAGGCACCTCTAACTATTGACCAAGTATGTATGTATTATTGCCCCAGAATTCATTGGATAACTGTAGCCAAATCTAGTATAGAAAGGATAGGAAAGTAATCTATAAAGGGCTTGTAATGTGGAATTATATGCCATATCCTTTGCACACTTTTCTCACATAAAGAAAAATAATACCAAAGACAAGGATAGTACTTTTATTTAACTCTTCTTCATGTACAGTAAATTTTAACATCAAAGGGAAATTGATATTAAAAAATCCTTACATAATACTGAATTTCTTTGGCTTTAAAGTCCAAATTCTCTGGGCTAAAGCATTAGAATTGTTTCAGCTAAGTAGTATATTTAAAGTTAATCTGCAGATTAAAATGTTTAAAATTCTTCCATCCATTGCCTGACATCCAGGCCCATGAAAAATGAAGAATTAGAAGTGATGACGACATGATAGAAGGTGCTTATAGAAAATGTATATTTTGCTGGATGATCTGGTCCTTTTAAATGCATTACCCAGTTTGATTCTCATAGCATCGTCACTGACTGAGTACCTTTACTGCTTGCTAAATAATGCAAATATAATACAAAGGAAGTTTACATAATTTTCTCAAATTAATTTGGCTAGGAAGTGAAGCAGTCAGTCCTGCTGTCTGCACAGTTACTTATGTAACTAATGGCATATCCGGAAGAAGAAGAAGAAATAAATTATACTGTTTCGCTTGTCTAATGTGTGTTTAAAACTCGGTGAGGTGTATTTTTTTTATACATTTTATTTAGTTTCTAGGGAAGTACACACTTAATCAAAGAATGCAATGATTAAGAGGAAAAGATTGGAAACTTCCCGGAAGCTCCCAGTATTCATTAATCTTAGTGTTGTTATTCTATTACAAGCATCCAAGATAAAGTTCTGAACTTCAGAGAGCAACTGAAACAAAGTCATCCGGTTATTTTATACGATTGCCGTGGCTGGAGCATGGATACTTATTAAGTTCATATAGTGGTAAATGATAATTAAAATAAATAAAACTATGTCTGAATGTTACAGTATGTTCTGAGATACATGTTGATAGGAATGCGATTACTACTGTGAATCAGATTAACTTGTCAATTGTATCACAAGTTTAATCTGGTGAATAGGAACATATCTATTTGTGTGTTATTTTAACAATTTTATTCTGTATGTGGTACATCGTACTTTCACTATATCGTTCTGATACTTTGCAACTTTACCGATATATTGTGACTCTATCTTTGTACATTTCATTTTATTTTACTTATTTGATTGCACTTATAAGTGAGACCATGCTATAGTTTTTTTTCTTTCTATATGTGACATATTTAATTTAATATACTTCTGGTATTTTCATATTATGAAACAGTTGCAGGATTCCCTTTAAAACCCTATATCTACTCTATGCATTCATGTATGAATACATACATCAATTTTCACTATATTTTACGTCTTCTATTTATGTGTTGTTAGATATTGAGGGTATCTGTCCATGTTGGCTATTGTGACAGATGCAGTGATGATCATGATGGCGGATGTCTTTACGAGGTTATCATTTTATCTTCAGAAGAGATAACTCAGAAGAGCACTTATTAGGTAATTTTTCAGGAGTCTTAATTTCTATAGTAGCTTCCACATTGTGTTCTGTAATGCCTATATCAATTTACGTACTTATCCACAAAATTGGTTTCTTTTCCTTCACACCCTCAACAAGTATCTGTTTGATACGTTGAGATTTTTTTTTTTGATACTCACCATTGTAATGGGTTTGGGTAATCTCTCAAAATTATTCATACCTAACTTTCAAATCTGTAGCTATTGGATTCCAAATGAAGTGATAATTGGCAATTCTTTTTTTCTATTAAACATAGGAGGAACTTTAAAAGTTAATGTTTAAAGTAGAAATAAATAAAAAAAGAATAAACAACACTTCCTAGAGATGGAAAAAGATAATGTTCAAATTAAAAATAATTTGGTGCAGAGGCTCAAAAGTGGCATATATTCTATCACAGTACTTGCACTTATAGAAACTCAGAAACATACCAGATGCATAAATAATCACCGCAGGGATGTGATAATTAATGGGTAGATGGATGGCTGAAGAGTTTTATCAGACTCCTAAAAGCTGAAAGCAGAATTTAGTCCAAGCTGTTATATAATCCCAATTTAGAATAAAATGAAATCGGCAGGAACGATACCTCTTTTGTGTGTACTAACACACTCATGGTAAAAAAGACTCTGCATTGACTGATTCCGATCCTGTTTTTGAAGGAATAAATATATTAATTATTCAGGGAAGAACAACTAGAATTTATTCCCAGATCTTAGACCTGAGAAATTAGCCTGGTCCACTGGTCACTAGCTGTACATGGCTGCTTACATTTAAATTAATTCTATCTACTTGAAAGTAAAAGTTTATTCCCTTGATGGTAAAAATTATATTCCCAATGTTTACAAACTATACACTCCTACCAATGACCATATGTGGCAGTGTAGAAAATGGACATTTTTCTTTCTGTAGAAAATTATATTGGAGAGTGTGATGCTGCAGTAAGGTAAGACAAGTTTTTTTTTTGTTTGTTTGTTTTTTTTAAATCATGTCAGCTTTGAAAATGGGATCCAAGAAACTGTCTTCCTGGGATTGTGCCACATAGATGCTCCTACTGTGGGGGCAATCTAAACGGCATCAATATGTAATAAAAGCTCGGTCATTGTTAAAGGTCATTGTTAAAATAGTAGAACCTGGAGTTTATCATATGCAATAAACATCACAGTGATATGTAACAGTATGCTCATTCATTTTTACTAGAGAATATTCTTTTCAGCTGTAGAATAGACATAGCTGGTGTGTTTCATACTCACACAGTGAGGATAATTGTAAAACTAAATGCTTGTTATTATGACATGGGATGTGTAGAACAATTAATAAAAACTCAGGGTCAGACATTGGGGTTCAACATAATGATTCGTAAAGTAAAATGGTCTACCACTGCCTCTTACCTCAACCTTAGACCAAAATGGCGATCCTGCCTCCTGGAATCTCAGAAGGAGACTGTCTTTTAGAACTGTCTCACCTCATCTTATATTGCACTCTATTACTGGGATTAAAGGCATGTACCACCATCATTAACGGCATGCACTGGCCAGTTCATGTGGCAACTAGTTTTGCTACTGGGATTAAAGATGTGAATGATCATGGCAACTGAGATTAAAGGTACTTGTCTTTGTGGCTACCGGGATTAAAGGTGTGTGTCATTATGGCTACTGGGAACAAATTTGTGAGTTACCATAATCTGATCTGTAAAGCTCATGGGTGAGACTGTTTTACTCCCAAATCTTCATGCAGTCTTTATTTACTAAAACACATTTGAAATGACAGTACAGGGATGAGCAGGTTGTCTGATATAAAATGGGAGGTGTAAGGAAGGCAAAGAAATGGTATCACAAGATAAATTGTAAATATGCAAAATTTTAGTAATCCCTTAGAATATCCTTGATTACATGAGTCTGAATGGTTATGGGATACAGGCAAATGAACATCCTAAAGTTAATCCAGAGAAAGAAAGAATTTTCAAAAAAAAAGTATTTTATGAAATGCCGCGCATCGCGGCCCCCATCTGTGCTCTGTGCGCTAGAACCCAGTTCGCGAGCTTCGGGCAAAGGATTGGAGGTTGAGAATACACATACAGAGACAGACCGACACACAGACCGTCAATCACTGCTACCAAAAGCCCATCTTTAATAGCATCATGGAGGCTTAAATACCCTGTAAACAGTGGCCAACAGGTGAAAATCCCATCCTCAGATCCTCTAAGCTAGGCACAGCTTCTAGTAACTTCAATTAGAAGGCTCTAGACAGGGAAGAGCAGCTGAAGGCCAGGACTTAATTGGTCCCAACAATGAAATGTTATTTTAATACTTTGCATAAGTGACATTGAAAGGAAACTAAAGTCAGTGACAGACTCCACAAAAATGCACAACGGAGAAGTAAAAGTTTGACCAGAGCACTGAGGAGAACACTGAAGATAAGCTTTCTTTGGGTAATGGAAAATAAATACATTCTCATTCAATGCAAACTAAAAAAGAATAATTCATTTTGCAAAATCTACTGTAGAAAAATAATGAAAAAGAAAGACTAGAGCTAATTAAAGGATATTTTATTTCTTGTATTAGATCCTCTACCCAATGTACACCTAGTAAAGGTTTATAGAAATCATCAGCAAGCTTGTGGTTAAAAACTCTATTTCTCTGTGTTGTTACAACCTACTGGGGCTAATCAGGTTTATGGATAGCATGACACAATTATTTTAAATTATTTTGTCTCTTTCACACTGTATCAATTTAATAATTCATTCATGGAGAAATAACAGCAATTACACTGGAAGATTTTAGATATTTATTTTTTTCTTTAGTGTTTAACAATTTCAGTTATAATCATAAAGAACAGACTGTAAAATATTTTATATACCTCAAAAGCCATTCTCTTTATGATCGGCACTGGAAAGCATGTATTTTGTTAAACTAAGCATGTTTCTTTTTAAACATTTTGATAATGTTGTTCTCAATACACTCCTCTGCACGCTGTAGCTAAATAGGTATTAATTTATTTCTAAGAACTGCGCTCTTGCATCAGAGTGTAGATTTAATCCCAGATGCCTGGACAAATTAGAAGTTTGCTTTGTAATAGAACAATACTTCGCACATTGTGCTTTATTTTGGCAGGTGCATGTGGCTGACTATAATAAATTAGCATATTGAAAAATTGTCACATACTTTTAGCCATTGAACAGCAATTTATAGTATTCATTTCAAGATAAAGTGTAATCAACACATGCCACTGGGGTTATTTTTCCCAAATTCTCTCTACAAGTATCCTGAAGGCAGCATCCATAAAGCTGCTGCACTAGCTTTTTTTGTCTTTGGAAGGATGGTCAATTGTATAACTAGATTTGTATTACTAATGGTTTTTATTTCAAATAATGAGTAATTTAAAAAGTCTTCTTTCACAATAAATCTTCCTTTAGCTCCTATGTATTTGTTTATCAGGGGCTGATTTGAAGGCTCCGGCAGTCAGCTGCTCCCAAAAATAATGTTTTCCTTTGTGTCATCTGCTACCAGAAACAAGCAGATACATTTTCATGCTCTCTTAATTAAACTTTCCATTCGATTAGTATTTTAAAGGAAAATTTTACTTCTTGTGGTTATCAACATGATAATTCTAGAAACTCAAGTAGTCATTAATGCCAGTATATTAAATACTCTTACATTGGTGAACCCAAAAATAATATAGAGGAACATTGTTTTTCTTTTAGTTCATGCTTGCCTGTGACAGTAAGTTACATCTAATTTGGTGGTATTCAGAGAACTAGAGATTCTGAGATCTAAAAATTACGTGTTTTATAATCTAATTAGACTTCCTTTTGGTATACATTTACATTTAATAAGAAGTAAACAATTTCTTTTAAATAGAGACATAGCAAGTTATTTTGCCATATTAAGATTTATCTAGCCTGTTAGTGTTTGCAGAGAACCATAATAGACTATTATTCTAAAGTACAGGGCCTGCTTCAAGCTCTTTTCGACACTGGTTTCAAGATCTTGAGTAATTAGTTCCTTTGTTGAGTTTCAATTTTCTCGTTCACAAATTCAACGAAGCGTTATTTCTAGAGTACCTGTGAGTCAGATATTGAGCATCCTCAATGATGAAGAACAGGATACACTCAGTGTCTCATAGCATGTTAGCTTGATGAAATGATCTCCACGGTATCATGGATCTCAGCATTGTGTGAGTGTTCAGAAGCTTAGCTTCCTATGAATGCAAGCACACACACATACACAACAGCTACCCATACATATACACTCAAAAGAAATCAGTGTTTTCCACTTTAACAAAGATAATTTTCATTGGTAGGACAGAAATATGTTTGTCTTAGCTAGATTTTTATTGCTGTGATAAATCATCATAACCAAAAGAAGCTCAGGGAGGAAAGTGTTTGTTTAGCCTTACAATTTCAGTCCATCCCAGAGGGAGTCACAGGAGAAACTCAAGGTGGAACCTGAACTTACAGACCTCAGAGGAGAGCTACTTATTGCCTGGCTTTACATGGATTGTTTATAGGCAACTTGATACAAGCATTTATTATTTGAGATTCCTCTACCTATTTAGTTTGTGTCAAGTTAAAACAAAAACAAAACCTCACCTACACAATATCATTTCTATAACTCAGAGATATTAATTTTGTTAGATTTGTAATCAAAACATCACAAAATACCAGTTATTACAAGCAGAGTGCTTAAAACAGAAATAAATAGCAATAACAAATAATATAAAATATTATCCTGCTTCTCTGCTTGTTATTGGGAGTTAAGGTAATGGGACTGAGAAAATTTGCTCAAGACAAGAATAATAGTTTAAATATTTGATGTACTCAGTTCCTTTCTTGTTCATACCCCAGCCTTAAAGATCACCTGTTATCTTCTTGGGACATGATTATCTACACGTGAGCACTGTGGGATGTGTCATGTTGTATGCTGTTGTATGTCTGTAAGAAGCATTACAACTTGAAAAAAAGAAAGATGCCCAATGCACTTGATGGTCCACAGTTGTAACCCCAACGCTAGAAAGCAAAGTTGTCATGGGTTTGTAGCAAGCTTGGGATACTTAGTGAGCTGCTGGCCAGTTTAGAGTACAGAGGCAGATGTTGTTAAAATACCGAACATCAGCAGCAGCAACAACAATTCCCGCATATTGTAGCACAGGATTTAGAAATCCCTTTCCTTTCCTTCTTATGAATATCAATATAGTTGTTCACTCAGGAAATACTTGGGTCCATTAGTCATTAATAATGTTTAAAGAAAATATTGCCTGGGGTACTAGGTATGTTTTTGGTTGCTTGACCCTTGTTACTAACATGGCTCATTTTAGAATAGTGTTCACTTCCATATTTATCATAGTTGGATTTTATATAGTTATCCTGAATGCTGTGTCAGTGAAACCACATAACTGAAGCAATTATTTTTCCTTGAAAGATTTAAAGTATTCCCCAGCATGATCTGAAAACAGAGAATGAATTGTAGGATAGTCCAAGTTGCATCTTCTGTATTATCTTAAATACTTGAAAAGCTTTGAATTATCCTTTAGCATCCATATCAATCTTTTCTCAGTGCAACCTGTATTCAAATATGAAACAATCACCACAGAAATTTTAATTTGTATTATACTTAATAGCACTGCTAATAAAGGACTAGGTTTAAGTCAGAGACATTCATTATTTTTTTGTTTTTGTTGCATGATTTTTTAATTTATTTATTTATTAAGAATTTCTGCCTCCTCACCGCAACCGCCTCCCATTTCCCTCCCCCTCCCCCAATCAAGTCCCCCTCCCTCATCATTCATTATCATGTGTTACAGGAAGTGGGTACTCCTGTAAGAACTTACTGAACTTATCTTAGAGAGGGAGGATCATTGGCCACAGCTAAGCAATCATTTCCTTAATTCCCAGATGCACTTCAGTTCTAATGCAAAGTCACTTTAGCCCCCTTGTCCTGCGGATCTGTTCTAAGTCTGGTCATCTGCTTTAGAAAACAAGTCACTTCTTTGTAAAGTATACACTTGTTCTGATTTAGTCTAAATTATGTCTTTGCAGAATTCCTCAGAGATGTTTTATTTGTGTTGTTCTTTTCCTTATAGGGTTTTCAAACACAAACTTCTAAGCCAGTAAAGTGTTCTATACATTAACTTCCTCCCTAGTTCTAGTTACCAGAACTCACATGTGAAGAAGTGGCAGGGGTGAATCAATTCGGTGGGAATAAAGGTCTTCTATGAAGATAGATAGAATGCAATTTAGATTTTTATATATATAACCTACGGTGCTCTCTCTATACTGGAAGGGGGAGTGTGGATATCATATGATGAAGCTAGAGATGTTTTGGAGTCAAAGCTGTATGAAGGAATAGTTTTTAAGTTAAAAACTAAAGAAAAGAGCAATGTGACAAGAATCAAGAATTCCATTAATGGCATGGATTAAGAGGTCCAGTTATATAAATACAAATATATAAGTGTGGAGAGTATGGGTGAACCTGGGGGTTTGGTGGAAATCAGTGGTTTAAGTTATAGTGACAGGGGTCTAAAGTTACTTGTGAAGTGTTTGCAGGGTTATTACCTAAGCCCCACTTGATGGGATATAAAATATGGGAATAATTTTACTAAAGTGAATTCATGAAGAACTGAATGATGGGGAAAGAAGCAGGCAAAACCAATGTGTAGGATTCCCAGTCTCCTCAGAAGAGATGCTTGTGTGTGTCTTGCTAATGAGTGCCTAGAGATGGGCCTTCATTTTTTTATAAATATTTTTCTACTTTTTATAAAAATGCTGCATTCAGTTTTAGAAATTTTGAACTCAATGTTTCTCCACAAGTTCACGTGTCAGACAGTCACAGAAGATGTTAAACATATTCTTTTATTGTTTTTGAAGTGACAATTGACCCTGGAAGTCAATTCAGTATGTCAGGATCTGACAAGGCAATTTCCGAGAGGCGGTGTGCCTCTAGATGTCAGATACACAGTATCTAGACAGATTTCAAGAGTTAGATTCTCCTTTACATCGACTCTGAAGCATAACCCCAGGAAAAACCCTGCTACAATCCTCATGACCAATTCTACCAGCAACTTTAAGAAATATAGTAGAAAATGATGGTAAAATTGCCATGCTGCTTTAACCAAAGGACATGCTATGCTGATCGTTAATTAAAAGTTTAATATACAGATGTCTTCAGTTTTTTCATTTTATTTCCTCTTCTCCCATACACTACATTCAAACTGCAGTTTCTCCCCTCCTTCCACTCCCCCTACTCCTGCCATCCCCTCTCTCCTCCAGAACCACTGATTTTCTATTTCTCTTCAGAAAAGAGCAGAACACCCAGTGATATCAACTGAACACAGCTTAATAAGATGCAAAAACACCAGGAACAAATCCTCATATCAAGCCAGATGAGGCAAGCCAAAAGGTGGAAAATTTCCTAAGATCAGACAAAGTGGTAGCAGACCCCCCTGACACACACGCACACACACACACACACACACACACACACACACACACACAAATCCAAACTAAACAATCATAACATATACACAGAGGACTTACAACATGTTTCCTAATACTCTATTTTGTCTGATTTTTTTTTTTTACTCATTCCCTGGGAATAAAATTACCATGTTCATTAAAGAAATGTCACACAGATGAAATAAGATAATTTATGTAAAAGACTTGAAACGATGCCTATAAGTATTTAAAATATTAAATATTATCTTCATTACCTAGGGAGTACATCAACATTGATCAAACAAGTTTACACTAATAGCATAAGAAGAGGAATGAATGAGGGAGGGAGATTTTACACAGCAGCAATATGAGCTCTCATCAGTGTAAGGAAGCTTCAAGTAGACACTACGAAGTAGACTTAGATAGGAGAAAAGTGGACACATCATAGCTAGCTCAGAGTAACTTTTTTGGAAAAGAGCACAGATTGATTTATATGCAAAAACAAGAAATCCTGAGTAAATACTTCCTGAATTCATCAATAACATTGTTAGTACATTGTCCTAAAAGTTTCTTCTGTGACACTTCTTATCCAGTAAGTTGAGCATATCAGCCAGAAAGTTTGCAGGACATATAGGTTTGTTGAAGCTTTTGGGTTCCTTTAGCTCCAAGTGTATAGTTAAAAAAATTAAAGTCCATTTGTTTAGAAACTTGGGATTTGATTTTTTTCCCACTGTGATTACGATGAACAGATCCCACTGCTAAGCTAGGTAGGATATGACAATGTAAGAATAAACAGGACTTAAACATGGCTTTAAAAATATCACAGAGCAATCACTGGAATCCAAAGTGAAAATGGAAATGGAAATTGTGGGAACTAAATCAAAAGCCTATAGTTAAATGCCACCAGAAACAATCACTGATATTCCCTACTAAAAGTCAAATTAAAATTGAATCACTAATTTAGCAAGCGTTAATGACAAAATTTAATTTTCTTTTAAGTAAAGTTATTTTTGTCCTTGTAAAAGTTATGACACCCTGACAGACTAGGTGTTAAGAGTTTTCCCTCACTCAATGTAAAGCTTAAAGCAGATGTTTATTCTGAATAAGAAAAATCACACAAATTTCACCAGTCAGACACTTCGCTATTTCTCTAGATTTTGAAAAGGTAAGTACTATGTTACACTTTGTCAAACCTAAACATTTTAGGGTTGAGTGAAGCTGAGAACATAGCATTACAATAAGCTGTATTCAAAAGTATTAGTTAGCGTAATATTGATTTTTGCAATATCCATTTGGTAAAGTAACCTAGATCTATGTTGGTGTGAATTCCATATTAGTATTCAAGAAAAGTAGCACAGAAACTCCACTTTAAAATCTTGGGAATGAGACATAAGTGGGATTTTTATACATTTTTTTATATCAGTTGAAATATCACACACATGTGTGTTTATCTATATGTATTTTGGGAGAGATAAAGAAAGGAATGTAAGAAAGAATGAAAGAAAAAAGAAAGAGAGAAAGGAAGGAAGAAAGGAAAAGAAAGAGGGAGAGAGAGAATGGGGAGATACAGAAGAAAGATCAGAAGATAAAAGATGAGGAATTATGTCATTACATATTCATTTCAAAAATAAATATTTAAAAAGCAACAAGCACTGCTTCTTTTTTTTTTTTATTTTGAGAAAAGGAAAAAAAGTTTCTGCCTCCTCCCAGCCTCCCATTTCCCTCTCCCTCCTCCCACCCTTCTCCCCGTCCCACCATGCCTCTCCCCCTCCCTCTCCAGTCCAAAGAGCAGTCAGGGTTCCCTGCCCTGTGGAAAGTCCTAGGTCCTCCCCCCTCCGTCCATATCTAGGAAGGTGAACATCCAAACTGGCTAGGCTCCCACAAAGCCAGAACATGAAGTAGGATCAAAACCCCGTGCCATTGTCCTTGGCTTCTCATCAGCCCTCATTGTTCGCCATATTCAGAGAGTCCGGTTTTATCCCATGCTTTTTCAGTCACAGTCCAGCTGGCCTTGGTGATCTCCCAATAGATCAGCCCCACTGTCTCAGTGGGTGGGTGCAACGCTCGTAGTCCCGACTTCTTTGCTCATGTTCTCCCTCCTTCTGCTCCTAATTGGGACCTTGGGAGCTCAGTCCAGTGCTCCAGTGTGGGTCTCTGTCTCTATCTCCATCCATCACCAGATGCACTGCTTCTTTAATCTCCAAAGAACAAAACTATGTTTTAAAATATTGAAAAGGAATATTAAATGGTTTTATAGAGTATTGTGAGCTCTAGGAATTTGACAGATGCCAAGTCAATGATTCCAGCACACGTCTTTCTCCCCCCATTCTTATGTTTACATGTACAACTGATCTGTACTCATTATCAATAACTATCAAAGGAACTTCTGTGTCAAAAATATTGAGGTCTTTTGTCATGAAAGAGATCTAAACTAACCTGCATTATAACAAAAATTTTTATTATATGTTATAATTATCTTATAAATCTTGGAATATCATTGGTTAGTTGGAAAACAACCCAAAATGTCTAAATACTTTTTTGCTCTTCTTAAAATAAAACAAAATTGATCATTAAATTACATAAAACTTTTGAACAGGAGATCCATTTATTTATTTTAAAGATTTTTATTCATGTTTTAAAATGTTGGGTTGGTTACATCTTTTGTGAGAATCAAATCAACATTTTTTTTCAAGTGATTTCAATGTCCAATAACACAGAGGAAGAAATAAGTTTCATCAGTCAAGTTCTTCAGAGTACATTTTTCTATATCTTTGGCTATTGTGATCTCACTCCTGATAAAATTAAAAGCATTTGAATCTTTAAAGTAGGAAAACAGTTCATGGCACCTTCCTATAGATAGCTCCAAAGATAATGTTGAATATTCAAAGGCCCTTATAAACCTTCAAGAATTACAATTATTTAAGGATAACAAAAGAAAAATGACTTTTATATTCAATTAATTAATTCTATACTAAAATGCAGGGATATTTAACTATGTGTTGGCGAGATTAAATCATTTTAAAGGTGTATGTTCAATTATTTGCCAAACCAAATGTGATCTAAGAGCTTAATTCTGTGTCTGAAAACAAAAATAAAAGACATTTCAAAGAATTGGTAGAAGAGATCTGTACATTCAAATCTGTGTTAGTACTCCCAAAGTGTTCACTCCCACTGTAGAACTCCCAATACTACATCATAGTTAAGCAGAAACTACAGCAACTGGAGTGGATTTGTTCCAGTTAATTTGTTTTAAGGTTTTTATTTGTTATGGTAAGAGACAAAAAGGCCTTAGCAAATTAAAGCAAAGCTTCTCCTTGTTCAACCATTGAAAAATCATTAAGCAGGGCTTAAGACATAAAAGAAAGACTGTGTGCCTGCCCAGTTCTAAAGAGTGAAGAAGACAAATGAGGAGTTGATCTGAAATCCGAAGCTCTATCAAATACTCCCCTATAGGAAAAAGTAGTAGAAATAAGACTTTAAGCTTATGGTGATATCACACTTCTGCTAGCTGTCCTGAGCAAGACTTCGGCCATTTCATCTGTATTTAGCCTTTTCTGTTTGCTTTGCATCTGCTCTTGTGACAGTCACACAGTCTTGGGCAAAGAAAGCTTTATCTGTATCCCAAGCTTGCAGAAAATAATAAAGGAGCAAACACTTCTGCACAAAAGCCTCCTTGAGTTCTTTAAATTGCTTTTTGACAAAGGGAGAATGACACTAAGCACTCCATAAAGAACAAAAGCAATTTTTCATGCTGTGAAATTCAAATGTTAATTTGCCCATTCCAAGAAATATCATCACTGTATAATCAGTAATATCCTGTACTAACTGTTTTTGGGTGTAGTCCAGTGTGTCTTGGCCACTAAATATCTTTTAAAGATAATTTGCAATTACATAGAAAACATAAAAAAATTAATATTTCACTAGGTAATAAGGAAAACAATCATAATCAGACTAAGAGTATAAGCTAATCTGTATCTACTCTGATCATTTTATATTACTGTTTGTTTTTCTAATTTTACTAAAGACAAGAACATCTTTATTAAGGATATTTTTAAATAATACTGCAAATGAAAAAAAGCGTTTCAGCAGTTGATGAAATGATGAAATTGCTGTGTAGTTTGCAGTGTTTACTCAAATTTTACATGCGTGTCAGTAATTCCTCAAAGTTGTAAAATGGATGGCATAATATTTGATATAGCATACTTGAAATAAACAGTATCAAACAAAATAACTATATTTAAATTTTTTGTTTTATATTTGTGACCCTTTGAACTTTTTAAATCATTACTCATGTTTTTGAAATGTGGAAATCATGAGCTTAGGTCCTAGTATTTGAATGCCAACCACTCCCTTCCTGAGCTCTGTCCCCAGAGATTTCTGTAGTCTTTGAGACCAGTTATCACTAATTGGCCAGACTGTTCTTAACTCACTCTGATGCCAGACAGTAATCAAATGTTTGATCCTTCTGACCTAACACAGTTTGTCTCCCAGTACCCTTGTTGGTTGGTTGCTCACAAAAACACAACACAAGCTACAGGATCTGATACTTCTAATCTACTAAGTCCCAACACATAAAAAAAAATCTTGAAATAACATCTTTAAATACTAAAAAATAATATTGTATACATTTATGATATACAACGACATACTGTAAGCTGCCCATGGCTAATAAAAAGTTTACCATGGTAAAGTAAATGAACACATCTATTATTGCACATCATTTTACTCTCATTCAAAGGTTAAAATGTATTCATTTAGGTCAAATTCCAAATACCATGTATATCTTTCCCATAGACTTGGTATTATATAGTAAATCTCTCAAAAGATTCTTTGTGCATTATCTACTGTGTTGTTTCTTCTCAGATAAGTTTCTCCCTGTTCTCCATAACTCCATCCCCTCTTACCCACTGCTTTATTCCTCATCTCTATATACTTGACTTTGTTGCTTAGAGTCTACATGTGAGATCAATGATGTTTTTCTGTCTTTCATCTTCTGTATAACTGAGCATAGTATCTTCTAGGTGTATTCGTGTTGAGGTTAGAGGCAAGATCTCATTCCTTTTAAGGCCAGAAAAAGTTTGTATTGTGTATGTAACATAATTTCCCATTATTCCATAGAATTCATAGGTTGTTTCTATATATTGGCTATTGTGAATAGTACTCCAGTAAACATGAGAATGTTGATACCTCTATGAGGCAAGGATTTCATTTCCCTTTTGATTTATGCCCAGATGAATCAATGCTGGATTATATGCCAATTCAAATTTTTGTTCTTAAAGATAACAATTACGGTCTCCCTAGTGTTAATTTGAACCTACATTCTCCATAACTTATAGAGTTCCCTTTCTTTTGTATCCCAGAATATGTTTTTCCTCATACATTTTGACAATAACAATTCTAATGAGTATAAATTGATAATATCATAGTGATTTTTATTTATTTCCTTATCAATTTATAACGGTAAGCACCTCACAAAGCAACTATTGATTTTCATGTAATCCCCATCAATTTGTTGTTTCCCAGTTAACTGTGAAATTTTCATTTTCCTCTCAATTTAATCATCTAAACAAAGGGATATTTCATTAATAATTATCCATCTTAGTTGTTCCTTTATTACTCATGAAACAAAATGTTTGTAGTGAGAGGTTATTCTTTCTTTTTTGGTCACTTAGACCCAAAATAATCACACAAAAACTATATTATTTTCAATACTGTTTTGCCAATAAATTAAGCGTATTCTTAGCTAGCTCTTATAACCTAAACTAACCAATCTCCATTTATCTGTGCATCAACACAAGGTTGTGGCCACTGACAAAGCTTTGTTGGACTCTGGCAGAGGTGCCTGTCACCTGTGGCAGCTACATGGTTTCTCATTGACTCAGCCTTTTTTCTCCCAGCATTCAGTTTAGTTCTCTACTCTGCCCTATCACAAGACAAAGTAGCTTCTTTATTCATTAGGTTTTAAGATCAACACATATACAGAAGGACCTCGCACATCAAATGTTGTTAAGGCAGATATATGTATATTGAAGAATAATTAAGACAAATTAATTAACATATATCATTGTAAATAATTATCCAGCTTCTTTCTACCTGCCATTTTTCATCTTAAACTACCCATTCTACATTGTACCTAAATACCTTTTCTCCCTCCTTTGCAAGTTTCAAGGTCCACAGGTAAGTATGAACATGTGATTTCTCTTTTTCTTTACTTACTTTTTAATTGATGTTGTGTAAATGACATTATTGCCTACTTTTTCATGAACAGTATTCCACCATGTTTATAAATCAGGACTTCTAAGCACTGTTCTCACTGATGAATACTTGGATTAATTATATAGTTTGGCTACTAGATACAGCAATAAGTACAGAATTATAGTTATCTCTTTGACATTTGTTTTCTAGAAAGTCCTTAGGGTGCATATGTAGAATTGGGACTACTGAATCATCTGATCATTCTATGTTTAGTGTTATTCTCTTGCATTATAAAACAGAGTACCACTACATTACTGCGATTCTTGAAGTAATAATTTCAGTGAGTTTCCTGTCTCTGACTCTAAGCAATTGGGACTGCAGGTTCTCTATAGTACAACTAGCTACACTGTAGCTTAATTTACATAACCCTCATTATTATTGATATTGATCCCTTATTCATTCCATAGTTGGTTCTTCTTGAAAAAAGAGTCTATTTGTTTGCTTTGTTTATTCTTAGATTTTGTGTTGTTGAGGTGCTTTAATTAGATTATTTTATTATTATTATTTACTTATTTCATTATTATTTTATTCTTTCTATTATTGGTATTAATGTATCAGTTGTATAGCTTGTATGTTTTCTTACTCTGTAGATTTTTTTCTTCATCTTATTACCTTTGTTTTGAAGAACTTACTGAGGTAAACATAACATACTTCATCCATTTTGCTTAGTTGCTTAGCTGTTTAAATATCTTAGCCTCTATGTAGTCCCCTACACTACTTTCAACATTATACACTTTTAGTGAACCTTTATTAGAATTTTCCTTTATAAGTTCTCTAAATTATACCAACAAGAGCTTCTCAGGAGAGATTTTTTTTAGTCCATACACATAGGTGAGTCAGCTTTCATGCTAGGTGCTGAAGTGCAGCTTCATCTTTTTTTCTTCCAACCTTAGTTCCAAGCTTGAGTCTTTCTCCACATGATATCCTCCACTCTGCTTTCACTCATCATCTCTCCGTGTTAGTGCATTGATGCCCCAGCTCACCCACTTAGACCCCTGTCTTCACTTTTGCTTATTCCTACCATATTACTAATCCTGATGAAATTAAGCCCATTTATTTTATACTCTTTGTCAAAAGCTTCTAAAGTTTTTTTTTTCAGTGCAAACCATTTGCACTCTTTGGAAAAGGGGTTCAAAAGGGCACACAAAGTCAGACAATCGAACATACTTACCCTCTGGCTCCATCCCCTAAAGTCTTCCCAAGTCACAGGAATAAACTCAAAATATATGCTGCTGCTCTGAGCAAAAACCTACTTTCCCTCTCATGTTCCACGGAATCTCCCGCAAATCACCATAATAACATACAACTTGTCTATGTAAGCATTGCTAATGTGCCTCTTGCCCTCTCAAGCTACTTAATAAAATTTTTGAAAGAATCGACAATATATTTTAGAAAAAGACAAATCAATATCTGAAATTTTAGACTAATATATGTGGAAGATTAACCTTCATCAGGAGATGAAAGGAGACAGAGACCCAATTTGGAGCACCGGACAGAAATCTCAAGGTCCAAATCAGGAGCAGAAGGAGAGAGAGCACGAGCAAGGAACTCAGGACCGCAAGGGGTGCACCCACACACTGAGACAATGGGGATGTTCTATTGGGAACTCACCAAGGCCAGCTGGCCTGGGTCTGAAAAAACCTGGGATAAAACCGGACTGCTGAACATAGCGGACAATGAGGAATACTGAGAACTCAAGAACAATGGCAGTGGGTTTTTGATCCTACTGCACGTACTGGCTTTGTGGGAGCCTAGGCAGTTTGGATGCTCACCTTACTAGACCTGGATGGAGGTGGGTGGTCCTTGGACTTCCCACTGGGCAGGGAACCCTGATAGCTCTATGGGCTGACAAGGGAGGGGAACTTGATTGGGGGAGGGGGAGGGTAAAAGGGAGGAGGTGGCGAGGAAGAGACGAAAATCTTTTATAAATAAATAAATGGCAGAAAAGAAAATGATTGTATTTTTCCCATAATATATGAAATTCAGAACATTCAGTTTCTTTTGAGCATGAAAGAGTATTATATACAATTCTACCTCAATTAATGATATTAGAAATATCATTTATTCCAATAGCTTCTTCCTGTGCAATATTGATGAAATAAATCATGTAGAGAAATATAAGCTACTATAATGGGTAAGAACAATTCTATCTCTGATCTCAGTCTATTAATTTCCTGATATTATGTGTTGCAGATTGTTTTAATATATAGTGTGCTTGCATATTAGCCTAAATTATACCTTTTCTAAGATAATTATACTTGAATCTCAGTTTGGCTATTTAGAGAACAGGTACTTAAATCAGTTCTGCTAATACTATCTGAAAATAAATTAAGGATGGTTTTATTATTGAACAGCAAAGTTCAAGTCTGCGGGCCCCTATGTGCAATACCTTCATGCAGAGTGCACTGCATGATTCTTACAAATGAGCATGTTTTTTTCTGAAAGGTTGGTGCAGGGTTACCATACTGGAGGAGAGTCTGGTCACTTATGATACTTTAGCAAATGTGTTTGGGGAAAATTTAATAAGACTTTAAAATATTTTTCTGAACCAATATACCTTTTAAAGATATTGCAGAAGTAATGATTCATGAAGGTCCTTTTGATTGGTTTTAACTATGTTACTCTTCCTGTAGTACAAAGCTTTCCAACATGTGGGCTGAGAACCTTTTGGGGCTTGAATACCCCTTCCACTGGGGTCACATCAGATAGCATGGATGTCAGATGTTTACATTACAATTTATAACACGAGTGAAATTAAGGCTATGAAGTAGCAATGAAAATAGTTTTATTGTTGAGGATGATCACACAACATGAACTATATTAAATGGTCCCAGCATTAGGAAGGTTGAGAAGCACTCTCCGAGTAGTACCTGGTAGTGCCTAGTAGCACCCTATGCTCCAAAGGAAATATTCCTTTAGCTTTGAAGAGTGTTAACTTTAATAATATGTACTTAAAAAACTGAGGAAATGGTTTTGAAATATTTCTTAAAGTTAAAAAAAACTCAAAAACAAATATATTTTTTACTATCTCTTCTGATTGTGAGAGAGCAATACAGATACTTGCTTCCTGTTTTGTGACTCAGGCCTTCCTCTGCAAAGAGACAGGACAAGCTTCTGACATAGAAGATCCATGGTGGCCCAGTCTGCCACCTGCAGTGACCAAACTGTTACCTGCTAGTCAGATTTTTAAACTGTTAGCAAATTGCATCAGAGAAACCCATCATCGTTTGAAAATTACTTAAATTACATGAGTAGTTTTTTAGAGTAAACATAATAGTAATGGCACATCTCTCAAAAAGACATTAAGTAAAATAATGCATTTAATCAGTTCATCACAGCGCCAGGCAGAAAGCGAGCAATTTGCAGTTGTGTTGTCAAACCTTCTTGGCCTATTTTCTCTTTAATTTTGTCCCTCCTACTTTTCTGTTTTGTTTGTTTTATTTTGCTTTTCATCTAATCCAGTGAGACTCAACCAGGGACAACATTGCCCCCTGGGAATGTTTCACAATGTCTGAACAAAATATGGATTGTCACAAATATGAGAGAAAAGTTACTGGCAACTAATGAAGATGAAGCATCCTACATGCCCCACACAGGGCTTATGTGAAGAACCCACCATTGTATCCAGGTTCCAAATGATCGGGTACATTATGACCTTATCCTAACCTCTCACCTTTTCCTTTTTATTCACCCTCTCGTTTCTATCTACTGCCACATTCTTTCACTTCCTCTTTTTCATTATTTCATTTTTCTGTCTTTCCTTTCATAATGTTTAAGTAAGCATTAAGCCTCATGTTTTATATTGTTTTCTGGGTACAAAATTTTTCCTTGGGGAAAAAAAATGACCCTCATCATTTTAATGCTGATGTGGAGAAAGGCGATCTGTCCGTCACAGGCCCTGAACATCTATGAACTTCCTCGTTGAATGTGCCAGATGGCAAGAGTTATCATCCCAAGACACTAGGCAGTTTTAAGAGCTAGTCAAGCAAATAACTACGTAGGTCAAAGTGATCAGAGCATGCCAGCAGTGCAAACGCTTGCTCCCCGGGAGAGGAAGACTGGCCAGTGGTTGCTGCCTACGATTATAGGCAGATTATAGGCACTGGGACTGGCCTTACTCGGCAGTGCTGTAAGGTGTTGGTCATACAGCCTTTTTGAGGATTCCTCATGACACCAAGCGAGACTTTTCTATGCCGATGCCTATCCTGCTTATTTACCTCTGAGCAACAGACCATGCTGCTGTGATCTGCCAAGTCTTATTGTCTGTATTTATATCTAGTATGCAAGGTTTCCCTGTAGCTAGCTAGCTATTCTGTTCGAGGTGGGAAATTTACTACTACATAACTGGACAACCAGTGAAAATGAAGGTGTCTCCCTGCACACATCATGTAAGTATTTCTCTGCTTTTACCTAGTTCTGCTTCCATTCTCCGAGAGTAGAATTCACGTGAGAAATTTATTTCATCACCACATGTGATCATCGTGGTCGTCATTGCCGCCAAAATCAGAGACAATTACAAATGAAGAAATTGGATTAAGTATAGATTGCTTCGGCTCTACAGCCCATAGATGTCCTAATCACCAAGCTAAGCAGTAGTACTTCCGTACCCTCAGATTCCCTTCTATCTGTGGAGGAGAACTATTTCCTACCTTTAAATCTGCTGCCACCTCTGTCTTAGCTTATAATGATTCTTTAAATATGTATGTGGTTGGAACTTGGCAACACTGTCAATTTCTTAGGGGTTTTTAGGCAACTTCTGCATTGGCCTACTAAAACCTAGAATATTCCTCAAATAGAGTAAGTTCTGTAGTTTTTATTAATAGTGGGAAAATGTATCTTATTATGGCAGTTATAATTTTTGTGAGCTCTAAATAAACTCTTGAGGCTGTGTAATCTCTTCTTAGCTCATTCTAAGTTTCAGGCATCAGACCTTTTGACAATTGGACTGCACAAGTCACTTATTCGTTGCCAAAGACAGGCTATGACCATCTCCCTGTGGACTCATCATGACACTCAAATCAGGAAACACACACACATAAACACACACAAAATAATTACTGGTGGGGACTATATTTTTGTTTGTGATTATTTCACTGATTCAGCTTTGTATCAATGTTCGCTTGAATTTATGTTTTCTACTCTTTCTACTCTCATTTAAGATGTACAAAGTTCACTGCAAAATCTATGTTTTACAGATCACCTCAATATTTAAATACATAAGCTGTAACATATCACAAATTGAAAGAAACCCATAGCAAAATTCCTTACTTGTTACATGAAATTTAAAACTGTCGTTGTCCTTTACTGAGCTATAGGAAGGAAAAATGACACAGGACTCTTGACATACTTCTTTCCTGTTGGCTTTGTTCCTCAAAGTAGTTTATCATAAATTCTTTTCCAGAATTAATGATTTAGAGCAGTGCTTCTTCACCTTCCTAATGTTGTGACCCTTTAATACATTTCCTCATATTGTGCTGATCTCCCCACAAACAAAAAATATTATGTTGCTATTGCATAACCGTAATTTTGCTACTATTATTAGTCATAATGTAAACATCTGTTATGTGATGCTCAATTGGGGTGGTGATCCCCATTTTTAGAGCCACTGTTTAAGAAGGATCAGAAGAGTAACATTGTATCTTTGAGATAAGTAGGCTGCCATTAAGTTCTGTTGGGAATTACTGGACCCTCTCATGAATTCTGTTCAAAGAACAGCATTTTCCCCTCTCATATTTTAATATTTTCAATCTCACAGCTAATTAGAATATGTTAGCTAATTCATCTGGCTTGTTAAAAACCAATGTTTTAATAATTTCTTATTAAAAAATCAACAGTCTAGCTTTTAAGAGCCTTTAATGTAAAGCCATGGATGGAAATTTTGGAACAAGCAAGGACATTTTCAAGAGCTACATGTATGGTAAAAAATGATTTCTGAATCTTTAAATTCATAATAATTGGTCAAATCAAAAGATTTTGCCAATCTAACTTTTCCTATTATATAGCGCATGTTTTCATAAATAGTACATGTAAACATAGAAAACAAGAAAGTAGAAGTGGAGAAATGACGTCATAAATGTTACTTGTCTTATCTGGAACATCATTGTTGTATAAAATCCATTTGACACACCTTACAGTGTGTGGCTATTTTTGAGTATTGTAAGTTCTGTTGAACTCATGATCTTTAAGAATTTGGATTACTGCTGTATACTTTGCTCACTTATGCATTTAATTATGGGCATTGGTTAAACTTGTGGATACATTTCTTAAACATAAGAAAACTTTGGATACATAGCTCCACACTACAGACAATTGAATGCCTAATAACTTGGATAGAACATCATGGTTTACTGAAAAAAAAATCTTAAAGCCATACTTTCCTATCTGGCATCTGGCTTCTAACTTCCAATTCTCTGCTGTGTTTATTTGACTTGGATTTTGAGCCATTTAAGTGACAGTATGTGTTCGGCCATGTCTAGTATATTGAGGGATAAATGGCCTCTAATCAACTTCTTCCACAGTGCTAATGATTTCCTGGGAATAAGCTAGCACATGGGGCACTACACTAGTTCTTTCTGATCCCTAGGGTACCATTTAGAAAATAGCTGCAGCAATGGGCTAGATGGAACCCCGGGGTTCTGAGAAAGTGAATTGCAGATTCTTAGGTACCTAGCTTACTCCCATGACCTGACTATGAATGGGGAGGCAGGCAATTCAGTTTGCTCAGAGCACTGACTTGTCGTATTAACTGTTCTAAACTTCTGAGAACTTGTATGTAAGTGAATCGGTTTCCTCAATATTACTGCCATTTAGTTCTTGGGAAAAAAAAAACAACCCACATTTCTAGGCATGTTTCTCTTCTTGCCTCAGTTTTGTAGGCCTTTGCCCTTTCGGCTCTTTGAAGTAATTTCCCTTGCCTTACCTTACAACTAAAAGGATCGAAGTAAGTTTGGGACAATATCATTGACAACAGTTTTGATGTTGAAATGAAAGTGTGATACAATGCTTTGATTTTCCCGTGTCGTGGGACACTTTACAGCGCTGCAGTAACTATATCTCGGAGTTTATGATTTATGTAAGATGTAGACAGGCAATACATTGTGTGATTCCTCTTAAGATATTTAAATCAGTAGAATATGCAATACAGGAAATATGGCTTCTGGACCCATAAATAAAATGGGAGCGGAAGTAGAGTCCAACCCAGAACTTCATTTCAATGCCTTTTCAACACTCATTGGAAAAGTTGTCTTTGGCAGTAGTGGCAAATAGAACAGAGACCTTCCTCTGATCAATGTATCAAGAATAAAAGACTGGCATTCTCAGCACTTAACAGGGCATATATACTATATCCTTCCACAGAAGAGAGCTCCATAGGAGTTAACTTCAAGGAAACAATGTTTTCTGGGAACAGAAATATAACTGCACATATGACGTCACAACAACTGTGACAACATCCACAAGATAAGTCAGACTAACTCCCAGCATGGGCAGGACACGTGGGCATATTAAGGTTATTGACAGTTGATAGTCTCTGTGAGAGAGTTGGTTTTCTTCAATGATATCACCCTGGGTAAATGTATCATAATCCAGGGACATGAAGTAATGATAGTGTATCTAGAAGCCGTTGTGGTCTGAAAATGATAAAAAAGAATATTGTATGGGATTTTCAAAGAATTACTACAATATTATTTTAGAAAATGAGGTTTTATTGGGGTGAAGGTCAAAGGAGACCGGAAGACATAGGTTGCATGCCACTTTTCTTAAATGCTATTTTGTCTACCTTGCAATATTAACCTCTTATGCGTTCCTATGAATGAAGACTTTTTTCACAGACAGCATATTAGTTGCAGAATCAAAGTAAAAAATAAAATTTAGGTTTTAGGGCTCTTGAGTTAACAAAAATCAAAGTAAAGCCCACAGAAATTTTATAGAAATCTTATAGAAGTAATCGTAGGCATTATTGTGGAGGGATCCTGGATTTTAAACCCAACATTTGCTATACTATTGAATATTTTTATGTTCGGTCAGTTATTTAAATTTCCAGGAAGACGACCTATCCATCAAAGAATATGAAATTCTAAAACTGTCCAAATAAAAATGACATTAAAATATTTTTTTTGGTTTTTCGAGACAGGGTTTCTCTGTGGTTTTGGAGCCTATTAAAATATTTTTAATCCTCTATATGTACTCATGTTGAGAAATAATATTTAATGTATTATATTCCAGTGTAGACATAGATTTGACTGCACATTTTATATATTTGTATATTCTTATATTTGCATGCATATGCATTTAGGAACATATAAATGCATACAAATTGGGTAATGATTATGTAATCATATAAGTAAGGTGCTTATGATATTTCAGAATCATTCTTCTTTACATGCATGTTCCTTTTTTTTTCTTTTTTTTCCTTTTTTTTATTGATAAAAGAAGAATAAAGAAAAAAAAACAAATTTTCACCTCCTCCCAGCCTCCCCTTTCCCTCCCCCTCCTCCCACTCTTCTCCCCCTCCTCCCACTCTTCTCCCCCTCCTCCCACCCCTCTCCCCTTCCCCCCACTCATGTTCCTTTTAAAAATACATGCTTCCATTTTTTTACTGTAAAAGATATATTGGGGGAAAAAAGATATATTGGGCAGCATTTTGAAAATAGAAAGTCCTACCATCACATTTTCTGGCAATTGTCAAGAGCCTATGTTTCCTTCCGGAAGATCAATGTTTATAAATCACTTGCTTTTTAAGCACGCATTTAACAGACACCATATCTTGAAACATCACAATATCCCTGTAATAGTAAAAAGAGAAAATGACATTCTCTTTCTTGATAAAAATCTGAAGCCCTTGCTTGAATTACTGAAACATGCCGATACCTGACAAAAATCACCATGATGTTAGAACAACAACTATAACCTTGGGCGCAGTGTTCTCACTCCTGCGGCTGCAATTGTTCTTTTCGTACAGTTAATGTCCTTTGCATTTTCTAGAGGTGTTTGGACAAGGAACATTTATTATGTAAAGACTAAATTTTTCCCTCTAGTGCTACACTTGCAATTAATGTGGCTTTCATTTACATGCTCAGCTTCCTTAGATTTCAGCCTCAGACAGATCAAACACACAAAGTAACATTCACCATATTTCTTCTTGTAGTTTAGTTCTCAAAAGTCCTTCCTTTTCCACTTCAAACAACTATGACAATATATGACAATCTTCCTTTTCTTTTGCACATCCTCAACATATACCTGTAATCATGCACAGATTTTCCTTTTGTTTGCACATTCTCAATATATACCTTTAATCAGGTACAGGTTTCCTTTTTTCTGTAACATTATGACATTTCCATGTGATTTGTTTTCTGGGTAAAAGGACATTTTTATTTGTGTATGTATATATATATATATATATGTTACTGGTGTTGGCAATATTAATGCATAATGTCATGTGTCATCGTTTGGACATTATAGTGAAGGCTGCTTACAGCTGCCCCAAGTGTTTATTGTTAGCTCTGAATTAGTCTGCTGTTCTAATGTGACATGTTCAGTAAAATGACATGGATCATTGGCTGGTTCAAGGTCTCTGCTGTAGCAATATGAGACAAATAAATCATTCTTCTTGATGTAAAATATTCCCTAAACCTTTCCTGAATCTAAATAAAGTGAAGTGCTGATGAAAAATGCTATCAACACATCATACTCTTCGGCACATGCTAAAGTGTATTGCTACTGACTGTTTCTACACTGAGATTCACACCAACTCGTTTAGGTCACTACGCATCTGTCTCCTAGAGATAAAATACAGCTCTTTATTACTCTATTGAGACCAAGCTTTTTCTTCTTTTCTAGAATTTAGATGTATTTTAAGGCATATGCCAGATAAAGTGTATATCCTGAACAAAGACACTGACTGTTAAATATTAAAATTATTTGGAGCATTTTGTCTGAATTCTTACTAAAGTATTTCCCATAGAAGGAGACATGGAAATTAGATATGGTTTGTGGCCTTCTTTTTGCCTAGGAGGACAGCTCCATTCTTTCCTTTTTTATAAAAGGTGTTTAAATTTTCATTTAAAGGAAGACTTTCATAAATTTGAGAAAAATTACAAATCTAGTTCTATTAAGCTTGGCTTAGTCTTTTTTCTTGTGTCTCAATTTAATGAATAAAAAAGACCATACTGTTAGCATCAGGTTTTCTGTTAATAATACATAAAATAACATGACAGTAGTGAAGATAACAGCACAGAACCTGACCCAGTCCAAAAAGCCTGAATGACCGGTGGATCCTTTATATCACAGTTAACTTTCGTTATTTTTTTTATTTTCTTTATAAACTTGTCTATAAAGCCACCTTTGATTGTTTATTGTTTTAAGGAACTAAAATAATTTGCATAGAGGCTGTATAAACACATGACTTTCAAAGAACACAGTCCGATGGTTGCCTTAGCCTCTCCTCCTATTCAGCTTCAATTGAGGCAATAACAAAGCTATCTGAGTCATTATGATCTCATGAGAAGTATATGAGATGCTTCCATTGAAATTTCTCTGAAATCTTAATGCAACCATTATGGTTCATCCACTGAAATCATAATCATATGTTCTGAAGCCATCATGGTGTATCGTGTCAATGCATACTAAGGGAGTCCTCGTGCACAGACCATTGACATGATGGACTATAATGGCTCTTTCAGAACTGCTATGGTCCACTGTGCCAATGCATACTAAGGGAGCCTTTAACGCACTTATCCAAGCCTGTAGAGTATGTCTCTATTATGTGCAAGGAGTTATTCATATGACGCTTTTGATGAAGAGCTAGTTACTTGATTCTTGTTGATGTTTAATATCTCACAATGACAGAATGATCAGCACACATCACAGTGCTATAGAATAAAGCTTTTAAGTAAGAGAATGTAGCAGACATAAATCTTGCAAGATACAGGACAGCTGCCTTTGTCAATAGCAAGGATATGTACACCTTCTATGATTCTGTGGAACAAGCTTTAGGATTGTCTACCACTGTAACCACCCAGGGATTTTCTTTCACCAGGAAAGTCGATGAAAATCCTTCCACAGCTACACTGTATAGTACATCTCTGCTTGTATTTATTGCTGAAAATCAGAACCACAAAATGGAGTATTTTACAAAAGTCATTTCTGAGTGAGGGGATCCTAGGATACATATACAGAAAATAGTACAAGTCCAAAAATATATGAATAAAATGTATTAATTGTATAACATTACCTACAAATAATCTCTTAATTTTTTTATTTTTTTATTTTTATTTTATTTTATTTTTTTTTTTTTTTGGTTTTTCGAGACAGGGTTTCTCTGTGGCTTTGGAGCCTGTCCTGGAACTAGCTCTGTAGACCAGGCTGGTCAATTTTTTTATTTTTTTATACTATGGAAGGATCTAAGTGTGGGAATATGGAAATGCTCAAAATTATGCAGTTAAGTTTTCCTGCATAAATAAAAGCTAAAGCATTCTGTGTTTTGCATTTAATTAAAATGAAGTTAAAAAGTCTAGTATGTAGCAATTATTCTGAAATTCACTGTTTAATAAACATTTGAAAGTTTAAAAATAATTTGTAAAGTTTTAAGTCTTGTATTCTCTTTCATGTAAAAAAAAAAATTCTAGTCTTCCCTTAAGTTCCATAGCTGCTCTTCTCATTTTTTTCATTATTCCTTCTATTTTGATTCCGAGCAAAAGGATACATTTTAACTTGTTTTGCTCTCAGCAAAATATTGTTCTTCGTAAAGTATTCAGTGATAACTGTGGTTACATATGTATGACTTACTTTCTCATTAATAATTCAAAAATACAAAAACAACTAAGCAATATCATAGAAACTTAAAATCTTGAAATCTAGTTTTTTACACCCAAAGTAAAGAAAGGTTTACTATTTAGGTTAAGAAAACTCATTGTGTCTCGTGGCACAGAATTATTTTTATTTTTTTTGAAAGGCAGATTGATCAGTGTCATGAGACTGGTAGAGAAAGGCAAAGTCTGGCTAATAATAAGATAATGCTGTCAAGTACACTCACTCCAGATAGCCTCCATCTTCTCTGGCCGACCCACTTCACAGATTTTCACTCTATATTTGTTCTGGTCCATTGAGAACTGAGAACTTGATTGATCTGTCCCCTCAAGTGTAGATTGTGATTGCCAGTTACGACCAGTTAAGTCCAGAAGGCAGAGGAAAAGAGAAAGAATTAAGTCGCTTCTCCTGCTGCCCCTATGTGTTTCAGCTGTGAGGTCTGGCAGTGACTAAGTCCTTGTATGACAGAAGGGGAAGAAGCTTCAGCTCTTTGGTTCCAAGAAATAAACCCTGTAGGTGATACAGTGGGTTCCAAATTTTACTCTTCTCTTTGCTTCTTAGGTCTGTGTTCTTAATTTCTGCATGCAGGGATGCAGATTTTTGCATGGGTCTACGTCGAAAATGCTCACTTGGAAGGATTTTAGTAGAGTCATTGCTCCTTTTGAAGCTGTGATAGATACACTAAACAAAATCAGCACAGGCTTCAAGAAAGTCTATCAAGGTTAATACATGGAATTGGGCTTCTCACAGATACAATGGGCACAGCCATGAGAGTTGGGTGGTGTGCATCCAATTTTGTAACTGCAGAGTAAAGTGCAGCACCCAAATCTTATATAGCCTAAAAATTATGACATAAATGATGTATTGGACAAGAACTAGCACCATTACAAAGACTGAGTATGATGCGATGGATAGGTAGATGATAGAGTTTAGAATATTTGTAACTTAAAAGTTCAACTGTGGCATTTACTGAGAATCCCAGAATTCCTGTTTCAATTGACAAACTATTTTATTTCAATTTTTATGCAAGATGCCAGTCAAGAAATTAAATTTATGCAAATTCACTTGCTTGTAATCCTAGAAAGTCCAGTGAAAGAATATCAGTGAATCAGGACACTTGTTGGTTCCAGGCAGTTTAGCCCCAAAGTAATCACAAAGAAACTATATTGTTTAAATCACTGCTTGGCCCATTAGCTCTAACTTCTTATTGGCTAACTCTTATATCTTAATTAAACCCATCTCCATTATTCCGTGTACCACCACGAGGTCATGGCCTATCAGCAAACTTTGAGTGCATCTGTCTCTGGCGGCTCCATAGCTTCTCTCCGACTCCCCCCTTCTTCCTCCCCGCCTTCAGCTTAATTTTTCCTGCCTAGCTAAGTTCTGCCCTCCTATAGGTACAAAGCAGTTTATTTATTCATTAATGATAATCACAGCATACAGAGGGAAATTTCACATCATATCAGTGACTATGGAAGTAAAAAAAAATAGCAAATGACAACTTATAAAACACAGGAACTACCAGATTATTTTGTATGTAATTTATAATACGCACTCAAAGAAGTCTGTGAGAAATGACATAGAACATGTGTGTGTGTAAGAGAGAGATATGGATAGAGAGTAACTGCGTGTGTGTGTATGTCTGTGTGTGTAAAACCTACGTATGAAGACACAATAGTCTTTCAAGGAATCTTTTAAGTTAAAGTTTAATATGGCTGTGAAGGAGAGAATGGATGGGATTAAAAACATGTCTCAATTACTTGGTTTGGCAAATTGAAACCCCAATTAAATGTTCATCTCACTAAGTGTTCTGTACCAAAATGAGGAAGATACACAAGGAGCCTGAAGTTCTACTTCCACAACGCCAATGCTAGCAGAAGAAACTGTCTTCTTCTTCCTCAACTCTTTTAAGGAAAATAATCTTTCTTGAAAAAGTTTATCCAGTGATTGTTATTTTTCTAAAGACCTGTAACCACTATACTCAATTACTGGTAAACCCACAAGGAGAGTTAGAGGTCACTCTTTGCAGAGAATTACAGAGTCATTTCTAGGAAAAGAGAGCCTACGCTGTAAAGAGATGGAAGATACTGTCAAATGTATGCCAGTAGCGAAAGGATCAGGTCTCATTGAGACCTATGAAGAAGATTAAATATAACATTTATTTAATATATTAGTTCTATGTGGTGATCTCCGCTGGGGGATCTGACATTCCTCATGTTTCCTTTGTGAACAACAAAATAAGGCTTATCATCTCCCTACCACTATCTTCTTCACTTAATCCTTTGCTCCAACGAGTATTTGATAAACTAATTACATTCTGCGATTTTTGTCTCAGGCTCTGCTTTCAGATAATTTTCCTTCAATTTAATTTGTTTACTGAAAAAACATTCTTATACAGAAAAGAATTTTTAAGAGAGAACAGATAAATTGAAAGCAACTCAAGTTTATCTTCTATGAAGATCTTTACCTTCCCACTTCATGATGGTCGTCAGTGTAACCATCATTGATCTGGTAAAATACAACGTTAACTCTGACCATAAACGCCACTTTATGGTTTAAAGTATGGCTATAGATTTATACTCACAGGAAACACCAATATTATGATACATTTTGTCACACAAAAATAGCCAGCTTTCTGTGATTTTTTTTAGTGATTAGGAACTAGCTGGCTATGGTGTAAATGAAGGAAAACAGCTGTGTGATAGGAGTGTTGGCCTTAAAATTTATAATAAGCTTTAAATAAATAAAAGCAAAATTTAGTATGATGTGCTTTCTCCTTCCTGACCAGAGTCTAGAGGCCTTAGAATCAAGAAGTGATAGTTAATGTATTTTCTCTGTATATGTAAATATTGCTAAGAACTTTTTTTTTCTATGAGAGTTTGGGGAAAAAATCTAGTCAATAATGCTAGAACTCCAACAAAATACTTTCAAAGAAAGGCTAACTCAGAAGTTTAAAATACATCTTTACTTACAGCTTCTTTTGTTTTTAATCTATTTATGTATTTAGGATGCACCAGACTTGCTTGATGTTTTTGATTGAGAAATAATTGCATCACTTCCTTCTTTCCCTTTCTTCCTCCAGTCCTTCTTAGGTACTACCCTTCCAATCCTTCCCATGACTCCAGCTCTCAAATTGATAACCTCTTTTACTTATATTATTATTGTTACATATACATATGCATGCATTTATGGGCATGTGTGTTTGTATGTGTGCTCTACAGAGTCCAATGTCAAAGATATCCAAGAAAACCAAGAAAAAGCAATCAAACAAGTGAAGGAAACAGTTTAAGACTTGAAGACCAAAATGGAGGTAATAAAAAAAATCTGTTTTCATAGAAAATTAATATGTACTGAACAATACATTTTAAATTTTAAGAACTTTTTCTTCTGTGTTTAAAATCTTGTACATAGCACTAGAAACCTGTCTAATATCATCAGAGAAGAAAAAATTTAAGAATCATAATCTCACAAATAACAGATTATATAGCTTAATATTGTATTTATTGCTGAAATAAATCCACATAATTATCCATGCCTTTGCATAATTATAAAAAATAAAGAATAGTAGTACTGTGTTACATCTTTTAATGATGAAAATGAATTATGTCGCTGAAGAGGTTAGTTGTCTGACATAAACAAAGAGTGACTTTACATCATCTACAAAGGACTATCTATGCAGCTAGTGGGAGGCTGAAAATATACCAGAGAAAATAAAAGAGCCACAACAATGGATACTCCTTCACTGTGGAGCTGAGAACGCCACGATTCAGTTGACACTTAACTGAAGTCAGGCTATTGCCTAAGTAGCCCATGAAGTGATTCTCTTTAAAAAATAAAATAGCTCACTGACAGTAGTATTCTTAATCATTATGGTGTTGTACAATTGGTTCTTATTATAAGTGAAGCTTTTAATAGCCAACATTTAGTGACTATTAGCATGTTAAACTATTATGGAGAGTTTTTTTTAAAAAAAAATAATGATAGCTCATTCATGATAACCTCAGGATGACCAGGGGAAAAGATAAAGTTGCAGGAATATATTTAACCCAAAAATCTATTAATTTCTTCCCTCCACTGAAGCACAGTTTTTCTTGGTATTTCTCCTTCATTGTAAGGAGAGGAGGCTGCTAGTTAGTTCCCAGCTACTTAGCCCCCAAATAATCACACAGAAACTGTATTAATTAAATCACTACCTGACCCATTAGCTCTAGCTTCTTATTGACTAACACATATTAATTTAACCCATTTTTATTAATCTGTGTATAGCCATGTGTCTTTTGTTACCAGCTAACATTCTGGCATCTGTCTCCAGTGTGGCTACATGGCTTCTCTTCCCACCTTCCTTCTCCCAGCATTTCGTTTAGTTTTCCCGCCCACCTAAGTTCTGCCCTATGAACAGGCCAAGTTAGTTTCTGTATTCATTAATGGTAATCACAGCATGCAGAGGGAAATCCCATATCACTCCTTTTTTATGTTCTACTTTTAACACCATTTCTTTTCATTTTTCTCCTCAATGTTATCTCTTGTATATTCCCATAAATCTCGCTTATCTTTTTTCCTATTTCTCTCTTCCATTAATCTTATTCAACTTTCTTCATCTTATTTCTTTCAAATTTCAACCTTTGTCTTAACTGTTGATTGTAAAAGTAGAAGAAAATAAAGTTAATGGTGATTTTTCTATCAGGGAAATACATTTTCTTGTGACAAATTTAAGTGATTAGATTTAATGATAGCACTATGAGTATATATTCTTGGTACTTATAAAATTATAGTCAAGTTATTTTCAACATTTTATTATATAAATGATCTTTTGAAATAGTCACACAGAATTTTGCTAGACTATAGTACTAAACTTGCTTTGAGATTAAAATATGGAAATTCTAGCTGGGCTGCTTCTCGGTATTACCCTGCCTGAGCAGACTCATAGTTCATAAGTATTTTGGGGTGATGATACACGCAGAAATACATGCGAGCAGGGCCATTTGGCTTGCCTCTTGTGTGTAGCCAATAAGATATCTTGCCAGCTGCTGAGTCCAGAGTTGTTCCTGGCAGACAGAGCCTTCCCTGAAGCAGAAGATATTGATAGACTTCCTTGTGCATTTGGATGGAGTACTGATAGAGATCATACTGTGAAGGGAAGAAAAAGTGTTTCTAACTAATTTCCTACTCCAAACCATCACTGAAGAGAGGAACACATAGACTTATATCAGGACTTAAGGCATATCTCGCTAAGTCTGCTTTTCTATAGAAAAGAAAGAGAGAGAGCTAAAATGTGTGTAATAAGAGACGGCTGAATACAATTCCAGCAAGATGACTGAGTGGATAAAAGCTGCTCTCTTTCAACTCTGATAACTTGAGGGAAATGCAAGTTGAATGGTGGTAATGATAGAAAGGTCTGAGTTGACAATGTTGTTCTCTGACCTGCTCCACAAGTGTTCTGGTCACTACCCTCTTGTGCCTCTTACCACACAGATCAGGCCTGATACAATAATAAAATGTTTCTTAAAACAGAGAAGGCTAGTCACAAGAAGGAAAGTTAAGATGTAGAAAATAACGACATCTTGAATTTTGCAGGAAAATGAATAAAGCTAGAAAACATTTTTTTTGAGTGAGGTAACCAAGACTCCTAAACACAGTTATCACATGCACTCAATCATAGGTGGTTTTTAAACATAAAGCAACGAAAACCAGGCTACAAACCACAATCACAGAGAACTTAGACAACAATGAAGACACTAAGAGAGACTTACATGGATCTAATCTACATGGCAAGTAGAAAAAGACAAGATCTCCTGAGTAAATTGGGAGCATGGGGATCTTGGGGAAGGGAAGAAGTAGAGAAGGGAGCAGAGAAAAATGTAAAGCTCAGTAAAAATAAAAAAAAATTTAAAAATATCTGGAAGTAATAACAATATATGGTATACAAAGGGAAAAATCAAAGTAAACATTTCTGGCAATGTGATTGAAATTTATGACATAATGTGTGAAATTTTGGTATAATTTATGGATGAAAAGTACAACCTGGTGAACTAGAACAATGTTCCTTCATGTGTGGGTCTCCACATCTTTGGGGATTGAGGAATACTTTCTCAGGGGTTGTATAAGACTATAAGAAAACAGAAATATTTACGTTATGATTCACAACAGTAGCAAAATTACAGTTATGAAGTAGCAATAGAAATAATTTCATGATTGGGGGGTCTTCACAACATAAGGAACCATATTAAGGGCTGCAGCATTTGGAAGGCTGAGAACCACTGAACTAGAATGTCAATGCCATGGTCTGAATCTAAATTACTTCCCTCCCCCCACATCCAGGTTCTATTTGAAAGCTTGGTTCTTGACTGTATTGCTATTTTGAAACCTATTAAATACATATAAAATGAGGTCTAGTTGAGCAAAGGGCTGAGCCTTCAGTTTGAAGCTGGCCCTTGTTCCAGACTGCAGTCTCTTGCCTTTGAATCAACAATATGTGACCAGCCATTATTGTGCGTGTCAGCTAAAAGGGATAGACCTCTCTTATGTTGTCATTTCCACCCAGAAGGAAACAATGGGTCAAAACCGAGCCCTTCTTTATTCTGGTGTTTCTGTTAACATTTTGTCACAGTAGTGTAAGCAAAAATAAAGTTGTGTTGTTGGTTGGTTTTTACTCTTCGGGAGCCTGTCACCCAGCTCCCAAATATATACAAAAAGGCTTATTCTTGCTTATCAATGTCTAGCTTTACCTTGGCTTGTCCCTAGTCAGTTTTTCTTACTCTAAATTATCCTGTTTATCTTTTGTTTCTGGGCTTTTATATTTCTCTTACTTCTGTATGTGTTACTTTTCCTTACTCTGTGATTTGCTGTGTGAATTGGTGTCTGGCCCCTAGCATCCTCTTTTTCTTGTTCTTGTTCCTCCTCCTTTTTTCAAATTTTCTTCTATTTATTCTCTCTGCCTGCTAGCCTCACCTGTTCTTTCTCATGTCTTGCCATTGGCCATTCAGTCTTTATTAGACCAATTAGGTGTTTTAGACAAAGTATTACAGCTTCATAGCATTTAATGCAACATAAAAGGATACAACATAACTTTGTATCATTAAAATAAATGTTCCACAACATAAGCAAATGTAACACATCTTAAAATAACATTCCACAACAAAGCTGTTCCTCTCTTGGTGTGGGAGGCATTTCTGTCTATGTGTTGCTTTTATTGGTTGAAGAATAAAGAAATGCTTTGAGCCTATGGCAAGGAAGAACAGAACTAGGTGGGGAAAACTAGGCTGTATGCTGGGAGAAAGAAGGACAGAGTCAGAGAGAAGACATGGAGCTTCCAGAGACAGATACTGGGAAGTTTACTGGGTAAGCCACAGCTACGTGGCAATATACAGATGAATAGAAATAGGTTAAATAAGTATAAGAGTTAGCCAATAGGAAGCTAGAGCTAATAGGCCAAGCAGTAGTTTAAATAATACAGTTTCTTTGTGGTTATTTCTGGTCTAAGCTAGCTGGGCAGCCAGGAACCAACAAGTGACCTCCCTCCAATACTCTCTTTTATTGCTTTCTCCACATTTTGCTCCTCTGTAACTTACCTGGAAGAGTAAAAACCCAACTGAACTGAAAATACTGAGACCAGATGAGGCAAACTGCCTCAGTTAACTGCAGAAATCTCAATGGGAGCTAAAACCACTTGATAGAGACACAACTGGTGATGATAGAGAAAGCTGCACTGACAGCTCCATCGTCATAAACACACATCATCACATAGTAAGCAATGTCTTCCACAGTATCTGATACAGAGTTCTTAGTAAAACTCTTCTGATTTCCCGTCAAGTAACTTTTCCACAGTCAGGTTCTCTGCAAAGTTCTCAATAACATTATTCATTCTACATGTTCACTATGCTTCGTGTCTGATCATTCAAATATACATCATGAGCTAGACACTTCTAAAAGAAACCCATGTAGATTTTAATATTTATGAATTATATGGTGAATTAGAACAAAAATATTGTTGTGTATATCTTAGGAGATTTGCTTTTGCCTTAACTGTGAGAGTATGAAGAAATTACATGAAATACATTTTCAAACGAAAAAATTATACCTCGAAAAAAATGTAAATTTTTATGTGAATTGTGAATTTAATGTGTAACCATGAAGTAGTCAGTCACTTTTATTTTACACTGATGAAATACAGCCATTATCTAAAAGAAAGAATTGAATATTCATAGAGTAGGAATGAATGAAGCAAAAGAAATAACATTTTAAAAACAGTTTTTAATTGAAATAGAATTACATCACTTTCTCGCCTCTCTTTCCTCCCTCTTAGTCCCTCTAAGCTATATGTGTGTTTAAGGAGTGTGTACTTACATATATATATAGATGTATGGGTACATCCATACTGGGGTTTCAAACCACTGTTCTCTCTCCTTGAGCTTTCTGTAATCCTTCTTGAGTTATAGACTTGTCACAATGTCTTTGCTAACTATGGAATTTGTCAGAATACTGTTTCTGCTATCACTGAGCAGTTTCTAAGTAGAAAACAGGTTATATGCTGTTACAATACTTTTACTTGTTTGTTAATGCACCCGTTTTATTTTATTTTCTATTAAGACTACAGCATAACTTTTCCCATTATGTTTTTATAAAACAAATTTTTCTATAACACATTAGTAGTTGCCAAGTATTGAAGGAGGGACTTCAAAGAGCTTCTGTATAAGTGGTGTCAACTGTCAGTTGTTCAAGATGATTATGTTACAGGACTTCCTTTGTAAAGTCACCAGCGTGAACTGAACAAAAGGGTCAGTGAGTGTGCGTTAAACATTGTTGTGAGGACAGTTTCAAAGCTACGCGTGCTAACTAGACAGAAAAACTAAATACACAAGACTAGAGGAGCTTTACAGCGAGACAACTGCTACATTACACTAACAGAATTAGAATTACTGTCTCAGCTGAGGTTTTACCTCTTTTGGTGCCTGAACTTAAGTGTTGAGGTTTAGATCTGGAACTAAGAGCAGCCAAATGCAATTTCTTCATGCCTCAATTATAATTCTTACAAACCCTACATACTAAAATGCAGCTAATAGTAAACATTGAAAAATATAGTTGGCAAATTATTCAATAACTTCTTTCTAATCTGTTGAAAACATCCTGGACGACAAAATTAGTGAGACTTCAGCCAGGCTCCTTTGAACTGAAGGTTCCCACAAACCAGCGTGTTTTCGCCTTTGTTAGACTTCATTTCATATTCCTTCCCTCTTGGAGGAAAAAAGATGATAACGTCAAAGATATCTGGTTGTGTTCTTTTGTTAATTGCACGATTCTGTAAATTCCTTCCTTTACGTAAGCCAATTTCCAGAGTTCCTGCAATTTGAAACGGCAGGAACCCTCACTCAGTAGATAAAGAAGCCAATGAACTGAGTTTATAGGAAAAGGACTTAGCTGGAAAATGAGACACAGGAAATTACAGTATTTGGGCTGTCAAGAACAAAAACCCTTTCTCAACAACTAAAATTTTTATTGATGCCCATATTCAAATATATCATAAGAAGAAAAGAATTTAGGGAAAACCTGATGTCTTCACATTTTTTGCTTATTTCAGAATGTTAGAGGTTCTAATAAAACCTAATTACATGTTTCCCAAGTAATTTGTTAAAACAACATAATTATATTATTTCCAATTTTTATAATGCATATATTTTCCAATCCTGAATGTATATGTGTTCATCACACAGTGTTAAAAAAGATTTTATTTTTATTTTCTTAAGTGGGCATATATAGGCGTGTATGTCTGTGATTTATGCATGTTGGCATAGTCTTACAGATGCCACAGGACAATGTCAGATCTCCTGAGGGTGCAGGCACAGTACTTGTGTTCTGATCCATTTGGGTTCTGTGAACTGAGCCAATGTCTGCCCTTAACTAGAGACGTCTCTCCAGCTCCACAAAGTAAAAATTGAAAAGAAAAAAAGAAATTAAGAAGTATTTTGTTGTTTTTAACAAACTGTTCCTTGGCGAAGAATAGTCAAGTTATCCTAAACTCTTATCTTTCTGTTATTAGTACTTGTAATTACAAACACATTAATATTGAATTAGCTTGGTCTATAGGTGTCAATATAGACTCAGGATTGCTAAAGTATTTCTTACATTTGTATTGCATTTAGGTTGACCCCACTTCTTAAGCAAATGTGTAACCTTTGTTATGGTCTTTAATTTTATTCCTGCTATATTTTTATCTAGAACTTCACCAAAAGTCAGGTGTTGATGGCTTTATCTATAGGATGCTGCTTTCTGGGGAATAGTGTTGATATACCACACATTTCCACCATGACATGAGGCCTTGCCACAGGCTCAAAGCATCAGGATCTACCAGTTAAAGACCAGAACCTCCAAACTGTCAGCTCAAATGATCATTTTTTTTCCTTTAAAGAGTAAATAAGCTATGTGAAATAATTTCATACAGCACAATGAGAAATATTTGGAAGATATTAAGGGTGAGCTCAAAAGGAGCATTTCAACGTGAAATTTAAGGTGGATGTGCTTGCTTGTGCTAGTAAGAAGCCTAATTCTTTGCACTGGGAAAATTATAAAGGTGCCTGGAGGACATGACAGACACCTGCAACATCTCCATGGATACCATGGGCTAGTCAGGAATGTAAATTCGCAAAGATGGTTTAAAACTTTGCAAGGCAAACTTTTGAGGAAATGGTCCATCGTATCTAGTTTGCCCAGATCTGTGTCAGGAATCCTCTCACTAGGATTTGTTTTCTGGCATTCATTTGTCACATCCTCAGAGCTGCTGCAGCAGTGGCTCAAATGGGCCCAGGTACAGTTCATGCTGGTAGCAAACACTGGCATGTTCCAGGTGATGCTGGTTTGGCTGTCTGGAAAATCAAAGAATTATGAAATCATGAAGGCTTCCACTGAGTTTTCAAATGGAAGCCTTCGGGACCAGATAAATTCTCTTTTAGATGTCATGCAGGAAGTCCTCATAAAAGCAACATGTGCTGTTGTAGAAGTAAAGCTGAGGCTGAAGTGGAGAAATCCAGGATGTAGTGGGGTTAGCAACATAAACTGCTCATCAGGATATGCTGTGTCTACCACACGGAGACAGCTCCATGCATTGCCATATAGGATACAACCAATCATCAAGGCAAGGTTGCTTAAACTCTTGGAAGCCTATCCCTCCCCCCCACCCCGTAAAATGTGCCCCATGTGGTGGGCATGATTATCTTGCTGCAGGGAGGGGCGGGTGTCTTTCTTATCTGGTTCAATCTCTATTTCTTTGTCTGTTAGTCCCTTCAAAAGTGGTTGACTTTAGTTTGTGCTTACCATTTTAGATGTTTATAATATATTTCAACTGTTTTACAGAAATCCACAAATAAATACTGTAGGACCTTCAGATTTAACTTTTTAAACATATTGGAACAATTCTGACTATAGAAACTGTTGGGGTTGAACCAAGTATTTTCAGTGGTGAATTGGGCATGGGATTTTGGAGATCATGTGTAGAATGATACTGCTCAGATTTTGGTATTAATCCCCAAGCTTACGTGTTTAAAAGTCTTGGAGCTATGGTGGTACTGTTGCCAAGTCATAAAACTATTGAGAGACTAAAACTATTGAAAGAAAAACAGAGACCTAACTCTTTCTTTCTCTTTATCAAGCAACATTTTCTTTCTAATCTCCCATTCTTAAGACCTCCAGAAAAGTTTACACATTCATCCGCCAAACTTTACAGCATCTGACAAATTCATGCCTCATATCCTTAACCTGACTATTTTACACCTATTATTATATTAAAGTTTGTGCATGGTTTAGCAAAATTAAATATCTATGCAATTTTTGAAATTCTGTGCTTTTCCTTTATGAAATATAATTTATCATGCATTAGTTCAAAATAGTGTGTTTTATACCTTTTAGCTGAAGTAGAATAAAGTCAAAATTCCATCAAGATATTAAGTATGTTCTTACTGTGAAAAAGTATATAGAACTGGAAAGTTTTCTTGGTGGGAGAATTTGGACTCGATCTTTAGATTTCTTTAATGTTTAAGTCCAGAATTCCATATAGTCAAAATCTAACACCAAAATGAGCACTACTATATTCAGTCTGGATTTCATAAAACTTTATCTTTTAATGAGAGTTTGAGATTTTGTTGTAGTCTATTTCATTTTCACCAGTGATTCTGTCATCTTTCTTATTTAATGTCATGTTATGTTTTCCCATTTGATGGTAATCTGAGAAGAAAACTAGGAACACTTTGCAAGTAAACTACAGGGCATTTTTGAAGTAAAGTTTTGGCAGATGTATTTTTAACTTGTTATATCAAATGCAGTTTTACTGTTAGCATTTGTTATGAATTGAATAGTGATAATCCTAAATTAAGGGTACTTCTTTGTGCATCCTTATTTTACAGATGGTTAATTCCCAGTTGAATAGTTAATTGACAAGGAAGTGAGACAAGAGTGACAGCAATTATAGTGATGAATTGTGAGCATGCCCTAGCCCTCTTCTTTCGGGGTCCAGGGGATAGAGACCATGGCAGACAATCTCTCAAAGACATAAACAGAGAGATCCAGAACTGGCTAATGAACTTGAAGAAGAGGAGAGTGCCAAGCTCAGCACAGACTTCAAAGTCTGGTCGATGGAAACACTGCCGGTCCTTTCACTGTCCAATTCCAAGCATTTCATAAGCTATCTGTAGTAGGATTTCCAAGTGAGAACTGATGAGTCACTATAAAGTCTCAGTATACATCATTATAAAATATGATACTCACAAAAGTCCAATCAGATAGATGTTTTAAAGACTGTAAATTGGAATAAAAGAAGCAAACACTAACCTAGGGTTTGTTCCACAAACTAATGTCTCTCATTTAACAAACCAATAAGAATTCATATTTAGCAGAATTTGCTACAATATGTTGAATATCACTGAATTACTAATTTTAACAAAGAAACTCCCTCCCTCCTCAATATCCTATACGTGTAAATATTAGACTTTGCTATTTGCAAAGTATAATTTAAAATAAACTTTTAGGTTAGAAAAGATGTAGAGGGGCTGAAGAGATAGCATAGTCATTGAGAGTTTTTGCTGTTCTTTCAGGGAGCCAGAGTTCAATTCCCAATGCCCATGTCAGCGTGGGGATGCTTACCATCACTCTGGCTCCAGGGGATTTGATTCTATTTTTTAGGCTTTGGGGGGGTACCCCGCATGAGTGTACTCACACACTATAATTCTGCTAACTGTTGAATTAACCTCTCCCAGGATGAGTACCGAAGCCATATATACACAAACAACATAAACAAATTCAGTAGACTCTCTCTCTCTCTCTCTCTCTCTCTCTCTCTCTCTCTCTCTCTCTCTCTCCATATATATATACATATATATATCACTAGTAATCAAAGGAAAAGATGAGAACAACTGAATATTATGAAGGGCATGAAAGGGAGTTCTAAGGATAATAGCTGGGAAGTGATGTAATTTTATTTCAATTAAAAGCACGTTTTAAAAGGGTAGAGACTCCAGGTGGTAGTGGTGCATGCCTTTAATCGTAGTACTTGCGAGACAGAGGCTGGTGGATCTCTGTGAGTTTTAAGCCAGCCTGGGCTACAGTGTTAGTTTGAGGACAGCCAGGGCTACACAGAGAAACCCATCCTGAAAAACAAGCAAACAAACAACAACAACAAAAACAAACAACAAAAATGTAGAGAAAGTTACTTGGGGTAGAGACAATAATCTCAGTCTAAACAATATACAGAACACTCTGGATGTTTTTAGTAGGAATAATCTCTTACTAAATGTTATCATATTTATAAGAAGATTTAATTGGGGAGGATTCAAATATTCAATTAAGAATCTGAATATGAAGGTTTTTTGGGAGGAGCATTTGATTTGTTTATTTCATATTTTTTTTTCCTTTAACTCATATAAGGAGCTCAGAGGTCACAAGCCCCTTCCTAGTAGGAGATATTGAAATTGGGAAGAAGATTGAAGATTTCTTTTTTTTTTCTTGTAAATATGTTGCTCATTGTTCCTTGTTTTACAATGACCTTAACTTTCAGAGAAAATCCTGTTAACACCATATTTTCATAGGACATTGTTCCTTTCAACACATATCCGTTTCCTTCAACCTGATGACTGCTGTTCCAGGAAAAGGGTTTCCTAAGTTCAGGAGCCCAGCATTATTCCTGTTTCTATAATTAAGGTATAGTGCTTATACCTAAACCATAAAAACATTCACTCCAGAGTCTCATCTCATGGGCACATTTTTAGCATATAGCTATCCAAAAAAGCTTTTGGACATATTTTATTTATATACCTATGCATACAGAAATGTGTTCAACATATTTTTTAAAACATCTTACTGGAAGTCATAGGGCAATTTTTTTCAAGTTCTTTTTCAGTCAAATATTTAAATGAACAATATCAGAGAGCTTTAAATGCATGTGGTTCATGGTTCATTTTAAATATTTATATTATTTTCATATTTGTAAAAACCTTCATACTTTTACGTTTGGAATTTGTCAATAAATTTATTAAAGCATAATTTGGGGAACTAATATATGTAAATAACATTTAACTAATCCAAAAAAGAGAGTCTTGGAGTCTACTAGTAGATTTTTTACTGAGAAAAGGAGGAATTATTTTACATGCCTTGTTTCCAATATAAATATGAGTGAAACACACCGAATCTTTGTTCATAACTGCCATTGTTTTTACTATGCAAGAAGAAATGATGCAATAATATCACTGGCACAGAAAGAAAGATAGCCAAGGAAAGACAGTCTATCAGTTTCCTTTTGGTTTATAGATTGAAAGACCTTAGTTTACCTAAATTATAAATATTTATTATCGAATGTTCAATTGTGTGCATGTTAATGTCACAGTCCATCTTGTGGACTACTATTGCTTAAAGGAATGTAATAATTGCACAACACTTAAGTGCAGCTCAAATCAGTACCTTTGTCTTGCTGTTTTCCTATAGATTCCCTACTGCTGGAACCTGTAGAGAAAGCAGGAGACAGCAATATTTTAGTGTTCTTGGAAATTTGCATGTAGGAAAGCAAGTAAATGCGTATTCACCGTGTGCATAGCTCATGAAGTGCTGAGGACAATACGAGCCTCAGAGGAAATGATTGTTTCACAACAAGGAACTCATGCATTTCAAATTGCTCGACACCTGGGCTTGAAATTGGTCCATACTCCTGTTGGTTAATGCTACTGCTGCAGTACTGGCAAGAAGACTGGCAGCTTGCAGGGGCATTCACAAAGTCATACAGCACGTTAGTTCTGGTAATGTGTCCCCTTTTTTTTCAGATTGGCATGAGTACAAGAAAGAAATTGGCCATATCTTCCTGATTCTGCATCTGGTTACATGGCACTAAGAGGAACTAACTCCTGTTGAGTTTATAGACTTTAAATTCGCATTATTTTTTTTCCATACAAGAATATTTTGCTGGGTATGGGCATGTATAAAGCACAGATATTATATGACACATGGTTTCGTTTTCATTTTTTGCATTAGATTTTAGAATTATTCATATGATTGTTTTATTTTGTTGCCTTTAGCACTGTAACTGTTTAATTTATAAGATTATAAAATAAATGGTACTGCAGAAAGGTTAAAAATCTGACACTATTATTGCTACCCATAGTCTTGCAAAGAATGTCAAAAACTTCTCAGAATGTAGTAATCAAACACTATTTTGCCTCTTCTGTAGTCAATGAAAAGATAAAGTTTAAGATATAAAAACGGCTTTGGTAGACAAATAAAAAACATATGCATTCATGGTGTAAAAAGAAACCCATTACTATTACCTGTTCACACAGTGTTTTCAAAAGATGTGTTTATTACATTGAGCACAATTACTCAAAGCTGTATTCATACACATTTTTTTTTCTTCTCTCGGTATAATTGCCAGGAGGCATAGGTTTCTAAATAAAAAGCCTACTATAATGTATCAGATGCTTTCCTTGTGTCGCTACTTAGAGCTGTCCCAAAGACCATCAAAATCATACAGGCTACTGATGTTATTCTTGGTATTCCAGCAGAACATGATGCTAAAATTTTACTGACAAAGGTACCACACACATTGACCTCTAAACATGGAAAAACTAATTTGGTACTAACCAGGAGGCTTCCTTCCTGCTTTATTTGTACTGGGAATTGCTATGTAGCTAGCATAGGGGAAATAAATCATCAACAATATTAACCAGCTGTGAACATTGCAGATTGCAATTATGAACTGAATGACATACATATGTCCATGGGTTCAATATTTCATGAATGTTATGTGAGTAACAAGGTACATATAATTGGATTTAAGGGTTACTTCACAGGGAGGGAACACATGCTTGGTACTGCAGCTCTGGTCAACAACTAAAGACCGGGGAGTTCAAAACCCCATATATAAACTTGATAAGATTATTTACTAAATTGACAGTATCATACTACTTTTAAATTCATGTTTTTACTTGTACTATAGTGATTTCCTCAAACTTCATTATAGGATTTTTTTTTGAATAGTGGAAAAAAGTAACACAGAAATTCACAACTTCCCAAAACACAGAAAACAAATGTCAGGAAAGTTTCCAGAAACAAAGAGGACATTTTTATCAAACCTCATCTCCAAGACTCAGAGACAATTATGGGAGTTGGGCAGAAAGATTTTAAGAGCCAGTGTTCGCAAGAACAAAAGCAAAACAGTGTCTCCTAGGAATTACAGGACCAGTAAATTCCTGAACTCACAGAAGCTATGATTGTCTGCATGAGACCTGCACAAGATGAGGCCAGTTAACAATGTAACATGGAATGGGAAGGGCTTTGTAAGTCCCTATCTCTAGCTAATGAGCTATGGAGGAGTCAGTTTTCTTTAAGGGTATACCTCCCAGGATGTTAACCATACACCAGTGGGTTCGCCTACTACCAAGAGAATAAGACCATTACAAATTGGAGTTTATGGATTATTAAAAAGAAAAAAATAAAATAAAACATGACATTGGAGGAGATAAGGAAGTTAGTATTGATCTAAGAGAAGTTAGCGGGAACTGTTGGGGTAAATATGGTTAAAACACATTCTATAAAATTCTCAAAGAATTAATAGTATTTTCAATAGAGGATTAATTTTGAATGTTTTCAAATGCAGCTATGTACATATCTTGGCTATTACAAGGCCAAAAAACATTGAATAAGCTAACTACATGCCTGAGAAGGGGAGAAAAAGGAAAGAAAAACAGCCAACGATTATTCATCTGTAACCTTAGAGCAAATCTGACAGCGTGCTCTCCGTAGCCATTCTTATGATAGTTTTTTAAAACAAGCCCTGTGTTTAATCTGCTATTTGGTTTCAAACCTGCTTTTGATCTGTTATTCACTTTGAAATTCAACCTTTGTTCAGGCATTTACTTCAGCCGTATATTCTGAAATTACACCCACTGCTCAGAAAGATGAAACCTTGCAGATGTAGCTTTATCTTAACTTCCCACATCACAGAAATACATAAAAGCTCATAAGCTAACAAAATCGGCTGGTTTTAGCTCAAAGCCCAGAAATATACACCATGGACGATGTATATCCATGTTACTTGTGTGTTTTACCTATTTATAGTAGTAATATAGACTAGAAACTAAACAATATTATAACATTTCTAGGTGCTTCTTCAATGAGCAGCAAATTATGGTAAATAGCCATTGTTGAAGTATCCTACACAGTCTTATGGAAGGTGTGCTTCATTGCTTGATGGTAATATAAGGAAAACAATATTAATAAAGTAGAACAAAGTATTACAGCTGGGACTTAAATGACTAAGTTGATTTCGTGTATCTCACTATGTGACAGCTAGTCAGGCTGTTTCAAATCAATGCAAATTCCTGTTATGGGGATCTGGAGAGTCAACGGATGTGGGCCTCTCAGCTGAGCAAAGGCCCTGCCTGGGTAGCTATAGCTTAGGTAATCCTTGGGACCTGTTTGCAACTCCTTCTAAATCTTAGAATCAGTAAATTAATTTCTTTGAAAGTAAAATGAGTAAAAAGAAACAAAATTATGAAAATGCTACTGGGAAGAATTACTCCTTAAAGGTATGAATGAAGTATTCGATCCAAACAGTATGAAAGTCACAGTTTGGAAGTATATTGCTGTCTTACGGTAATTTATTCATCCTAATAATTTTATTTAAATGACTCTTGAATATTTTTCTTTTCATGAAAGAAAAATTAAATACTAAATCATAATTTTTAAAGAATATTTAAGTGTTCTCAATGTTATTAAAAATCATGTAGTGTCGATCTGCAAAGCACTTGTGGCTTCAGTGCCTTGTTCCAGAAAACTCAGAATCTCTAGATTATTTGCCTTTTATTGTAGAGGAACATTGGTTACAAACCCATTTCAGAATGTGAATTAGGGTGTCACATTTATAAGTGGTTATTGTCCCTAAATCATGTACGATATTAATCCATTTGCCCACAAATCTGCTTTTATAAAAGCCACAATTGTTAATATTACTTTATTGCGCAAAAATTTATTTGGAGCATGTTTGGTTTTGATAGTATTGTGGCAATCTAATTAAATATCTGAATCGAATGATATAATTATTCCATGATTCATATTTTATGTATTTATTGTGACTGAGTAAAATAGCTTTCAAAAGCCTCCACCATTTTGTGTGTGTATTTCTGTGTGTGTGTGTGCGCGCGTGTATGCTCCCTTCTAACATTGTTACACTAACAGTGCTTCTGTGGATGAATGAACAAAGAATATATCATTTGATGTTTGTGAAACAATCCAGTAAGAGAGACATATTTTATGACAACTAACAAGTAATTATGGTACCTTTGGCCATTGTTTGTAGTGTGTAACTTCTCTTTATTTTTTTCACACTGCCCCTGCTTACATTAAGATATTGACCATTCCAGTATCTTTAATGCCATATCCGCAGGTTTATCCAAGATCAGGTTTTTACCAAATTTATCTGCTAAGTCAACTCTTGTATTAATCCTAGTACTTGCCTACAGATTTTGTTCTATATTTTACTGCTGTATCAATATATTCAATAAGATTTAAGTTTTTTTTCCTGTTTGTTGAGAAGACAGTTGCCAGCCAGCCACCTCATTTGATATAATCAAACATTTTTCTTTTGTGTTGTCAAGCTTTTGTGTTGTCTTTGAGAGTTGGACTTTTTCTGCTTTTAATTTTATTAGAGAATGGAATTTGAGTAAATATATGCTTCATTGAACCTGGTGTTGTCCTTTTTCCAGTATTGGAATGTTTTCATTAAATTTTCCTATTTCCCTCTCATCTTTTTTCAGTTATCTTTCCCAGTAAATCTTCCTTATACTTTTTAAAGTTATTCCACTTCAATGTATATAATTGCACTATCTTCCGTTTTCTGTTTATCTCTGTGCATTGGATTTTGGGTATTTACTTCTGATGTACTTTTGGCTTAGTAATTCTTTACTCAACAGTATCTAATCTGTAATTCACTGGGTTTTATATCAGTTATTGTTTACTTGAATTTCCTGGGTAAGATTTGATTGTTCTCATTTTCATAGTCAGTTACAGTCCGTGAAATATTAGTATGTGAATTTGAATAAAATGAGCAAGTTTCCAACCAGCTTATTGAATGTGATGTAATTTCCCTTCTAGAACGGCGCTTTCCCTGGCTTAAACAAGTTACTTGTGCCCCCTACTATCTTGCAGTCATTATTTCTAAATATAAACATGAGTCTCATAATTGTGTGCTATCTACTTGAAAGCCCTTTATGAGGCTTTTTATTAAATACTATTTAATATTTTATTAAATAGTATGAAATTACTATTAAATAAATTCTAAATAAAACTTATTTCCTGTTGTTTATTTTATTTTCAAAAAAGCATAAGACAAATGTAATCTCCAGTTAAGTCCTGTGAATGTTCTTTAATTTTCCCTGGATTAATACGCTGTTGTGCTACAATTCATCTTCACAAATCTCATAATTTTTTGCCTTGTTATTCCTTTTACTGTTTGTTGTCAGAGACAGCTAGTTCATTTCTCGTCTGACCTGACTCAAAATACTCACACAGAAACTATATTATATAAACCACTGCTTGGCCAATCACTTAAGCATATTGCTAGCTAGCTCTTATATCTTTGGTTAACCAATTTCTATTCATCTGTGTAAGGCCATGTGGATGTGGTTTACAGGCAAGGTTTCAGCTGGCAGCTTGCATCTTTCTCCTTTGGTGGATCCATGGCTTCTCATAACTCCACCTTCTTTCTCAACAACACTCAGTTTAGTTTTCCCCACCTAGCTCTACTCTACACTATTACAGGCCAAGACAACTACTTTATTTACTAACCAATAAAAGTAACACATATAAGAAGGACTTCCCACACCAGTTGTTGACTAGTGTTACAGAGATTAGTAAAAAAACAAATTAAATGAAGATTCTGCAAAAACTCACACGCTTTTTTAGTTTTCCTAATTCTGTTTAATTTTTTTTAAATATTTCTTGAGTGTTATTTCTAGAGTTCTCAGCCTGGTGGTTGTTACTGCTTTGAGGGTCAAACGACCCATTCACAGGGGTTTCCTAAGGCAATTGGAACTATCAGATAGTTGCATAAATATTCAGAGCAGTAGCAAAGTGCAGTTATGAGGTAGCAATGAAAATAATTTTACTGTTGGGAGTCACTACAACATGAGGAAGCATTAGGAAAGCTGAGAACCACTTTTCCAGAGTAATCTTTTGAAAGTGAAATCAGATTATTAGGTTATGAGTATATATATATATATATTCCCATTTCCTTTTTACATGTACTTCTTTGCATAAGGGAGCTAGTTTTCTCCTCTCACCATGTGGGCCCCTGTGATCAAATGTGACAGTAGGTGACTTTACCCTATGTTTCTTCTTGCCAGACTGTTTGCAAATTTCTGATTCAAATTGTAAACTTCATCATGCAAACTAGTCTCTACATGTTTGGGCTCATGTCTTCTGACAGTGTTTTCTGTTATATCATTTTTCTGTCTTTTTCTATCATATTTATTCCATGTTCAAATGTGCTATTTTTTTAATTTCTCCAGAATATCATATTTGATATTTTCCCAAGAAATGTCTCCCTGATATTTTCTTACTAGTTGTTTTCAAAATTAATTTGCATTAGCTATGCCCTTCAATGGAAGAATGGATGAAGAAAGTGTGGAATATCTACACATTAGAGTACTATGCTGCGGTAAAAAAAATGACTTCTCGAATTTTGCATGCAAATGGATGGAAATAGAAAACACTATCCTGAGTGAGGTAACCCAGACCCAAAAAGATGAATATGGGATGTACTCACTCATAATTGGTTTCTAGCCATAAATAAAGGACACGGAGCCTACAATTGGTGATCCTAAAGAAGCTAAGTAAGAAGGTGAACCAAAGGAAAAACACATAGTTATCCTCTTGGCTATGGGAAGTAGACAAAGTTGCCGGGGATAAAATCATTTTTTCTTTCAATTTGCCCACATCCTCTAACCTTTTCCCGCAATTTCTCCTACTAGTGCTCAAAAACTGAAAAAAAAAAAAAAGAAAGAAATGTAATGCCTAGGGAATGGTGCCAACTATAGTGGGCATATCTACAAAAAAATCACCTAATAAGAATACCTCATATATTATATATATATACACACACACACTCACACAGACACTCACAATTCTAATACTCAGGTGATTCTAACTCCAGTCAAGTTGAAAATTAGTGTTACATGTAACAACAAATAAAAGCTTGGGATGACTTCCATAGCAATGAGAAAATATTCATTGTTTGTATAGTATATTCCAGGCAATATGCTAAGTTTCTGGAAAGAGCAGAAAGTTAAATATTACTCCATTTCTTAAGATTGTACTTTTTCTTGGGAAGACTTTTTCTTAAAAAAATCTAATTTAAATTGTTTTATCTAATTTAAAAAATAATTGTCATGGTTGCAACTCAAAATACCATTTGCAACTTAAATTTGCAAAGACTCGAGTACCCCTTTTATGTATTTAACCGTGATGTGCAATAAGCAACAGTATTTATAAAATTACATCAGCATTTTAATCCTTGTATTAAAAGTCTCCAAAATTCTATTCTTTAAAATATCAGTAACTTACTATTTTTTTTAAATTTCTTTACTTAATATTTGTTGAATTCTTTGAGAATTTCATATAATGTAATTTAACATATTCACCTCTCCCCCATTCTCACACAACTGTGCCACTCTACCCTCTCAATTCTTCTCACTTAACCTATCTGTTATGACTTCTGATTTCTCTTCCTCCTTTTCCTCCTCCTCCTCCTCCTCCTCCTCCTCCTCCTCCTCCTCCTCTTCCTCCTTCTCCTCCTCCCCCTCCTCCTCCTCCTCCCCCTCCTCCTCCTCCTCCCCCTCCTCCTCCCCCTCCTCCTCCCCCTCCTCCTCCTCCTCCTCCCCCTCCTCCTCCTCCTCCTCCTCCTCTCCTTTTCTCCTTCTTCTCTCTCTTTTTTTTTTTACCTTGTCTCTTATATGTTATGGGGCCTATCCTATCATGAACTACCAGGGGTCACACCATTAGAAAAAAAAAATCTTCTTCTCTTTTGTTCTTGCTCTCCCAGGCGTAAAAGTCACTAGTCCATTGGCTAATGCTGTGATATCCCACCTGCCTCCCCTAGACAATTGCTGGGATTCTGTATGGTTGAATGTTCTGCAGGTCTTGTACCTGCCATCAAATTCATACATATAAGTGGCCTGTTGTGTCTGAAAAACATAATTTTTGTTTTGTTTTTTGTCATCAGCTACCTCTGGTTCTTAAAGTGTTCTTACAACCTCTCAGTTGAAGACCCCCGAGTCTTTGAGAAAGGTATAATATGTATACCTCAAAATCTTATTTCTGTGGCTGATTAGTGCCACAACTTCACTGGTTCTTCTAAACAATTGTTTTATTTAGCTAAAATCAAATTGTTGTTCAGCTATAGTTTATGTATCTCTTCTAAACTCATTGTTAGTAGAATTCCATTCTTTGGTCCAGGGACTAAGGAAACAATCTAGTACTACCTGCTCACCTGCTCTTAGCATTAATTTTGTTTGTTTGTTTGGTTTTTGTTTTGCTGTTGCTGTTTTGATTTGTTTCAAGACAGGATTTCTCTGTCTAGCACTAGCTGTCCCGGAACTCACTCTATTGACTAGACTGTCCTTGAAATCAGAGATCTACTGGGCTCTGCCACCCAAATGTTGGGATTAAAGCCATGTGCTACCACAACTACAGGCACATTAAAGAATGTTCATAAAGGCGACCTAACAGTCATTGTTGCACGGTCTTCTCCATTATTTTCTGTGGACTCCTTGAAGGCCAGAGTTTGCTGATAACATCAAAACTGGTTGCTACTGGAATTTTGCAAATGTTGAACTCATAACACATTAAATATGCAGTTATTTCCAGACTAAAAAAGAACTATTTTTGCCATCAATTCAAGTTTTTCATATGTGGGGTATCAGATTATATCTGATTATACTAACTAAATATTAGTTCCCTAAAAGAAAACCTGACAGTAAAATGAATATCCCTAAAATTGCTTTATAATACCTATCACTCTGAGACTTAAAATAAGTTAATTTTGAAATTCACAAATGCCTGCTAGTTTTTATTTTGTTTTATTTTTCATTCATAGGACTTAATATGTATTTTTTTCTCAAAAAGAACATTTTTTAATTAAACTTAGTCTACCTCTATAAATGGTAAGTTCATCAAACATTTGGGACAGAAGAAATTATTTAATTCCTGATTAAGTAAAGAGATATTTAGAGCATTTTAGTATTTTTTTAAATTCAATTCAAAAAGAAAAACTTGGTCATTAAATGTAGAATTTAATTGAAGTAATCACATCGCACTTAAAAATTCTACCTTGACTATTTTATCAGAAGGAACAAGAGAGAATAACAGCTTGTGGGAATCTTGTAGCAATCCATGAAGGAAAACTTTTCAACAGGCGTGTGTCGTGTGACAAGGGTACAGCGTCCTATCTAATCATCATGTGTCATGTGAAAAGTTACAGCATCTTGCCTTCACCTTGACAGGTCCTCACCTGCAGGAAAATGGTATTCTTGTGTGCATAACTTGCTGTGCATTCTACAGTTCCTAATGATGAAACAGGCCAAAGTCCCTGTGTGTAAACAGGATGAATATGACTGCCAGTTAATCACCAGAGCAGTTTAACCTCAATTTTAAAGGAACACATCAGCTATCATGATGCAGCACAAAGTAGAACTCTCCCCCTGGAAGACTTCCTACATTGTCAATAATCTAGTTTACTACATATACCTTTCAGATGTAATTAAAATCTGAATAAAATAATATTTTCAATTTAAAGAGTTTTTGTTCATAGAATGCATGCTTTCTAACATTCTTGACAGTTTGAAAATAAGTGATTTAAGGACTTAATGAAGAAATAAGTAAGTAAATCAATTCCAATGATATTTACTAATTAAATGTTCCAGTAATTATAATAAAAAACTATTATTTCAAAAATAAACATGTTTCGATTATACAGTTTATATTTAAAAATATAATAGCACAACAATGTTATAATACTTAATTGAATCAGTAATAATGTGCTATACAAATAAAGACATTTTTAATTTTTATCACTGGTAGTAGCAGGTTAGAAGATTGGGTATAGGGCTCATGATGAGGAGAGTACTAACATCAGTAACAAAATGCATTAGTAACTTTTTCTTAAGAATATGAAGAACAAGAAAATGCAAAAAATTTCATAAGAAAAAAGGAATTCAGAGAATCATATGAATTTTAAATCTACTTTTGCCTTGAAGGCACTTAAAGGTTTAAGAAACTTAAATAGTCTACTAAATAAGTTCTGACTGAAAGGATTCCTTGGATTAAGAGGAAGCTGGGAAACAAAATAAAGCAAACTGACAAACAAACCATTAATAATAAAATAAAATAACACATACCCCAAGCATGTTGAAACTCCAAAGAGTTGCCTCATAACAAGTCTGCAATGTAGTGCATCATTTTCACAAAGCTTGCTTGACAATCTGCAAAAGCATATACTGTCAAAGTGCTTTAAGCTGGCCTAAATTGGTATTGCTTACAGATGCTTGGCAGAAATGTGTGCCTATACCTTGGAAAGGGAAATAAACTTTAACTTTGGCGTTACATTACTGCTACATACAATATTTCAGTTTCTAATCTCACCACCTAGTCAAAGATAATTAAATACAAAAAAATAGAAGAAACTAAGAATACAAACTTTGGGAGAAATTAAAACAAAACAGAAAATAAACTCCATATGTAAAAGGCTTCAGATATTAGTATAGCAAACAAAGCAAGTTGCATAAACAAACAAAAAATAAATAAAATAAAAGCCCACCAAAACTGAAAGCTACATAACCTACCAGGGCAAGAATGGAGACAACTGTAACTGTTTTTGGAGAGGAAATAAAATTATAATGGCCTAGTAACAGAACCATTCCATGATAGAAGCATGGGTAGAAAATTCTAAAGAAATTATTTCCAAAATAGTAACAGTGCCAGCTAGCTAACATACCTTTCAAATGCGTTAAAAGAGAAGTCCATCTTCCTTGCACCTTCTCAGGATTAACACTCTGCTTTAATTTGTCAATATAGAATAATCGGGGCAGTTTTCCATGTCAATGTTTCATTATCATTGTATATCAAACTCTATAGGATGTTTTTATGACATGAGCTCAATGTATTTTGAGGAGAAATTAGGGTTTTTCATCTCTATTGGTAAAGCAAAAGCAATATGAAATATCACTAGTGAAAATAATTCTACTGCTAGGAAAATAAACTTTCATATGGATTTCAATTGTAGATATTGTAATTCTCTTATTTTAAAAAAACGATATACACTTGATCGCTAGGTAAACTCAATCGTGGACTATAGCACACAGAGTGAAAGGGGTGTGTTTGGGTGTTGGGTATTGTCTATGGTGTGATTAGCCCTTTGCTTTTAATACTGCATTTCTTTCACCCTGTTGTGACACCTTTAAGTATCAAAGAACAAATTATAGGTGAAGCAGAATTTGATTACAATTCCATTTTGTAAATACTGTACAATAAATAGATTAAGGTGTACATAAAAGTCCAATGAAGTCAATGTTATTAACTCATAGAAGGCATAATTATAACCAGGTCGATTCTCACACAGGGCTTTCATTTGTTTTACCATATAAAAGAAATGTAAGACAATTAAGAGTTTCCAAATTGGCTTGTTGGGAGAAAACATACAAGGGAGTAATCTATTACCTACTAATGAAGTTACGTTCTATAAAGGAGTTCCTCCAAGGAATTTCCTTTTGAAATAATATTTATGTACAGTTTAGTAGAGGTGAGAATTGATTGCTTATCTCAATTGCAAATTTTGCAAGTTCCCCAAAGGAGAAAGCACATAGATTGACTGGATTGTTGTGGGTGGTTTAAAATTATGACGAATATCAATGTAAAAATAGAAGCCATGTGGCTTCCTTTGGCTCATTTGAAGGGAATATTGCTAATTTCTGTATTTTTTTTCTAAAAAGTCAGTTAAATTAGAGTTTACAAATTTACTTCCAAATTGGCAATGACAAAGGGAGAATTAAATTAATCAGTGTGTTATATTTATTACTTCTTTAGCGTGCATTTTAACCCAGACACTGAACTCGAATACAGACTACATAGACAGGAGTTCTTGATAAGGAGTACTGTCAAGATGAATAAGATGAATTTGAAGATGGGCGCAGAATAGTAGGAGCAGTTTACCCTGTGCTTATATGTGGATTTAGAATGCAACACAAAGTTATAGATAGTGTAGTGGCATTTCAATTGTAGTTTCATAACTAATACTTGTCTGAGGATCAGAAAAGTAAAACAACCACACTGACTAGCCTTACAGACCAGGCAGCAATAACACAAACTTTTAAACCCCGTAGACACACTAATTTACCATAGAATACAAGTGGTAGTGGTACATGCCTTTAGTCCCAGCCCTAGAAAGTATTACAAAATGGGAAGGAGACAGCTCTCGGTCTCTTTCTGAGATTCCCAGAGGCAGGATCACCATTTGGGACTGAGGTAGAGGTAAGAGCCAGTGGTTTACTGCTTTTCTTTTCACTTCTTCAGTTTGAATCCCAAATTTGTCTCTCTGAGTTTGTATTAATTGTGCTCAAGATGCAATGTATAGAACACAATTAACAGCCTTTTACGGCCCAGAGTAGAATGAAACGTATTGTCAGACTTCACATACATAAAAAATTGATTGTTGAAGAATTATCATTGACAAAAATAGCATGTCACTCACTCTTGTAAATAAACTCTAGTGTGAACTTAATTCTTTGCAAAAGGATAATTTCTGTTATAAAATGTATAGCTGATTATTGGAAAAAACCATGTAAACAAATAAATAACTTCCTAATAATAGAGTGTTCTGAAAAAAATTAGAAAATTTTAGCTAAAGTGATAGACTATGAGTCAGATGAATGAATGGGGAATAGAATATACTCTGTTTAAGATATGATGTAAGATGTAGGACAAGGCAACACTGCAAACAATTCAAACCTTTAGCTTAAGATTTTATAGGCCTAATCCAAGAATGAGTGGACACATTGCTTCATGCCTGTGGTGGGAAGACAAGCTTCCTGCCTCTTGGTCAGGAAGCAAAAAGTGAAAGAAAGGACCAAGGTCTCACAATTTCTGCAAGAGTCCTCCCTCACTAACCTAAAGCACCTAATGTAAAAGCCAAATAACTAGTTTCTAACACTTTTGAATTCATACCTGCTTGTAGAGTTTTGGTACAAAGAAGCTGGGATCAGGGGAACTATGCTACAACTTTCTCTGGCTTCCAAGGTATTGTATGTGGAAAAGGCTAGTTTATCTTGGTAGGACGTCTCTATAGGTATGCAATCTCATGCTGGGGTACAAACATCAGGGAAGACATATGAGTTCCTAGTATGTGCATACTAGGTCCCCATAAAAAAGCTCTGCCATTTCTTTTGAGCTTGTTCCCGATGGATAAAGCCAGTTTCCCATGAGTCAATTGGTTTTGGAATCCTCAAAAGGTTGTGTCCAAGTGAAAATCTATTCATTCAGGACTTCACTCACACAGCTCTTCCTCTACTCCATACAGAGGGGTGGATGATGTAGGCCATGTGAAGGATATGGAATTTATTCAAAGTGCCATACAATATCAACAGGAGAGGTTTACGAGATTGGGCGTGTGTCTAATGTATAGCTTTAGTGAAAGAAATGTCCCAGTTACATTGTGTTTTATAGATTGCTGTCATCTGAGAAGGTGGTGTACAAGAATTGAAATGAGGAGTCAAGTCAGATGACATGGCAATATTTCAGGCAAGTGGCCTGCATAATTATAATAGAACTGAAGATAAAGACAAGGAGACAATTAGAACTATTCTGGCAGGAAAATAACAACAACTCTACCTCTGCTTTCCCCAAAACAACAACAATAGCAACAAATAAAATTTGTTGTTAAGTTGAGGGGAGGCAAATAGAAGCAATGGAAGACTAAAGAAGCTAACCAGGGCTTTTGGTGTGAAACCATGTGAGAAATGCATCATTAACCAGTTTAAGAAACATTTTTTTTTTCTGAGCACAAGAAGGAGTTTTCATATCCACTTTGGGAATGTTAGTTTTGAGATTTATATGAAGGAAGAAAGCCTTAAAAAACAGAGTAAGTGTTCCAAGAAGAAACTTAAGGGTCATCAGCATCTATAAGGACAGAAAACAGAGAAAGATGGGTCAAGAGTCAAAGAACAGGACTTAGAGACTTCAACATGAAGCTGTCAAGGTCATTAGAAAAGTTGCTTGCAAACAGTAAAAGAATGATATTCTTGAAACTGAGAAATGTGATGGATTTCAGAGGAAGAGACAAGTTAGTTCTGGGAAGAAAAAAAAAGAAAAGTTGTTGAAAAACAAATCTCAACCTAGTTATGAAACACAACTACTGTAAATTTGCTGGAGATAATGATCAGAGTAAAAGCCCAAGTTTTTATCACAGAGCTGTGAAGTGAAAAAGAAGTTTGATCACAGAGCTGTGAAGAGTGGTTAGAAGGTGAGAAAGAAGTAGATGAGGTCTTTTTTACTCCATTATGTATATTATATTTTAACACAGGTGAATAAAAAATATGGAGTCAGAGTTGTGGGCTAAGGAAATTTGTGTTTCAAAGCATTAAAAAGCAAGGCAAAGTTTTGTGCTCTAGGAGTTTTCTAAGAGAAGAGAATATCAGTTTAGGGGAGAAAGGTCAGTGAACAATTGGTGAGACATCTTGACACTAAAGCAGTTGAAATTCGTGGCAATTTTTAAGTAATAAAAAGGAGGTACAAAATTTGAAGGCAGCTTGAGGGAAAATTAACGACAAGGTTGCAGGTGCAGGAAGGTTATAAATTAAGGATCCTAGAGAATTCTCAAAGAGCTGGAAGCAAGTTCATCATCTGGAAAGGATTCAACATATTGATTGCTAACAGAGGGCTGTCGCAGGTGAGCAGAAGTGATTCGTGAGTTTGCTATTTTAGAATAAAAGCATACGCTTTCTACAGAAATGTTTTCCAACTGACAAGATGGATTATCTCCTTTTGTTTTAGTATTAGGTATTTAAATTAAGATTTTTATGTGGCTTTCATTTCCATCTACCCACTTGTCTGCAGTAGTCTTTGCTGGGTCCTTATCATATCGGAATTCCTCTGGCTGAGAAAGAGCAAAACCCAGTGGCATGTAAGTTAAATATTGTTTCAAGGGAAGATTTATTTAATAAAGAAAACCTAAGCCAGACAGAAGAGAAAATACGGAGGTTTTGATGAATTATGAGCAAGTGTAAGAATTAAGACCGTGAGATTGGAGATATTGGATAAGATGGGGACATACGCAGAGTGTTAGCTGTGTTTGAATTAGTGGAAACCGGTTGGCTTGGGAGTGCCTTATCAAGGTTATAAGGACAGCTGAGATACAGGTAAAGAAACCCGTGAAACAGATGGTGTATTTGTAAAAATATTGGTTCAGAATATGATAGAACCCCAGGACCTATCTTCAGTATGAAAATTGATTGATATATTGAGTAGTCTCCATTTTGGAACTCAAGATAAAATATTTGTAATCTTAGCCCTCAGTTTATTTTATTGAATTTGTAAAAGCCATTTTGAATTTTCACTATTAAGGATCATTCACTCTTTTTCTTTTTCTTTTTTGGTATGATACATACAGTGTGTATTATCTCCATTCAATAACCACAAAGTCTTCTTTAGATATTGAATGTCAATTTAGCATGAAAGTGGTTAGATACTGAAATGTATCTGGAAATGAGGTTAAAGCAGCTTTGCAAGGCCATCAATAGGCCCCTGCATGGCATCCCACATCAAAGCAAAGGACACTGTCACTAAGACAAAAAGGCAACACACTTACTGGGAGAAGATTTTCACCAACCCCGTAACTGACAAAGGTCTGATCTCCAAAATATATAAAGAAATCAAGAAACTAGACCGTAAAAGGCTAATCAATCCAATTATAAAATGGGGCACTGAGCTGAACAGAGAATTCTCAACAGAAGAACCTCAAATGGCCAAAAGACACTTAAGGTCATGCTCAACTTCCTAGCGATCAGGGAAATGCAAATCAAGACAACTTTAAGATACCATCTTACACCTGTCAGAATGGCTAAAGTCAAAAACACCAATGATAGCCTTTGCTGGGGAGGTTGTGGAGAAAGGGGGACACTCACCCATTGCTGGTGGGAATGCAAACTTGTGCAACCACTCTGGAAAGCAGTGTTTCGGTTTCTCAGGAAATTCGGGATCAACCTACCCCTGGATCCAGCAATACCACTCTTGGGAATATACCCAAGAGAGGCCCTATCATACAACAAAAGTATATGCTCAACTATGTTCATGGCAGCATTGTTTGTAATAGCCAGAACCTGGAAACAACCTAGATGCCCTTCAACGGAAGAATGGATGAAGAAAGTATGGAATATATACATATTAGAGTATTACTCAGCAGTAAAAAACAAGGACTTCTTGAATTTTGCATACAAATGGATGGAAATAGAAAACACTATCCTGAGTGAGGTAAGCCAGACCCAAAAAGAGGAACATGGGATGTACTCGCTCATATTTGGTTTCTAGCCATAAATAAAGGACATTGGGCGTATAATGCATGTTCCTAGAGAAGCTAAGTAAGAAGGTGAACCCAAAGACAAACACATAGGCATCCTCATGAATATTAACCTTCATCAGGCGATGAAAGGAGACAGAGACAGAGGAGCACGGGCAGAAATCTCAAGGTCCAAATCAGGAGCAGAAGGAGACCGAGCACGAGCAAGGAACTCAGGACCGCGAGGGGCGCACCCACACACTGAGACAATGGGGATGTTCTATCGGGAACTCACCAAGGCCAGCTGGCTTGGGTCTGAAAAAGCATGGGATAAATCCGGACTAGCTGAACATAGAGGACAATGAGGAATACTGAGAACTCAAGAACAATCGCAGTGGGTTTTTGATCCTACTGCACGTACTGGCTTTGTGGGAGCCTAGGCAGTTTGGATGCTCACCTTAGGAGACCTGGATAGAGGTGGGCGGTCCTTGGGCTTCCCACAGGTCAGGGAACCCTGATTGCTCTTCGAGCAGATGAGGGAAGGTGACTTGATCGGGGGAGGGGGAGGGAAATGGGAGGCGGTTGCGGGGAGGAGGCAGAAATCCTTAATAAATAAATAAATAAATAAATAAATAGATAGATAGATAGATAGATAGATAGATAGATAGATAGATAGATAGATAGATAGATAAATAAATACGGGCTGTTTGCAGCTTTTGGTGTTTTATTTGGAGGTGAGCCATGTGTCTGGATGTGCTCGTTCTGACATAGCACTTAAATATCACCACTGGTTAGATCTCTTTCAAATCCTCCTTGACGAGTCACTATCCCAACACCAATCATATAGTAAAGCTTACTTGTTCTAGTTTGTTTTTGTATTTTGTCTTATCCTTCACATTTGGCCACTTATGTTTCTATTCCTATGATTCACCAATATTTCTTCCTCTTTGTTTTCTTGTGTAGGTCTAACTGTATTAAGATTGATTATATATGCCTTCCATTCTTTTTGAATTTTGCTCAGTCATATTAGTTAAAACACCCATTGCCTCATAATTTTTAAGTGCCAAACTATCTCTTATGTGAGTATGACAGTAAGCATGTCAATAGCGACTTTCTAACACTGGCATTGGTTGAACAATGAAAGGAATATTTTCTGATGAAATAGATATGTATAACATGTTGATAACCACATTAGTAAACACCTCAGATCATGTCTTTATGTGCTAAAGCCATTGTGGCTGTGTTATCCAGCAGTTTGTTTTTCTATTTGTGTTACATTTTCAGAGTAGTCATGAATACTGCATAGTACAGTAGTCCGCCACGAACTTACAAGTGTTTGGTACATTATAAAGTCCTTTAGATTTTAACTATCACTTTTTGATCTTTTTAATCATTTTACAATAGAGGGCTTGTATATCTATATATGTGAGCTCAAGGAAATATTTCATGTGTGTACACATGAGTTCATATGTGTATCTGTTTACATGTTTGTGTGTTGGTTTATGAGTATATGGGTCTATCTTCATTTTATAAGACTGTTCCAAGTCAGTAATTATAAAAATTTATACCAAATTAATTGATAACTTTTAAATTGATTCCAATAATTTGTATTCACAATGTTATGGTTTGAATGCTGCTCCCCCACAAAAAAACCTCATGTTGGCGTTTAACTGTCATTGCTGTGTTTTGAATCTGATACATCTTCTACAAATTGTATTCCAGGCTGGGTTTCAGAATTGTGGTGCTGTTTTGAAAGATATGGGACTTGAGAGTGTGGGTCCTGGATTCAAGAAGAAGATCACTAGCCATTGAAGGTCATATACCCTAGTTCTAGTTGACGTCTCTGTGAACAAGCCACGACCACAAGTCCTGCAGCTACCCCAACCACATGTGTTGTGCTATTATAGACTGCAATGTCCGAAACTATGAACCAAAATATAACTTTGACTCTTCATATATTTTTCTCACAGTGATGAAACTGGTTAATAAATCATTGTACCAATATTTAAAAATGTTACTTCAGAGGAGTGATTTAACCCAGGCAACTCTTCTATTATGAAGAGAGTGATGTTATTAATAGATTGGGTTAGTTATAATGGGAATAAACCCCAGTAGAAAGGAAAGTATCTCAAGTATTTGGACCGGTTTTCTTTCTATGTCTTGAGAATGCTCACTAGTCCATATATGATGTTTTGTCTCAGTGCATAGGCCCTTGCCAAAACTTAAAATTATTTTTGGAGGCTTCCTTGTATCTAGACCTATAAGCCAAATAAACTTTTATTGTTAATAAATTACTAAACCTATGATATTATGCTGGAAGAGAGGAAAATGAAGTACAACCCCCCAAATGATATATCATTGCTGCAAAATTTTGGAAACAGTGAACACTCTCAGATATACAACATTTTTTGAAACTCCTGAGTTTTAATTATTTTTCCTAGTTAATTTGTACCTTTTCAATTGTACTATTATTTAGGTTTTCTTTTCTATGTTATATCCTATTTAGTAATGTTTCTAATCAATATAACCCCTTGCTTCTCATTGTCTTATTCAGAAGTATATATAAAGAATAAATAGGTACTCGGTTCCTTTACAGTCTCAGTAAATGACTTAAATTAGAATCATTTAAAGATAGTCTTCACCAACTCTTATCATTCAATAGTCCTATATTTAAGTATTTTAGTGCTGTAAAATATATTTTAATATTTAATGCTACGTACCTGAAAGATCTATGACCTTTTGTTATTAATGCTTCAAAAAATTCTAAACTTGGATTTACAAAGTAATATTTTCATCTAAAATTATGAGAAATTTCACTTTAATTTTATCAATTAGAGTAGATTCTTGTGAGTAAATTAAACACAGAACTTTTTTCTGCTCCTAAGGAAAGAGTGAGCCAATTTTGTAAACCCAGTTCTGCCTTGAAAACATTTGCTCACCTGTGCCATATGCCTTCATCCCTTACTTTCTTCACTGAAACCTGAATGGGACTTTTTGGAAGAATTCTGATGTGGCCTTTTTATAGAAGGAAGAGTGGCAAACGGTAAGGACTTCCCCCACTCTCAGTGCAGGCACGTTTCCATCCTAGCCCCACTGGCTAGCCTTTGCTTTCCAAATTAAAGACCACAGAAGCATTTGTCATTCTCTCAGGCTTTCTTCACTTCTGCAAGCATCCTCTGGCCTGCTGCGGATGTGCTGTTCAATAAGAGAAACGTGGCTGATTCTCTAGTCTACACGCCTCCCAGCACCATTATCATGATAAAAGGCTATCTACTTTTCTTGGGGGTTTGTTGCTTTAATGGTTTCCCTGTAGCTGACACTTCAGATCCCTTCATCCCAGTTTAGTTTAGGCACTAATAACTAGGAATTTTAAAAATTGGGCAACAGACTTATGACAAAGTTTTTATTCTCTTAAATAATTTATGCCATCCAATATTTTGGAACCAAGAAAATATTCATGGCAAAATGGCATAGAATTAAAAGTTGTCTACCACCAGGTAATAATCATCAATAGATTAAAAATAATGAGACAAATAATTCACACTTATTTCATTAAAAAATTGTGCACATGCTGGGGAATGGTGGCACATGCCTTTAATCCAAGAATTCTGGAAGTAGAGACAGGCAGACCTCTGTGAATTTTAGGCCAGCCTGGTCTACAGAGCAAGTTCCAGGGTAGGCTCCAGAGCTACAGAGAAACCCTTCTAGAAAAACCAAAAAAAAAAAAAGTGTTCATAGTTAAAAATATTTTCACTTTATAATGTTTAATGATCATCTGTTAAAAGTTTTAAAGTGTTTTTGTTTTCTTATAGTTAATTTGAAATGTAACTCAAGAGAAAAAAATCATAAAATTTGTCTTGCAGGAGAAATAAGTGAAGTCTCATTTAATATGAATAGCTTTGTGTGGACTCTGAAGTTTTATCAAGGAAAAACTTATAATATGCAATCTTAAAATATAATTCTGCACAAATATTGATATAATGTAAATATTAGGAAAAGAGAAATGATAGAAAGTGAACAATGCATCCATTTTTAAATTGCACAGAAGTAATATCAAGTGTCTGTAGTATAGTCATATACTAACAATGTAAGGATAATACTTTAAAGCATGGTCCCCACGCATAGAATACATCATTTTGCAGGTATATTTGAGAATGACATAAATATTTTAGGCATTAGGTTAAAGCTATGTGATCATGCACCAAGGAGATGGCTCAACAGGTAGAGTGCTTGCTATATAATCATGAGGTCCAGAGTTCGAATCCTCATTGCCCATATGAATGCCAGGTGAACATGGTAGTACAACTGCAATTCCAGGACACAGGAGGTAGAGATGGATTCTATAGCTCAGCCTAATCAGTGCATCTGACTACTGCAGAGATAACCTTTATTATTATGTAAAGTGGAGCAATTTAGTAAGATGATTGACATAACCTCTGGAATTCACACACACACACAAACACACACACACAAACACACACACACGCACACACAAACACATGAACATGTACAAATTCATGTTAAATATACATTGAAAAATATGATATGACACATTGTTTTTGAAAATTATTTTAAGTATATGAGACCAGAAATATTTTTTGAGCACACAAACACACACACACGCACACACAAACACATGAACATGTACAAATTCATGTTAAATATACATTGAAAAATATGATATGACACATTGTTTTTGAAAATTATTTTAAGTATATGAGACCAGAAATATTTTTTGAGCATATATGTTTAAGATCATGTTGTCCAAAACTCACATAGAAAACCTGAGATGTTGCCAGCTTGGCCAGGCATATCGTCTTTGAGAAAATAAAACTTACAAAAAGAGATATAGCATTTGCTAATTCCTTTTAAAAGTACTCAAAAGAAGATAAAGGGCTATTTTCGGAAACTGGAAAAAATGAATATAGAACTTCTGAGATAGCTTTAAAAATTATTAAGAATGAACTCCAAACTCTTCTACTTTAGAATAATCCCCTCAGGGTAATCCATCCATACACTGAACACTTAGGAGAATGCAGTGCAGAAATAATGGACCTGGAAGGCTGGGGACACTCTCATTGTCAATCAAGGTTCTGACAGAAAACAGGTGTTGTATTCAAATGGGAGACTGAAGAGAATTTAATACAGAGATACTTTTCAGTAGGTAGCCAAGGTTAAAGGAGCAGGAAATGATGAGGCAGCAATGTGGGAAGGGTCAGCCAGCCACAGTCTGTACCAGAGTCCACAGGGAGAACTGTAGGTAGAAAAGAGGGGTTGTTTTTCTACAATTACCGTTTTAGGCAGAAACACACAGTCAAGGTTAAGCCTCAGTCAACACTGATATAAACAGAAAATAAATATGAGGATCCTGTTCCTTCTTTCTCTAATCTCCTGTCACTGTCCTCAGTATCCAAGCCAAGTTGGAAGCCAGGGAACAAGGGAGCCTGGTGATATTGTCTGGCAGGATTAGCTCCCTTAGGTGACTGCTGGTTGATTAAATGGATGTATAGTGGGGGGAAAGAGAAGAAATACAGCATTCATCCTAAAAATAGTCAGTTCTCTGTTTTCAGTGAATTAGAAGTTTGTCCAAAAAGCTAGATGATCTCCTACATTGGTCACACTATTAACACAGTTGATATTATTTAGCATTCAAATGCGCTATGTGCATAGGAAGAGACGATAAGAAAATGACGCATTTTAAACATAAATGCTTGTCGATAAGCCCTTTTCGGCAAGAGTTCTTTGTTTTGTAGATGAATAAATTTTTCATGCAAAAACTAATTGAAATATAGAATGTGCCAAATACCCATTTATAAATTTCATTTCATCAAGAATGATGTTTAGCACCGGGGAGAAAGCTCAGAGCATAACATGTTTCCCTTGTAAGCGGGAGGATCTGAATCCAATTCCAAGAACTCAGTTGGTTAGTCAGGTTTGGTGGAACATGGTACCAATCCCAGCACTTGAATGACAGAGGTAGATACCAAGCCAGCTTAGCTTACTCACAGAGCTCAGAGCCACTGAGTCACATTAAGGTTTAAAGTGTCTAGGGACCACATTTGAGAAAAGACAAATTAACTGAATATTATTGTAACAAATTAAATCACAATCAGTATACAGATATTTTGCATCCTACTTTACTTTGTTAGCAAAAGCAATCATGGGCCTAGTGAGAGGTCTCGGAGGTTAAAATCAACTGATACAAAGTCTAACAACCTGAGTTTGAGTTTGATCCTGGGAACCCATATGGTGGATGTATAGAACTTACCTGATATGTTTACTTTGACCTTCGCACATAAGCCAGGGAACACACACCATGAAATGCCTTGTTATGATATAGCCTGAGCCTGACAGCAAATAATAACTACCTAATTTTGATTTTTTTTCTGTCCTCAGACTGTGAACTTAATTAAATCTTTCTTCATAAAATACAGTGGCTCATGCCTTTTGAGGTACTGTTACATAAAGACTAAGACTATAAAAGAATAAATTCCTTATCAGGAGCTAGAGAGATGATGGTAGGTAAAGGTACTGGCTGCCCAAGGCTGATTGACCAGCATTTGATTGAAGAAAACCATAGTGAGAGGAGACAACCTGTTCCTGAATGTTGTGCTCTGATCCACAACCCCCCCCACAACATATGAGCTCTAGCACATACATGCCCTCCCTACAATTAAAACATATAGCTTCTATAAACATATTATGAATTTGTTGTGCGATTTAGTGAGGGATTCTTAAGTTCATAAGTAGACTGTGTTCTTGTATAGGCACTGTAAATTCACGAGCACTACCAAGCCTTGTATCCCCACTAAGGCACCACTATTACAGTGAGAGGTGCCTGGGATCCTGGCATTAAGAGTTTATTCATTTAGATTAAGATTCTCTTGCAATTACAATTGGCAGTGTAAGCTAATGTTTAATTTTCATGTCGTCTTAAAATATTTTATGGGAGATGTTGCTTGCTGCAAACCGCAATAATAAAGAAACAAGTGATCTCATGCAAGGGAGGCAGACCCCGGCTGAAAGGACAAAGACAATTGCCGGCACAACAAGGGCCGTGTGATGAATGGTAATGGACGGCAGACTTCCTCTACAATACAGTTTCAACAAAATCAATTCTTGTTGGAGCAATGAGTGAAATGATGACACTTTGAAATCCATGGCTTGCCAAGTACTGTCAAGTGTATTATTACCGCCAGCCTAATATCTGAGCATATTCACCCCCAGGCATCAACTAATCTTTGCTTAAATGTACCATAGTCAATTCTGGCTATGCAAAAGGGAATGAAGAGACACAGGAAATGGTCTCAGTAAATTAAACTGAATTGTCACCCACACTTAGCCTCTGCCATGGCATCATGACTCATATTGTCATGGCAACAAATATTTTAAAAGGAGCAAGGATCAAACTGATATTCCTCTTTATTTTGATTAACCAGGAGACACTGTAGAAAAGAACAAAACGCGAAATTTGATACTGTTTTAATTCCCACATTAGGGTTTTATAATTTTTCTTAGAGATTTGCATCTTTCTGATGCAGTCAGTTTTAGCAACAGTAAAACTTTTTTTTTCTCTTAATACATCCTGTAATAGGAAAGCGATTTGTCCAGATTTAAGGAAACAAAAATAATATGACCAATTTCTCTGACCTCAGAAAATTCACTATCTATTATGAACAGCTTTTATTTGTTCAGGTAATTATAATACAATACACATTCTAAAATCTATACAGAAATTTCTAAGAAAGCAAATCAGGGCATATTGTTAATCTTGTTTGCAAAGTTAAAGAGGACTAAAAAAGATAAGAGCTTTTTAAACTGATTATCTAAGCACCTTATAAATAATTTGAGATCTGCTTTTTCATTGCTTCATTCAAATAATTTTAGTAGAGTATCGGTGAAGTTTTATGTTTCTTCATAAATAAAGTGTTACTAAGAAGCTAATTGCATCACTAACAACAACAACAACAACAAAAACAAAACTCAGATCTTTGCACACATCATGAGTACACTAAACAGTGGGGTGTGTGGCAAGTTTCAGGTATAAGTTCAATCATTTTTCTGCAGCCCTCCACAAGTTGTATTATATGAAGAGTAGAAATGAGAATATCCTTGTAGGCATTCAGATAAAAGAGCACCTGTGATGTGCTGGCAATCAAAACAAACAAGCCAATTCTGGTGACTTTAAGTTTGATAAGCCTTGGAAGTAAGTCAAAGACTGTCTTTGTTCGCCTAAGACTTTTTGACTAAGAAAACTGCCTCTAAGGTCGTAGCCGTAAAACATACAAGCTTCTAAATCTGTTTTGTCCTTAATACAAAACAAACAAAGTGATTGTTCTCCCTAGTCTTCTTAATGATAAATGACTGGACATTTGAACACAAGCCTTCCTTACATTAAAAACTTTGTGACTGGAAGTCAGTCTGTGCATAAACACATCAGACAGAGTATTGGCACATGCCAACCAGTGTAATAGTTCAAAACAGTTGTTTGTTCTGTAAATCTTCTGAAGGTCTTTTAGGTTTTTTTTTTTTTCTAATTTGAGAAAAAAAAATCCATTTTGGTCAACAATGTTATACGCTGCATAAAATGCGTACTTTCCTCAAATTCCACAAAGGTTTTGAAAATTGCTTTTTAACCAAATTCAACACAATGTTGACTTCATTTCTCTCACCTTATTTCTCTGAAATTCAGGTCTGCCATACATTTTCTTGTTTATAATCTCCTTAATGTGTACACACTCCCATCCCATACTCACACAATCTTTATTTTTATCTTTTTTGCTGAGTTTCTGGAAGAGTTTCATTACTAGTTTTTATAATACCACAAGAACCATTGTTTGGTACATTATTTCTTTTTGAGATTAATGTGGGAAATTTTGGGGGATTATCAGAGAAGGATACTGATCAAAGATTAGAAACTTCTAGTTATATATGATCAAGTCAAGAGAATCTAATATACAATTAGATACTAATATACAATTAGTATGTCAGTTATCTTTATTGTAACACTGTATTATTCATAAGTCAAACATCATGTTATATACCCTGAATATGTAAAGTCGTTAACTGACAAGTATTTAAAATTAAGAAATCTCTTCTCCTTGTTCTAGTCACAGAAGCAAAGCATAGTGGAATTCCAGTGATATGCTCCTCTTGAAACAGGATTTGGGTGGTGAAGCTTGGAATAAACAAATGTGGCTATTTTGTGTACTTGTTCTGTGTTTGCTTTCAAGGGTGTGAAAATGGGTATTCCTACTTTCCTTCATCCAGTTAGCCATATTTTCAGCCATTGTAAGATCAATGTTACCATGAAAGCGATCCCTATTCATACTGGAGCAAGATGGTACTTATGAGATGATGCTGATTCTGAAATAAAAAAACTACTTATCTCTTTTTGTCAAGCTCATCCATGACAACATTGAAAATGTGGAGGAACTCTCACCAATAGTCCATGCCACCACTGTCACCAAGAAGACTGTGAATAAATTTTCTGCAGTATTATAATGTGATGATTACTGGTCATCCAGAACATCGTTTATGCACCCTCTTTTGCTTCTATGGTTATGGAGGAGAGGCTCAGTGGTATAGTCTTCTGTGTGCTCCATCCACATGACAATTATAGATCTGACCTGGAAAATGATGTAGAACTTTAATCACATTGACATTGTGCTGAAACAGCCATAATAGAACCCTCTGAAAGGCCTCCCAGAATATGCTAAAATCCCGAATACTCCTGTAACTTTAAAAGAGACACTCTCCCTTATTGGGGGATAATCATTTTGTGCACTGTGAAGATGTGTCTCTGCCAAAGAACCCTCTGATAAGTTTAATAAAGAACAGAGCAGCCAATAGGTAAGCAGGAGAGGATAGGTGGAAATACAAGGGGAAAAGAAGAAATTGGGGAAACAGCTCTGAAACTGGATGAGACATAATAAATCGTATAGGCTCCGGAATCCTCATGACTTATCTTCTATGAGAGAATACATTTATTTACTTATTTTAAAAACTATCTTTTCTTATTTTACATACCAATACCAGCTCCTACTCCCTCTCCTCCTCCCATTCCCTGCGCCTTTCTCCCAACCTTCTTCCACACCTATGGGAAGCCTCGTGACTTATTTTACATGTCATTCTTTCATATGGCATAGATGAAAATTTATAACACAGTTTGGTTAGGCAGTCCAAATGGACTTAGAAAATTGGCAGATGTCTTTTACCTGCTCAAACATAGAACAGAAAATGAAGTTTAGCTAATTTGTGCAAAACCTCACATTTCATACGTGTGTTATATGTGTGTGACATTTAAAAGTTTGCGTGTTTTCAGAACAAAAGAAACAGACCTCGCTGAAGACAAGTAGCACAGATGACCTAACCTCTCAGAATGCCTTTGTTGTAGTTTGCTAAAAACTCTACGTCTAGAACAATAAAAAAAATGGTTAGCTAATATGACCATATCCAGTCTCACAAACTATCATAGCCAGAACATTGGATAAGTCTTTCATTTTCCCATCACACAGAGTCTGTTTAGTAAATAATACAGCAAGATCTCCCAGGACTTGACCATTTCAATTTTCTCAATATCCCATAAAGATGCTGTCGCCCTCAGAAAACAAGAAGCAATTTTAAGAACACAATGCTTATGTTCCTGAGAGGTGGGCTTTGCTTGTCCAGTGGCTTATGAATATTTGTCATCATTTAAGGGATTAGTTGCAAGCTAACATTGGCCATGGCAAGGAAGAAAACTAAACAAGGGAGGCTAGATTCAGGGATCTTTGTCTGAAAATAAGACAGGGATGACAGATAAAAGGGGAGATTATTGGATCTTCAACAAGCAACTACTAGTCTCAAATATTTACATTGGTGTGAAGGAAGTAGGATGTATAAAGGAGAAGTAACAAACCCCATGACAAAATGTTCATTAGTATAAATGGGTTACTTTAAGTTATAAGAGCTAGTTGGGAAAAAGCCTAAGTGAGCTAAGGACAGGTTTTCATAGTTAATAGAAAGTCTCCATGTCAGTATTTGGGAGCTGGAAGTCTGAAGAAAGTCCAACTGGACTCCATTCAGTGACCACTTTAACAGCCTCATTTGCTGCCACGATGACGAACTTGTCGTAAAGGTATAGATGTGAGTCTTCTGGATCATATAACTTCTAAGGTGTCATGACATTAATAGCCTACTGGTTACAAGAAAAACATGTGTAAAAAAAGAGAAACTCTCTTACCCTGAAACAACTCTCCTTGATTCAGTTTCAATACAGCAAGAATCTTCCCTCTTCTTAATTCCCATCTCAGACCTCTGGAAGAACTATAAAGGTTGAGAGATCTCTATATCTGACATCACATCATTCAAGTCCTCTGTAGCTAGACAAGAAAGATAGTAACATAAAATGAAAAAGGACAGAGTCATAAATGGAAAATATAAACAATTAGAATCCTCAGGAAAAAATAAAGGGAATTAAAGAAGCTTTGGGAGTCAAAATGAGGAAATGGTTTTATGTGATCTAATTCTGTAAGATACATGAAGGAAAACTTTCTAAGATTTATAGTGCTGAACAAACTTTTTTCATGAACCCAATTTTACAATGTATTCAGGCATTGCTAAATTTTGCAGACTCCACAAGAATCTTTGCAGAATTTCAGTAAATATGCCACTTAAATAATTACTTCATGTATAGTACACACGTCATCATATTCATTTGCCATTTTCATGGTGGCTTGTCTTTTCTACATTTTATTATTCATTTATGATAGCTATTACAGGCCTTTCAGATTCCATCTTGCTCTCTAGAGGAGTATTTATGACTGTTATAGGGCTCTTATGAGAAGACCCAAAGATAGTTAGTGAAGAAACTCTGTGAAATACTGTATTAATACAGGGATAGGCTGGCACTAAAAAATCTCAAGTTGTTTCAGAGTCCCCCTTGATGAAGATTAAAAGACAAGCTGTGCCTGGTGAGGTTTCCTTTCCACCCAAGAGAACTGAGTTATTTTTGACAAGGAAGTTTAAAAGCATAAATTATCACATTTCTGCTCATAGAGCTCTTTTGGAAAGGTCACCAGAAGGAAGTAAGACGTGGTTTTGAATGTGCAGTCTATACTAACAGGTTTGTGAGCACTGTTTACAAACCCTTTGCAGACATGCCTGCAGAATGTTCCAGTGTAGAAATGTGAAAAACAATATCGTTCCCAAGTCAAAAGAAAAAAAAAACAAAATTCAATTAGCATCACATGTTTTTCTCAGAACATTTAGAATGTAGAGACCTCAGTATATGTACACCACATGTTTAATTTACTCCTGCGTCCTCAGCAGCTAGTAGAGTGCCTGACACATATCAAGACTTCAATCAATATTTGATCAATGACTACATGAAGTTTGCTAAAGTTTCTTATTGATTTAAAAGTAATTATCATTTTTTTCTCTACAAAGAACATTATTTTATTTTTTCTGGCCAAAAAAAAAAAAAAATAAATGTTCAAGTACAAGATTCTCAAAATATTTTAAGAGTGAATTTTTTTTCTCAGTATACAGTGGTATCTAGTTTAATCTCCAGAAATCATTTACAATAACTTCTGATAATTTAATTTGTATTGCTTGACTTTTCCTGGGAAGACTCAAAGAAATGTCTGTATGCCTTAGATAGAGAAAGCAGTACAAGACAAAAGTTAGAACCACATGTTTCCAGCACAGGTGCACCAACTAAGAAGTGTATTGGAGTTACTATCAGAATCATGAACAATTCAAGAACCATAAATGACATATATGAACCTAAATGGTATATATGAAGCTACACCTGTGAATTCTCGCTTTGTTGATTATTTACCTCCTTTATAATCTTTGGGAGCATCTACTAAAGGATTATTTTATTTTATATTTTATTGCATTTTATTATATATATGAGGGCTTTTTTGTTTTCATGTATGTACATACAATGTGTGCTGTGCTGGTGTCCAAGAAGGTCAAAAGACATTGAATCCCTGGTAACTGATGATTGTGAGCTGCTTTATGCGTGCTGGGAATTGAATTTGAAGAGCAGAGGGTATACTCTTAACTGCTAAGCCCGCGCTATAGGATTCTTGAGTCTTTTAAACACCAGGAACCTTCTAAATGTCTTCAATCTTGTGACCCTCTTGCCTTCTGTGTCCCTTCATGCAGGGATGTTAACAGACCTGATATCACTAGAGTTCCCTTGGGTGATCGTGACTGCTGAGATTCGAAACGGTAGTGGCCATGTTAAACCTGAAGGTAACAGGTTAAACAACTTTATTGTAACTAAAATAATTAAACATGTTATTTTATTCACACATTAATAATGTTACGCTTTTGAAATAATATATTCTCATAATGTTAGTAACTGTTTAAAAGACTTGGATTTAGAAATGAACTTAATTCTAGGACTTTGTTTTGCAGAATTATTAATAACAAGTAGAATGCATATTTTATCAAACAAATTGAAACAACCTATAGGGAACATCAATAAACATAGGAGGTAAATTTCAATTTTCACTAAAGTAATAACATTTGCCTACTCTTTTCTAATCTGACATTTTTATTTTGAGCAGTAACAAATATGAGATAAGCCTGCATCAGGATAACTGAGTTTTATACAGAATTTGATGCTAAAGTAAAATGGATCACATTGTCACCAAAAGAATGGCAACAATCACTACTGACTACTTTACAAACCGCTCTTGAATAATTCAAATATAAAAAGAAGCAAACAAGGAGAAAAGCACATTGTATGTAAGAAAAAGATGAACTATCAAAAAACAAAAAAGTCTCATGTGACTACTTACAAGAAATGTCAGAAATGTAACCTGAGTCAGGCTGGGGAGCACAGAGGTGAACTGCAGAATTTCACCTCTTCCTCCTCTCTTTCAAATCCATCCTCTCGCTCTTGTCCCAAGATTGCTACCAGACAATTGCTGCATTTGCCTTTGCTCTCCCATTTCCACATCCTCAGTGGATCACACAGATCTTCTCCTCCAAATATCCATCCCTCTTCTCATCACTTTTTCCCAGACCCAAATTCCAGAAGGAATTCCATGGAAAGCAGCCAACTGTTCTGGCCAGGATTAGGTGGCCTTGCTGCAGAAGATAATTCTTCCTCTCTCTTTTCCTCCAGGTTCATTCTGTAGCAGGCCACCTACTGTAGTCTCCTCTGCCTCTTTATCTCCATCTCCAGGGCAAGACATTTCCTCCAAAATTCTTCCTCTCTTATTCAGTTATTTTAGCCCAGCTCCTCTCCAGTCTCCAGCAGAAATTCCCTGGGAACCTACTTTTCAGGCTTGCCAGAGAAGCAAGTAAGCCGGCCTTTCAAGTAGCAGAGCTTCAGTTCTTTGCTTTCCTTCCCTTCCTCCATATCCTATCGCCCAGTTCTATGCCCAGCTCTGTAACAGAACACCTATTATGGCATCATCCTTTGCCTGAATTCCCAGTGAATTAAGCACAGCCTTGTAAATCACTCTGCTCTCTTTTCTTCTGCGAACTTAACAGCATCCTCCCTGCCCCCAGCCTGTCCATATTCCTAATTATCAGCTCTTAATACCTAGAAACATGTTTTCCTGGGAAGTGCAAAGGCCTCACCTTAATCCTCCCTCCCTCTCTTCAACAGGATTTTCCAAGCTCAGCCCAGTGCTTAGAGGTGAATTTCTGCATCTGTTTCCTTTGTCACTGGATGAAGGATCTTTCATGACAATTGGGGTAAATACCAATCTGATTAGAGAAGATGGCCAGTTCAGGCTGCCTATCCACTATTACTAGGAGTCTTAGTTGGGATCAGGTTTAGGGTTTTTTAAACAGAGCAGAAGAACATGAAGTTGAATATTGAGGGTACGATCTGAAAGGAGTTGTGATAGTAGAAAGTTTAGGGTCAAAATATGCATTACATGGGATTTTTAAAGACTGAAAAGGGAAATAAAACAATGTGGTGTCTACGTGCAAAAAGATGTGATATAGCTTAAGGTATAAGGGCTGCTGACTTATCCCTGCACTTCAGTTATTAGCTATGATATCTTAGACATGCCATTTATAAATAAATAATTTTGAAACAAGTTCTAATTTAATGAAACATTTAAATCATTTTACCATTGTGTAAGTTGCAAATACACATAAGACATTGTCTCAGCATGGGTGGGGGGACTGGGCGTGAGATGTGAAGGATAGCCAAGTAGAAGCTGGTGCCACTACAGTGATACATGACGGAGAGGTAGGAAAGATAGAAAAATGGAATAGAGCATGCGCTCTGCAGAAAAGCAGACCTGGAGACCAGATGGTGGTGCTAGGTGAGAGACAGGGCTGAGATGAACATACTGTCATTGCCAAGTAGGTGCACAACAGCCTAGAGCTTATGTAGGCACAGACTCAGCCCTGAGCTTGCTGTCCAGCACTTGGATCCCCGTGGTTCAAGACGATGATGACGACCAGAGATAAAGGAAGGTTCAGTGTCTGGATTGAACCTCCTCAAGCGACCACTGTGGTCTGTGATGCCCTTAGAAGCTGTGTTGCTACAGCGTCCATGTTGATTCCCCAAGCTGTGATGAAGCCTGACATCCACGTATGCATTCTGCGCCACTGCCTGATGCCTTGGGGGTACCCTTGAGCTGCCTCAGGGTGCCATGCTCGTGTCAATGACATGCATAACTACCTGAGGCCATGCCAGTGATTCTGATAAAGCAAAGGGCAGAGTTGATGTCTACAGCCCAAGTTAGCGTTGACGCCCATGTGGATACTCATAGTTCACAGCTGCCTGAAGCCATGCTCATATTTATATTCCCAGGAGAGCTGGTCCTGACTCTCGCTGGCCCACAGCACAGGCCGTGATGCAGTGAGGGAGAACAGTTTTGGATCACTTTTGGCACTCCTCAGTTGATGACTTCTGGCTCACAGGCGGGTGGAGAAAGACATCCTCCCTTGGGGACCACTACAAATTTGACCATGCTCCAGTGAATATATAAACAACAGAAAATGAAGTTCTATGGGGACACAGGGGAAAGGGTTGATATTGGAAGACTGGGAGGTGAGTGCCATCGGGGTATATGATGTGAGATTCCCAAATAATCAATAAAAATAATTTACAAAATAACACATTGCCTCAAACAGCCAACACCATGTGTAGCACTTCCTTAGAACATGAAAGGCAGGAAGTTTTTGTTTTGCGTCTTTCTATGTTCTAATATCTTACTTTCCCATAATTTATCATCTGTTCATTGACAAATAACAACTCTATCAATACCAGTGAGGGAACAAACAGACTCACACCCTCAAGGACTATGTCACTCTGGAAGTTAAAAGAGCAAAAGCAAATTCCAAAGGAGACTTAGAGATTTTCAGTGCAATGATGTTGGACCATCGCAATGCATTGTTTTCTTCTTTGTTATATTTCTCCAATTCAATTACTGTCAGAATGTTGACAATGAGGATGGTTGTCTAGGGTCAAGAATACAGGGATCTGCGAATGCGCTTGGGATATAGCAGCACTTTTGTTTTCCTCTTTGTGCCGGGTTGACAATGTAAGCAAGTCAACACATTGGGATTTGATTTTAGCTCAGCACAACACTCTAATAGACCATGATCATTCTTGGAATGCTCTCGCTGGCCAGCTATCCAGCCGCTTATGTCAGTCTCCTTAGTTGTATTAGCTACCTGTAAGTGCAACTCCCAGCAAGATGAAATGACCTGGGACCAATTAATTGAAAAAGAAAAAAAAATGTGGTAAATGCCTTTGGGAGTGATTAACAAAACTAGCTATGCATCAATTACAGATGGCTGGAGATGCTGCTTGCCAAATGGAGTTGGCTACTTACAAAGGAGAACATATTGTTCAAGCAGCAGGACTTGCGAAGGATAGAGAAATTCCAACAAAATGGGCGCGAGTAGGCACATTACCTAAGTGCCTCACAGGAAGTGTGGTCTCGTGACTTTCTGTGCTACTGCTATGTGTATATACAAGGAGACAAACCAGGCACATTAAAGCAATGTACTTTTCCTTAATTTGTCCTTTAAATTTTTAAATTTGTTATTGTTTATGTTTAAGCATCAAATGGGCATGTGGCTATGTGCACACTCGTGTCTGTGTGTGTGTGTCCGTGTGTGTGTGTCCGTGTGTGTGTGGGGGGGGGTTATATCAGAGGGCAACTTTGAGGACTTAATTCTCTCCTCTCACCTTTATTTCACCTCCTTGGATCAAACTCAAGTTATTAATATTTCTGGCAAACATTTAACCCATTGAGCCATCTTGATGGCCATTGCAGACTTTTTTGTTTGATGAATTTCTTTCACTTTTTGACATTCTAATGTGAAATATTTCTAAATGTTGTTTTAAGATCTTCACTAGTTCTATTTTGGAATGTTGCTTTACTAATTCCTCTAAGAAGTTGGGCAGAATGAGTTGCAAGCAATGTTTGAAAAGCCAGTTAAGATACTGTACATTCCAGATTATTCCTGTTGACCACTTAGGACCTGTTGAATATCTCTCAAGGACAATTAGCCACTAGGTTTCTGTTATAACATCTACCTACTTTTCATGCCATCTATTAATAAGTAAAAGTGTTATTTTAGGCCATATGATATTATCAACTCATTATTGCCATGATGATAGACAGCCAGTATTCAATGACTTCAAGATTGGAAAATAACATAGAAATCCATTTCTAAGGTATATGTAGTAGTTGCATGCCTTTAATCACAATAGTTAGGAGATGGAAGAAAAAGATGAGGGATTCACAACCCACTGTTGATATATGAGTCTGAGACTAGACTGGACAAAATGAGCTTCAGTGTCGAAAGAAGAAAAACAAACAAACTGAAAAGATTATATACATATTTTGCATCAGTTTTATAATGGGCTAAACAACATCATGTAACAAAAATATCATGTTTTCAGTTTGGTGCCACATATCAGACATACAGACCTGAATAAATCGTGGTTTTTGCTTTCAAGAAGTTTTTATTGCCATGCAGAAATTGGGGAGTAAATAGAAAATTACAATGCAATATTCAGGCTAAAGTGTATATGGGTGAAAGTTCCAAGACTAGAGTTTCTGAGTACAGACTTGGGGATACAACAAAAATTTTACTGTGTAAATGGCATTTGAGATGAGTGGTAGTGATAAATACCAGCTCTTCAGTGAACCAGCAATGGAATCACGTTCTGCAGTGAATGAGAAGACTATTTAGAGGACTATAGCTAAATCAAAAGTATGATAAAGTCCAAAAAACTTCTATGAAACTCATCAGTGGGCAGGTAGAGGAGCCGGGTATGTGTGGGACAAGAAAATAGAAACTGAAGCTTTCCAGTCAATCAAGTGATTGTTACTTGCAAATAGAGTTCCAATGCACTCATGAATATGGTAATAGTAATAACAATGATAATCTCCATTTTGCCTTCATCAAATGGTACTGAATGTCAGCTATTTGAATCCGCATGATCACCCTTCACTTATTGCTGAGAAAACCTCAACTCGAAGACATTATTCTGCTTAGCAGTTCAGCAAGTTGTAGAAAATGTTTATATTCATGTCCCATTTGTGACTCTCTCGCTGACTTAAGAGTAAGCAAATCAATTATTTGGCATACTTGATTCTTTTTTTCAATTCAATGTTGGCCATTACAATAAAAACCCAAATCCCAAGGTCATTATGATCTAATAAGAGGATGTAATGGAAAGGTCATTGTAAGTATCAGAAAAAGAAATCTCTTTTTTATGATTTAAATTAAGGGGGAACTAAGGTTTCAACCTATTTTGAATGTCAATGATGATTTGATCAGGTAAATTCAAACAGTCCAACTTTGTATTTTTAAACCAGTTTATTGATTTGTAGTCACAACTCTTGGCTCACAGCTCAATGTATTCGTGGCAGCGGTTTCCAGAATTCATTTTCAGTAACTTGATGCCTATGTACTTATAGATTTGATTGCGTATAGATTTGATTGTGGGGAATTCAAATAGCAGGCTAAGGTAGAGCCTGGGTCCTACCAACAGTATTTGACTAAAAGTGTTTTAACTCTGATCTTTTTTAATTTTTACTCAGCTGTTATATGATTTAAAATTTATTCAATTTTAGGTTATTTTTATTGAAAATCCAAAGGCTTTTTACTTATAGAACAACCTCTGTAAGCAGTTCAGAAAGACTTTTTGTGTGCTTTAGGGAGTCTCCAATAACTGTTACTTAATCTCATATGACACTCAATAGTAATTATTTTTGCTCTGTTCGTCAATTTAGTCCTTCTGTCTGTTTGTAACCTAATATTGCAGAACACATGTATTTTCTCTGGTTATAATCATTTTAGAGCAGTAAGAATAAACCCATCATTGCAACAAAAGGTTTTTAAATGTTAACATTTTTAACTAGTATAAACACAGAGGAAACATATTTTCTCAGACTCTCTTACTGCATTTAAGACGATTTTAAAGAACACTAAAATAGTTTAAAGGTCTCTGAAAGTTGGATATGAGTGGGCACCCAGGCAGAAGTACTTAGTTACAGGGCGTGAAATAGTTGAATTTCTTTTGTTGTCTGATTTGTGTTATATATGCCCAGCAAAGGAAATGAAGCTTGTCATGCAGATTTAGAAATGAGGCAAACTCTATGACGGCCACAAGAAGTTTACTTCAAATGTGAAAGTATATATAAGTTAAGAGCAAATGATATAATAATGTGCATCATGTAAAGAGCAACAGTAAAAAGGGCTGCACTACTAGAAGAGGCGGACTTCGGAGGGAATAAAAGGATCACTGATAGAGAAATCTACAATGGTGAAATATTGAACACATGAAGAGCATTTAGAAATCCTATTTGTCTTTTTTCTTTAATAAAGGAAGGGGAGGGACTTCATATTTACTCATGGTGCTAAGTAGTAGACCGAGCCCAGGAAATACGCCTTGAAGGCAATTGACCCCTAAGCTATACTATATGCTCTCATTTGCTTGTATGTAAATCACTAAAACATAAACATATAGAGAAACACCAATACAACCAAAGACATGGAGAAACAAATATGAACATTGAAGTCTTCAACAGATTTTCTTTCAACAGTTCTACAAAGCTACAGAACAAGTAAACATGGAAGAATCAAACACAAGTCATTGTTAGATGTTAAGGAGAAAGAAGCTTAACAAATCTTTAAAGTGAGATGTGTATTCATTATGCTTCATGTTACAATTATCATGCATAAATTCCCAACATGGAAGTCATTCTTCCTGTCCTTGACTCTTAAATTCAACTTCCACATAGTCTTCTGCCAAGATCCTCGGTGAGAGTTGATTATCAAAAGGATTCATGGTGGTATTAGAGATGATTTTTACGTAAAAACAAATCAAAGCTGTGTGTCCTCAGTGTCACTCCTTCTGTGACACAAATGTCCCAGATGTCTAAATTACTTAAGTAGAGGGGATATAAATCAAACTAAAAAGGTAGTTAAATAATTGTTTGACAGGACTTAGGTAACTCATCAACTATTTTTTTTATAAATACTACTTTTACTTTTTGAGAATATATTTTGATTACATAATTTTCTCCTACCCTTTTTTCTCAAGTCCTCTACTTTTTCTCAAATATGTCTTTTTTCACTATTTTTATATTGTACATATATAAGTTTATGTATGTGTAGATATATATGTCTAAATACATAAGGACAACTTTCTTAGTCTGTATGATGTTCCTTGTACATATGTTTTCAGGGATGATGATTTGGTATTAGATAAGCAATTGATGTTCTTTTTCCAGAGAAGACCATTTACCACTATCTACAATTCTTAATTGCATGAAACTCTTTGTTTAGATCAAGGAAAGACAAGTAGTGAGTGGTATAATTATATTATAGTCTAAAAATAAAGTAAATGCTATTAAAGTATTGATAGTTGATGATAGTAGACGGTTAAGAATGAGTCTTTGAAAGTTATACCAAGCTACTAATTCCCATTGTGTTTTCTGGTCTATATAAATTGAAATATGAACAAAAACTTCCACATTTTTATACTCTGACATGCCTTTATCATGTCAATCATATATATTTTTGTGTGTGTGTATTTTTTTGTAATTTTCCTATCTTGTCTAACAAATGCTTCCTCCAAAAGCACAAGTCTGTCTAACAAAATGACCTCTAAACAGACATAAGAAACCATCTTTTGAGTTGTTGGTCAGGGTTGTCAAGGAAACTCCAAAGACATTCCAGTGTATTATTATTGCCCTTCTTTGACCTGAGAAATGAAAGGTGTGGATGTGTTTGCATTAATAAAGAAAAAGACACAGAAACATATACACATATGTGGGTGTATGTGTGTACATGCATGATATAGTACACATCTATTTAGCACCTGACCAAAATATTTGGAAAGCAGAACCATTTAAAGATATACTATTCTCTGAAGAACTGATGACTGCACTTTTGTGATGAAGGAAATAAGAGTAGAACAGAAGAAGAATAACAATGTAAGCAACACAATAGAATTAGTGTTGGATGATATCATAGTGAAGAATATGTAAACTTGGCCCTATTGGTAAAAAAAAAAAACATTGATCAGGTGTTAACACAATTTTTAAATTGATTTTTCTTTGAAATTTTGCTTTTAGTTTAGATTGTAGTTCATATAGTGTTTAAACTTTTGAATCATGAGTAGAGAGTTTGCTGCAAAGATGTATGAGCAACTTAAATTTAAAAATTCTTTTAGACTTTACTGTACCAAATCTGAAATATTTCAGATAATTGAAAAGTAGAAAATAGAACATTCATGCATCATTTAAATAGTCTTATATAATGATCTAGTTTAAATTTAATAAACCAGTATTGCAGGTTAATTAAATGCCACTTGATGATTAAAGCATATTTATTTAGATTAACAGCTTTTAGGTTCTTTTATCACACTTTATAGCTAATTTAAGTATAATGTCAAGTATTAATAGTTTATTTTATGTCTACTTTTGAATGACATAACATTTAAATTATAAGATTCAATTTTTTCCTCATTTAAATAATGTCTTTCATCTTTGAAACTATTGTACTATTGTTAAATAAACAGATAACATTTATTATGGGGCAAAATGTTAAGAAGACAGTAAAAAGTATCAACAGACAATTAAATTAATGTGAAATGGAAATAGGCAGGTTAATTAAAAAATTAATTTTTCACTGAATCTTCTTGTCTTATAATTAATATTTTAATTATCAAATACCCCTTATAAACATCATATGATAGCTTATTTTGAGAAAATAATAATAGCTAGCATTCACTAAACTCTTTTAAAGTAATGTACTTTAAAAACCATTTAGTCTTTCGTATACTACCAACGGCATAGCTATTACTCTGACTTTTCCTACAAAAGGTGATTGATTTCTTCAAAGAAAATTAATTAAGGGTTGATAGTCTTAATAGTGTTTTCTAATACATTATATTTATTAAACCAGTACCTCCTAAATGATTACCAAAATTATTTTTTTAAAAAATGTTAATTTCAAATCTATTAACCGCAGTTGTATATAATTATGTACAGCAAAGTATGTATGTAAATTTACACGGATGATTAATTAAATCATTCTAGTTAGCATATTTATCATTTCAAACTTTCATTAGTAATTGTGATGTGAATATTTGAAATTTATTACTTTAACAATTTAAAAAATATACAAAACATTATTACAGATTATATCAAGCATACTGCAAAATAGGTATGAAAAAAGCTAAATATTCTTTCCTTTCAACAAAGGTTTTATGTCATTTGGTCATCACTCTCGATTTTTCCTATCTCTTCCACCCCCTGGTAATCGTCATTCTGTTCTGTGCATCTATGCTCCCAATTGTAGTAGATTTCACATGTATATTATAAAAAACATGCTTACCTGCTTTATTTTGCTTAGCATTATATTCTCCATGTCTATCAATGTTACAAGGAGTAAAGTGTCACTTTAGGCATTAATAAGACTTCATTGTCTATAAATATTAAAGCTTCTTTGTCCATTTTGTTCTTGGTGGACATTTAGATTAATGCTCTAAATACTATATCGTGAATGGTGCTGCAGTGTCCATGAGGAACTACCCACGGATTTCCTCCTCAGCCTCTTGGTCTCCAGTCTATGTGGTAAACATGCAAAGACAATCTTCCAGATCATGTAGTAGTATTCTTTTTAAAAATGTGTTTCTCTTTTTCTAATAAGATCTCAATGCTGTTTTTCATATAGGCTGTTGATTTTCATTCCCAGCAACCGTCTTTGTTTGTAATCTTGCCAATAGTTACCTCTCATTTATGATAGCCTTTCTCACAGGTATGCGATGAGAGCTCATTACAGCTGTTCTTTGCATTTTCTTAGTTATTTGTGTATGTGATATGTCTTCTCATACCCTTTTACTTTGAATGTCTCCTTTTAGTAATGACTATCTGATCTTTTCTCATTTAAAATGAAAATGTTTTTTAAAAATAATTTAATAATTTTAATAATTTAATATTATTGTTTAAAATATAAAACGTTTTTTAAAAAATTAATTAATTAATTTTAAAAAAGAAATGACTATCTGGTGCTGTGAGCCACATTTTAATCAGGTTATATGTTATCCTGTTATTGAGTTTTTTGAGTTCTTACATTTGGTAGTAATATGGCTAGCAATATTTCTTTTTCATTTTATAGGTTGTCTATCATAGTGAAATTTATTTGTTTATTTTTACTTGATGAAATGCCATTTTGCTACGTTGACTTTTAATGCCCGAATTTTTAGCAGTTCATCTTTAAAGCAGCAAACACTACCTAACAACAACAATAACAAGAAAGAACCTAAGTGGATGTTATAAGCCCCTCACACACATTTTCCTAGTTTAATGTGTGAAGGCCTTATCTTTGCATCTTTAGTCCATTGCTAGTTGACTTTTGTATGTCTAGTGGGTGAGTGAGCATTCAGCTTCATTCCTTCCCATGTAGATATCAGTTGTAGAAATATTGTTTTTTTCAAGTGCAGCCTGCTAATGGGAAGCAACTCTGAAGAACACCGAGAACTCAGAATCTGAGAATGCCTTTGCAGAAAAGAATACGGCTCTATAACTCATAGCTCTAGGTGAGGTAATCCAAGCTGAAAGATAATTATGGTGTGTAGTTTCTCATGTGTAGACCCTTTATTAAATTGATGCATGTATGTATGGAGGCTTGAGTACATATAGGAAACATGGTAAACTAGAATAAGAGCCATGAAAGAGTCAACAGGGTTTGAAGGCAGGGGTGAAATTGAACCATGTGATATAAAATTGAAAGCATCATAGCCAATACTAACAGATACAACTAAAAAAAAGGGAGGCAGGGAGCTAGGGGAAGGAGTGGGAGGCATTTACCAAAGTGAAGTTTCATAAAAATGATTTAAGAAAACCTGTTACTTTGTAAATGAACTTAAAAGAAAATAATCATTGTAATTGAGAAAACCAGGGAATTGGAGAAATGGTCTTCCCCAGGGAAGAGCACACCAATTGGTTGTTCGATATCAAAAGGTCGGCTCTAAAAATACATACAAATAACATTGTACAAACTGAGCTAGATATATTTAGGAATATATGTATACACATGTATGAAAGCAATAAAAATGAAAATAGAGGTCATGAATTTTAAGGAGAATGGTGAAGGATATACGGGAAGGTTTAGAGAGAGGCAGGGGAAGAGAGATGCTATAGTATAATCTCAAAGCATAACTATAGTAACAGTAATTAAAAATTAAATCTTCACACTTCATTGTTGCAGACACTAGATACTTTGGATACAGTACTTGGAGGAATCCAGCTGGATCTATTGTGGAAGCTGCCTAACAAAGGACTTGCCCCACGGTATCTAAAGGTCTTATGCAAGCTGCCAAGAGAGAAAAGCAAAGCAAAGTCCAATTTAGCAATAAAGCCAATGGACCACACAATGATTGGCATGGCAAAAATCTTAGAGACATACCAAGGCTGCAATGTGGGAACTTAGATCTTGGAGAAGACCAACAGCCACCTAGTTGTATTTAGGATCTGCGGAAGGGAGTCTCAGGCTTCATTCATTCCTGAAGATCACCTGTGTTTATTATTCAACACCTTTTATTCCCCCAGGTAAACCAAGGTGGAAGCTCAGTAATATCCTTTTTCCAGGAGTACCGGCATGCACACCTGCAACTGGGTCACCAACGTGGAAGCCACACCTCTTCCCAGGCGATCTACATAATAACAAAAGAGAAGGAGCAGCCCCTCCAGAGTTTTTTGTTAGGTAGCCACAGGTGCTCTGGCAGGATAGTAATTGCCTTGGAAACCAAGCATGGCCAGAGAACCTGGCTGTTACATCTTGTAGGAAATATGGGCCTACACTCAGTAGGAGTGAATATTTGTCTGGTATTAAAAACCTGGCCAATAGTCGGGCTGTGGTGGCGCACGTCTTTAATGCCAGCACCTGGGAGGCAGAGGCAGGAGGCTCTCTGTGGGTTAGAGGCCAGCCTGGTCTACAAGACCTAGTTCCAGGACAGGCTCCAAAGCTACAGAGAAACCCTGTCTTAAAAAAAAAAAAAAAACTAAACAACACCAACAACAAAAATCTGCCCAACTATGTGGTTAATGAGGTTATTAGCCCTGAATAGAAACCTACAATTGCTACTTTTCTAAACCTGTATAATTTGTAAATGTACCAAGTACTTATCCCTCTAGCCACAGATAAATTATCTCTTATTCCTTATCAAGGAAGCTTCATTTTAGAATAGACAGAAACCAACAGAGAAAGGGCCAAAATGCTGAGAAAGAGTTACCATGAGGAGCTCATTCCTAACTGATACACAACACAACCCTTACGCCTAAAGTCCAGGGGCGTCTCAGATAGGGGCTGGGTTAAACAGCCATGTCTGCCAGGAGATAGTGTATATAGAGAATAGTAATATACATCTTATAGAGAATTACACCCATAAAATATTAACAATGTGGTTACCTAAGCAAGACCTGAACAATTATACCACCCGGACTTCCAAAATGGGTGTAGTAACTCTCACAAGGCCCTACTCCTAGATGATGAGCTATAAGCATATAATGACTGCCAAGAGAAGGGTAGTCAGTTTTCTTCATGGAAAAGCTCCCTTATAATTAATTATCCAATCCTAAGTGGTCAGTTTAAACATATATGATGAAAACTAAATGGACTCATTGTGTGTGTGTGTGTGTGTGTGTGTGTGTGTGTTTGAACAACAACAATTACTAAAGAAGTCATTAAATTGATGAAGTTGAGAAGCAGAGGAAGGGGCACTGGAGGAGTTGAATGAGGGAGAATGTGGGGAAGAAAAGTGATATTAATACAGTGTTCATGTACGGTATTCTCCAAAAAGCTAAAAATCAGAACCTCAAATAATAAACAGAATAAAGAATATCATGGATTTAATATATAACAGAAGGTTTTGAGATAGGCCAGGAAAAGTCTGTTACCTATTTTTTTTTATTTGTGATAACTTAGAAATGTTGAAGTTTTGTCAAAAAAAAAAAAAAGGAAAAAGGAAAAGAAAAGAAGACATCCTGGGAGCTCTCAGGGACAGTGATAACTAGAAAATTGCTCCTCCAAAACTGAATGTATCTGACCTAAGAGTTGGAGTAATTTTCCCTGATGAGGTGAAGCAGAGATTGATTGTGAAATGGGCGCTGATGGAGATGGAGGAGCAGCGGGCAGGAGATTCTATGGGTTGTGAAAAGGCAAGCCTTTCACTCAGCCTTTTTTCTCTTTTGTGATTATGTGCAAAGAGGTTTAGATCCTCTCCAGATCTGCATCGATTTTATGAACTTTTACTCCATTTAGAAGGCAGTGACAATTGTCTCATCATTTCTCTGAATAATACAGACAGCAATTTTAAGCCATGGATGGCACACAAGTTGGCATCTGACCCCAGCTCTGCCATTTATCAGCAGCATGGATCTACGGCGAAAACTCTGCTCTCAGCTTGCATACGGGGAAACTGAGCCAACAATAGTAACTCTCTGGAGGAGACTTTATGAGACCACAACATGATACAAACTTTAAAACACAGAAATATTTTTAAAGTGGCTATTAAATAAAGTTTGGATTTCAAAGTGACTTTTAAATTAATTTTATACTTATGATGATAGTTTCATTCATAAGAACTGAATTATGGAAGTTTAGGTTAACAATGCCACCATTGCAATCAAATTGCTTATTAAAATAAAAAATGCCATACTGAATCCACGAAATTCCATGAAAATACCTTTGTGGCCAGGACTTAGGCTGATTGAAGAAGCCATTCCTCTGGTATATGAGAAGATGAATCACTTACGCTAAACTCAGATCTTTAAAACCCACATATATCGGCATAGAAAAATGTCTGCAACGCTAGTACTTCCAGCATTCCTACACATTGAGAAGTGGACAAGAGAAGACTTAGAAGCTCTCCAGCCAGGTAACCCAGCTTAAGCAATGGCTAAGAACAAGACAATCTGCCTCCAAAACATAGTGGAAGTCTTGGATTGATTCCTAAGATATCAAGTGATAGGCTATGACAGGTTTACATACTCATTCCCCCTCCACACACACATAAAAATAATCATAAAATGCATGTACACATACAACCCACATGGAGGGTTGGGAGGGAGGGAGCGATGGGGAGGGAGAGAGAGAGATTTAAATTTAAAAAATGCATCACTTTAATATGGACAATAGTCTAGTCCTCCCATAGACAAGGTGATGATCTCATCATTTACATTTACTTTTAGTGTGTGTGTGTGTGTGTGTGTGTGTGTGTGTGTGTGTGTGTGATATTTGGCATATAGAGGTCAGAGGAATGCTTGCTGTTTCTCTTTCAACCCTATGAATTCCAGGAATTGAACTCAGGTCTCCAATCTTGACAGAAAAGCTTTTTGCCATGAAGTCACCTCACTGACCCATATTAGTTTCTGTTAAACATGCATTATTATTTGGTTGAGAAAAATAACTAACTCTAAGTCTCATTTACTATTTTGGTTATATTGATTCAATTACATGTCAGTTCTCTGGCTCTGTTCAATGACAATAATTCATGAGTATTGGTGAAACCAGCTTTATTTCTTCTGTTTCAACCCAGACAAAGTAATAGAAGCAAATTTAGCTTTTGCTCAAATGAGAAACAATTAATGTAAAAATTGACATCTGTTCAAGTGTCAATGTGCAACAACATGGGTAAAAGTAACAGCAGAAAGCACCAGGTGTGAATTTACATCAGCTTTGGAACTTCGGCTTCCAATATTTCTCTTTGTAGCTTCACTAAAAGCAAGAAAAAAGGGTCATTTCTAGAGGAGTTGATCTGGCTCGGAGAACGTCACACCCTGTTGCTCATTACCCAAGTTCCAACTTGAAATCCTTTCTACTTAGTGACCATGTATGGACTTTATTTTATTTTGCAAACGTGCTGATACAGCTTGCTTTTTGTGTTGTAAACAAGCCCTGGTTTTGAAAAAACAAACCAATAGTTAACACTTGTATTATAGTTTTCTTCTACAGTAAAGAAGACTCCTGTATTCCTGTCCTGAATTTAGTTTTCGGCACTACACAGCTTCTCTGCCCTCCACCTTGATTTTTTTTTCACCTAAATGAACAGCATTGTTTGGTTCAAACGTGTTTTTCTACTTTGATATCGTGGTGTACAGTGTTGATCAGTTACTGTAGATAAGGCTGTGTGGGAATATGAACTCTTGGCTGAGAATCTGACCAGGGATAAATCACGGGAGCCACAGGATAGCTATCCCAGACAAGGTGGAAATAAATACTGTGAAACAAAGATTGAAATCCATTCCCACATTAAGCCATCAGCCCTCCAATCAGGTGCCGAAACAACAATTCATTGTCTGTCAAAACTTTTAGAGCCAAAATTCAAAGCAATGTTTTTACATTTACTGTACCATATAAATCTCCACTTTCTTATTCTATTATAGAAAATGGATGCCCATTATTAGATATAGAAACAGGAACTTACATGAATGATACAATTTCTATTCAATATTAAGACTATCAAATCATGTCTTTAAATTCCAATGGCTATTCAAAGACTACCTTCTTGAATGTAGTAGGTGTATACCAAACTAAAATGTAGACAGAAACTGGGAAAAAAATCTGCAAAAAGGATTTTCTATTGTAATAGAGCGTATATACTCATATTTAATGTCTATATAAGATAATTAAGTGATGTGTTACTAGACAAAATAAACTAATTAAAATATTTATACATTTTTATTTCAGGAGGGACAAAAAGGGGAGAAATAGTGAGATGACTCCAAAAAAGTGTATTTCACCCATCTCAAATAGGATAGGAGCAGATATATATGTGTATAGAGATACATACATATTAAACATATATACACATTTATTTCATGATTTATGGAGTTTTAGCATATCAACACTGTATGAAAAAACAAATACAAAGTAATATCACTCATCTGTAGATATAAATATTATACATTTTATAGGAATATGAAGAACAGAGAATTGAAGGAAGGAAAAAAAAGAAAAAAACAGTTTATTACTATGAGTTAAGTCCTCCCTATGACATAGAAGCAATACTATAAAAATTGATGAGAAATAAAACTCTCACTAAATGTAATATACAATGAGATTGGTTATAATGATATTGATTCTCTCAGTAAAATTTGACTGAAATGAGGAAAAAGGATAATAAATTTCATAGGAGTGAGAAAAAGTCATAAGAAATGTACAGAATATTTTAAAATAAGGAAAACATGAAGTTCATTAAAAACTTCATTCAATAACATCTTATTGAGTTGCTGTTATATTTGGAGGGAAACAAAAATTAATCAAAATGATAAAATTATTCTCTCAATGGTTAAGTAGACATATATCAAATTACCATACAATTCTCTACCAATAATGAAAAACTTGAATACCTCAGAACAAAATCTCAGAAAATTGCATAAATTTTGGACACCTTTTATATTATAGACTTTTAATATTGTTAGGAAGTGATTCTATTTCAGTTTTATAAAAATAAGTTCTTATTAATTTGAAATTAGTAAAATATTAACAATGGTAAACATTCTGAGGATGAAGTACATGAAGGACAAACAACATTATAAAGTGAATTAATATGGACCTCAGAAAATCAAAATAAACGTATTTCTCCTTTAAACACGTATTGAAGCAATTACATATTTAAACATTTAGTTAGTTATTAAACAATATTTTAAAAGGGGGGAAATTATTTACCAATTTAATAGAGTGCTGTAAAGTTCACCATATTTCATATTCATTAGAGAGATGAATTAGCATTAACCACCTCAGTTCAAATACCAGTTTTGCCATTTAGCTATTTATATAAGTTTGAGAAGTTTGCTTTCCCTCTGTGCATTTCATATCTGTCAATTGGAAATCAGAAATTACAATGGTACCTATTCTTATCACAGTAAATAAAATATAAGGTATGAAGCACTTTAAATGATTATTTTTAGAAGTTCTCAATATGTTACAGGGGTTATGAGCACCTTACAAAATTTTACATATGGGATGACACCGTATATATAGATAATTCAGATAAAAACAAAAACATGAAATTAATTTCGCACATAAACTTATATAAGTCAATTATATTCTGAAACAAGGGGAATATTGACATGATCGCGATAATCTTAATTTGTTGGCAATTTCTCTGTATTTTGTAAGCTTCATTTCCCCTTAATTAAGCAACATTTTCTCTTCTCGTTGTTGTCTTGGAAAGCGTACGTGACACAAGGCTTTGATTCCTTCAGCTGTGCTTGTTCTCATCAGAGAACATCTTATAAAAGCTTATCACAGATTTTCATGCTATTTAGTTAGGGAAATAAATTTTTTGGTAACTTTAACTTTTATAATCTTGGTTTTGTTTAATCTGTGGCATTCTGTTCTCAGGATGATTTAGGAAGAGAATGGATGATATCAGTAAATGGAAACCCTGCGAAAAAGTGGAGTCAGCTTAAGAATGGATCCAGAATGTGGCCTTGGCTGCATCTCCAATGCAGGATCTTTTGTGAGGGTTTAACTTAATATCCCAGAGTTGAGTTTCAGATACTTAAGAATAAATAGAACCTAGAAGCAAGTCTCAGAATTTGGTTGGCCTCTTCTACTGGAATACTGGATGAATGTTTTGAATGTATTTAAGAATGTTAAAAGTTGTTTTAATACTCAAGTTCTTTCTTTTTAAATGCTTGATGAAGAATTTCTACAGGAAAATGCTAAATGTATTTAATACTTTCTATTAAAATGTTAAAGTGGCTTATAATATTGGCATCTGATAAGACAACCTTTTCTTTTGAGAGAGAGTCTCACTATAACTTTGTCTTGCCTTCAGCTCATAGATCTCTCCCCGCCTTTGCTTACTAAGTGCTAGAATTGAAGTTGTGCCTCAATGCCTATTTCAATATACAATTTCAGGAAACAGTAGAAATTCTGTTTTCTGGAAAACTAATAATAGCTGATCCCCTCCCCCCAAAATTTCGATATTGTTAAGCCAATTTGCAAACCTGAGATGACTGAATCACAAAAGTTAAGGAAACAACCATGAGCAATGGTACTATTGGTCAAGACACGCAAGGCCCGAAGTTCATGAGTCAAGTTTAGTGGTACAGCAGAGAAAGCAATGGAGTATAATTTCATATGTATTCTGAAAGTAATCTGGGTTGAAGCTGCTGAAACAAATAGTTTGGTTCAAAGTCTGGGACAGTAGGAATACTTCCTGAAGTGTGGGAAATCACCTTATTTAAGACAAAGTTTCCCTTTGGTTGTTAGCCCTTGCCGATACCAAGATAGGAGGCCCAAGAGCTTCTGAGAGATCTAGCTCTGTCTCCCATCTCTTCTTGAGGTTACTGGAGTTACAGATGTGTGCTGTTCTGGGTTCTGAATGTCAGAAATGAAATTACAACTGCTTTCACAGAAAGTGCTCCACAACCTCAGCACACTTTCCAGACTTCAAGACTAGACTGTGTTGATTTCTGGGATTCTTTTGGGTGGTTTATCTTTAAAAAGAATTCTAGCATTAAAATCATTGATACATGTTTTTGTTTTACACTCCCTTAAAGTAACACCAGGTAACATGGAATAAAGCAAATAATATTTATAACAGATTTACATCCGTGACTATTTAAGTCTTTGGCAAAGACACTTTGAGTAACTTTACCTTGTTGAAGTTTAAAGTCTTGCAGTTTATGTTTCTAAGCCAAATTATAAGACCGAGAATATATATATGGCCGCGGTGCATGCCAGTCTCCAAAGTTTAACACACACAAAAGGTACAATTTCTTATTTCATAGTTTTGAAATTTAAGTTAGTAAATGAAAAATAAGACTCTACCCCAAACATACAATTAGACACCGGATCGAGGTAGAAGAAGGAAAAAGAAAAGGATAGAGAAAAGGAAAAGAAAATAAGAGAGCTAGGTGTTTTCCTTTGACTTGATCACTGCCTTTGACAGCAAGTCATCTCCTTTTATGCCCTATCAACATGAAAAATATTTCCTTTGCGTCCCACAATTTCTGCCCTTAAGTGATGTCCCTCTGAGTTGTCGTAGGCTTCAGTGGGAGCAGGTCAAGTTTTCTGGGTTTAGACTTAACCAGGACTAACCACTTTCAAGTACCCTGTCTTCTTTCTGAGGCTGACCAGAGCCAGTGGATGCTTTCTCTGGACCATCCAGCTTTTCACTCTTTCTCTGATGATCCCCTCTCTCATTTGGCTGACTTCCAACAGGGCTTAACTCAAAGGGCACAGCACTTCCCCCTTTTCTACTCTGGCTCCTCCTCTGGGTAACTGCCAAGACTTACAGTTTTCCTAACCTTTGTTTTTGTTTTCTTAAACATTAATAAAATTGTGCTTAAACTTAACAACAAAACAGTCCAACTTAATGAATAGAAATATGTCTGTAATCACTTAATTTCATGTAGCTGTCTCTTCTCTCATTTTTTGTTTTAGATGGCAGAGAACAAAAGAATAGTTCTTAGTCATTGCCTTTACACAACATTAGGGTGGGAGCAGAGGGAAGACAATAATTTCAGTCCAAACTGTGTGGTCTGAGTCGTTTGCCTGACTCGTGATAGTTTATTTCAGTGAAATAAATCATTTTAGAATGAAATTATTATATCCTTTGTGATATTTGAAATGTTTTTTAAAAAGCATCCTAAATGTTTTTAATAATAGGTGAGACTCAAAAATATATCATGACTTAAATTGACTACATTGAAATAAATATGACTTTTACTATTTGTGACTACAGTAGGGAATGTGCTATAACTTATGTTGTAAAATACATAAAGTGTAAAAAAATAAATAAAAGAACCTGATTATGTCATTGTGATTTTGCAGATAAGAGTACATGGTTACAGAATAATAATATAAACACTGGACTTATCTATTTTTAAAATATTATTTAGAAAGACAATAGAGACAGATATTGTGAGCTATCTTGTAACAGCAGTCTGTATCCCCGGGGAAATCCCACCTCTCCACTGCTCTGCCAGCACTGTTATCTTGTTCTGCTATTGTCGTGTTGTAAAACAAACTAAAAATTTTAGCTCCAAGTGTGGTGACTGGCAGAGTAGAACAGTGGCAGTTCAAAGACCCACAACAAAACTAAGCCTTTTTCCATTTCTCAGATGTCTGGAAAAAGAGACGGGGATGGGGAGACCGGAGCCAGAGAGAGACACACACACAAACAGAGACAGAGAGAGACAGACAGAGAGAGACTGATTAAAGTAAACAGAGAAAGAGAAAATCAACCCTTGGCAACATTGTGATGTGGCAATGTTTTCACCCTCTGAGTACAGAGTGCTTTTAATTTATTCTGTATTCTTTTTTAAAACAATAGCTCAGGTACAGTGCAAAGCAGTTCAAGACTTATGAAAAAAAAATCCACATACTTTACTAATTCTAAAACAGATAACCACTAAGTTGGACATTTCGTATATTATATTCTTTATACTTAGCTAGTTTTCACCTTCACAGTCATTAATCTTTGAGGTTAAACTTATTTTTGTTTTAGGTTTAGCATGCTGCCATTTGTCTTGACATGGTGTGCCATCTGTTTAAAGAACTCTGCTCCTTGAGCCCCTGAAGTAGAGGGCCAAATGGTGTAGACAACACTAGCTTTATTTAGCTCAGAAGATGTGGTCATTTACATATGGATCCTAAGGAGCCTCTGCATTTCTCGGCGACTATACGTGGCTCCGGATAATAGGTTGTCTAGACTGCATTTTCTTCTTTTGGATCCTGACATTTAGTTTTGGTTTCACGATCCTTTTAAAAGACTGTGCATTCTCTTTAGGGTTTTATTTTCTGTGAGGAGGAAAAAGAAGCCCACAAAAATCAAATCTGCAATGTGCTGTCTAATCTACATTTTAGCAGATGCTACAACCTGGAGAAGAGAGCCTCTCTGAAGCCTTGTGCAGGATGGTTAGGGAGGAGGGAGAGCTGACTGCTCTGTAGTGGAGCAGAGGTGAGATACAGAGTTCATGCATGTATTCCCACATAAGGGATAAAATACTTTGCTTTTTTTTTTTGCATCCCCTCTCTGTCTATTTCCCAATTTTTCTTACTTTCTCATTTGCTCAGTGAGAAAGAATTCCTTTATACAAACCATATGCAGTAAGGAGAACAGAATCCTAAAGCCATACTGTAATTTGTACGATGATTTTATATTATTAAAAAGGTACAATGATAAAAATTCTGCTTTTACACCATGTGGGTTATTAAACTTCATTATTTATTTATGTTGAGATGCCATCTCACTCTGTAGTCCTGGCTGTTCTGGAAGGTACAATGTCAATGTGTCTAGCTGTTAATTAACAGAGATTCATCTGCTTTTGCTGTCAGAGTGCTGTGATTAAAGGTATTTGTTACCATTCATGTATGATTTAGTCTATTGATTGATATCATTTGCTTTTCTCAAATATGGTTCTAGTTTAAAAATTCTGTTTGATTCTTATTAAACTGAAAAATAATGAGCTAAAATGAATTATTTCTTTTATTTTTCTACATAAATGAAAAGCTCACAACACGCTTTCAGATAACTACATAATAATATTATATACCATGTGTGTGTCCTGTAATAGTGCAAAATAAAATGAGCTACTAGCATCTCTAGGTGGCTTGATTTCTTTCCTTGATATTTGATTTAATTGAATCTCCACATATTTCACTACTTATTAATCATCAATAGTCTTCCAATATTGGCATACATGGGAGACCATGAATCCTTCCCTCTTTTTACCTTTTCTCTCACTGACTAATTCAATAATTTCCTTTTATTGAGTCTTTACCACATGTACAACATTATCTTATTTACATCTACAAATATAAAACTCAATAGGATATGTTGGAGGTTTCAAGGAAATTGAAGACTACAGGTTAGATAAAAGCATAATGCAATAAGACATCAAAGGAAATGGTGATTGCTGAAATCATATAAATGTTGTATTGAATAGATGCAGCAGATAACAGGAAAGCGAAAGCAGACAGGACAGAATATTTGAGCTAGGTTTAGATGGACAAATCTGATTTCATTTCACAGGGAAAGAAGGCTGTGTATGTTACAGTGAATTCCATAATTATTACATAAATGGAAAGACACAAACTGTTAGGGTAAAGATTAATGCTACTGAGAAGGAGTTAATGTAAAACAATACTTATAGATAAGATCTAAAAGTTTTTAGTAAACATGTACAAGTTAGATAAAAATCAATTAAAATGGAGATTTGGGGGGACATATATTTAATATAATAAAATTGGCTGAATCTGAACATTGGAAACAGACTAGAAGGCAACATTCTTCCATGGCTTGCATTTCAGATTCTGCTGCTATTAGATTCTGCACTGACTGCTCTCTGTGTTGGGCTGTGACCTGGATGCGTACGATGAAATAAAGTCTTTCTCTCCCAGATGGTTTGTAGTCACAGCATCCTTCCCAGCAGCAGAAAGTATACAAGAGCTCTTCTTCAGCAGAGGGCCTGATTTCAGTTCCAATCCACATGGTGGCTCACAAATAATCCACTAATTACAGTTCCAAGAGATTACATGGCCTCCTCTGGATTCCACTGATACCAAGTGTCTGTAAGACAAAAGAAACGGAGAAAACACATTAAATGAAAAACATTTTTAAAATAATGGAGGAATAAGGGACTTAAATGTGGCCTTTTATAAATAATTAGCTGATTCTATTTTTATAATCACCCAATGTCAAATTTTGCTCAAATTTTTGAAAGCAATAATTGCAACATGTTTGCAATTGTTTTATAAGGTAGTTGTTTCTTTAGAAATATATCTTATTTGGATAGGAGCCAATAAATGCCCAGAGATATTAGAGATGTACGTAGCTAAGTAAAAATGTATGCCTTCTTCAGTGTTCTACTGTCATAAAGAGACATCATGACCAAAACAACTTTTTCAAAGGAAAGCATTTAAATGAAGATGCTTATAGGATCAGAGGCTTAGTGTATTAGTGTCATAGAGGAGGCAGTGTAGCATACAGGAGACTCTGTGCTGGAGAAGCTGAGAGTCCCACATCTGAATCTGCTGGTAGCTGGAAGAAAGAGACTGAGCCTGGACTCATACCTCCTAATTTCTGAAAGAAGTTCCACTTCCTAATGATCAAAAAAATCAAATGTAGGTGCTTATGAAATCCATTATTACTCAAAGCCCCACATTTCATTCCCTGGACCCCATAGATTATAGTGATATCAAAATGTAAAACATATTTATTTCATAGTCAAAAGACCTCATAGTCTAGCATAGTCTGCTTAAAATTTAAAGTCTCTTTTCATTCTTCTATATGTTGATATCCAATTATGCCAGCACCACTTACCAAGTATGCTTTTTTCCCCATTTGATATTTTTTGCTTCTTTGTCAAAAATCAGGTGTTCAAAGGTGTGTGGATTAATATCTGGCGTCTTCGATTCGGTTCCATTGGTCCTCCTGTCTGTTCTTATGCCAGTACCAGGTTGTTTCAGTACTGTCGCTCTGAAGTAGAGTCTGAAGACAAAGATTGTGATTACTCCAGAAGTTCTTTTATTGTCAGAAAGTAGCCACATTCTTTGTCAAAATATCACAAGAACATTATTGAGGCCACCGACATTGCTCTCAGCATTGCTGTCTTCTATATACCTGCTAGAATGGCCCATTAAGCCCTGGGTAATGCATTCAGTTGCCTTTCTACCCCAAGGCCCCAAAGTCTATGTTCTACCAACAAGAAGCAGGGTCAGATTTGTCACAGCAATACCCAACTCATTATACCATCTTCTGTCTTAGTCATTGTTTTTTTCCTGTAAAGAAAAACCAAAGTATTAATTGAATCTTTATTTCAGTTTTAGGAGTTTAGTTCATTACCAGCATGGCCGGAAACACTGTGGCCAGTAGGTAGCCATGGTGCTGGAGGAGCCGAGGTTTCTACCTACATATCTGTAGGAAGCAGGAAGGACTTGTCTTGAGCATTTGAACCCCCAAAACCCTTCCTTTTAATCATTCACTTCCTTCAACAAGGCCACACTTCCTAATTCCTCTCAAGTATTTCCACTCCCTAATGACCAAGCATTAAAATATATGAGCCTATGGGGGCCATTTCTATTCATATTACAACAATGTTTAATATGATGAAGAAATAGTTTATCACTAGAATTTTAATCACATTTTTCAAAAAATATAAAATATATTACATGCTATAAAATGTTATAATTATATATTACATATAATATTATGATTATATCATATATAAAAATATATAATAATTTTTATATTATCATTATAACAAAAATTTGCTCATTGCAAAATCAAATTTTGAGCTCCTAGAATTTATCTTAGCATGAAGCATTTGCCTGCCTTATTGAAAACCATGGTTTGAATCCAGTTCTTCAAAACTAAATTAAACCAAACCAAACACAATAGCTTATATCTTAAAAGACAAGGTAACAGCACTCAAGAACTTGCAATGTTACTAGGAAAGCACCAGAGATGACTGCTCAGAGTTTATAGCCAATTCAGTCTTTACTCCAATCATCCTAAAAACATTCAGGAATTCAGGACTAAGTATAGCCATAAGCATTTATAGTAAGGGACTTTAAACTGGAAATGGCATCAGTAAGAAAACAAGAAGGATGAATGTCTATACTGCCTTGCCTCAGTTGTCACAACAGCCATTGTGACTGCACAAGTTGAACACTAGGTAAAGTTAGTCAACATTCCAGCCTGAAGGAGTGAAGACTCACAAGCTATCTCCCCAAGGTAAGAACCTATCCATCAATGATGGCTTCTGGGGTAGGAAATGTCAGTTTTCCCTTTGGTTTTAGCCTCTGTTAAGTTCATCACATATCCATTGGTGTAGAGGCAGCACAAATTGTACTCTGTTAAAAAAACAAACAAACAAACAAAAAACCTAAGTGTGGTTTTGGAATGAAAATGCCCCTCATAGGGAGTGGCATTATTTAAAAGAATTAAGATGTGGCCTTATTGGAATAGGTGTGACCTTATTGGAGGAAGAATATCCCTGGAGGTGGAGTTTGGGGTTTCAGAAGCTAAAGCCAGGCCCAGTGGCTCATTCTCACTACCAGTTGCCTGTGGATCCAGGTATAGAACTTTCAACCTACCTCTTCACGAACATGTCTGCCTGTGTGCCGCCATACTTCCTGCTGTGATGACAATGAACTAAACCTCTGAACTGAAAGCCACTTCCAATTAAAAGTTTTCCTATATTAGAATGTCCCTGGTCATGGCATCTTATCACAGCAGTAAAACTCTAAGAAATAAAAGAATAAAGATTTGGGAGAAGAATTTAGAAGGAGTTTGAGGGAAGTAGATATGACTAAAACATATAATATGCATATGCAAATTTCTTATTAATAAGAATATTATATAAAATAAACAATTGAATGTATATGTTTATTCCTCTACACATTAAATGGTAGCCTAGTTAATGCATTGTATATAGTCTTCATTTTCCCTTCTCACTAGTTCTCCTTATCTGCTTTGTTAAAATGATAGTGACAGAAGAAAACCATAAAGGTGGTTTATGTTCTCATTCTTGCTGAAAGGCTAGCTTCCATTTTGACAGCAAAGCTTTTCCATTTTTTTTTTTTGCTTTTGCTTGCTCTATTACAACCAATTGCAACTTTCCAGAAAGACACTGTTTTTTAGTTTGTTTTTTAGTTTGTCCTCCAGCTAGGAAAACTATTTAGAAAATTGGTTTCTTTTAGTTTGGCCCCATGCAGGCTTGACCTATTTTGCCTTATTACAGTGATGAAGGGCTCCATTCCTGCTGAAATTTAGCTTCAAAGAAATTTCTTAATGGAAGAAATACAGACACCTCCCTACCAGCAGGCCTAAACAAAACTTCTTTCTTTAAAATTTGTAATATTTAACAAGTGTATATCAATGTGTGTTTCAATAAGCAAATGAATGGAGCCTAATGAACTATGCAGATAGATATGTGTCTTTAAAATGTATTTTTAAATAGTACCATATTATTTCATAAAAATCAGAAGATTGTGCTATTTAAATGAGGTATGGTGCTAAAGCTGGTAATTCAACAATATGCAATTGAGAAAACATCTCTTCCTTACACTGTTTATTTAATATAAGTCATAGATTAGACTACAAACTCTAGCACACGAAGTTCCTTTTATGGGGGAATAGATTACTGTTAAAATGGGTAGTTTAGTTAATTTTAGATAAAGCCATTAGATACAAATACAGTTCAAAGCATGGCAGAGTGAGGTTGTTTTTGTTCTTTTAAGGAAAGAACAATATTGGCCGTCACTAGAGGCCATGGCCTTCTCTGAGTCAGCTTCATGAATCTGTCAGTCATTCCTGCAATTCACAGGGCAGACAATGAGTGAATCAGTACAACTATTGCCGCTGTTGGGAACAAACACCAATTTCATATTCTGCCAGAATCTTACCTTACAATTGGGGGCAGGATGCCAATTATTGGAATGTAATTAGTAAATTTCAGCCAAAGTGCTTATTTTGCTTTCTCAATATATTAATGCTGCTTTGGTCAGAGAAATTCAAGGGAGCTGAGTTTGCAGTAATGTTTTACAAAGTCTTCCAAGAGAGCTATATATTATGCACTTTTACTTTCTCTTCCTTCCTTTCTTCCTCTCTTTTAATTTAATTTGCATTTTTAGAATCAAGAACAATTATAGAAGAAGCTTTGAATTTTCTCAAATAAAGATTTAATTTTGTTTATGACATAGAATAAAGGTCTGTTTCAGCGTTAGTTCAGATTTTCACTCGTGATGCTAGAATATCTTCAAAACTTATTCCTAAAATTTCACATTGAATGTTATTAGAATGATAACCATACTTATTTAGTACAGGAGAAAACAACAGTTAAAACCTCATTATTGTAATTGAACAAAAAGTGTCCTATAGGATAGAGTAATTAATTAAAGATTGCTTAAATTATTTTTCTTTAAAAAAATTATACATGTATATATTGAAATATAATTATATATAACCATATGTCCTTACTCCAACATCCCTTCATGTGTCCCCCAACAGAGATTCTAAATAATTAAAGCTTAGTTCATGTTTTAATGTATCCCAAAGAGCAAAATAAAAATAAATATTCTTTAATAGGAATCTCAAATTTGTTCTTAGTACGACAGAAACATATTTTGATAAACACATGTTTGAAACATCTGTTTAATTTCTTCAATTGATTTTCTCTTACAGTAGGTTTGTCATTCAGAGAAAATACAGCATAATTTCATGTGTAAATATATTTGGAAATGATTCAATATATTTGGTTGAAAAAACTTTCAAATAATAAAACGTTTACACTTGTATGTAAGCCTAACAGAAAAATCAATGGGGCATATTTTCCATGAGGCTTGAGTTTTGCATTGAAATATGAAAGTATATTAACTTTTACTGTCTTGGTAATTCAGTTGCGGCACATTTATCTTGTTGACAAAATGTTGACACACAATTTTCTCTCTTTTGCTCATTTTCATTCTTGCAATCTTTTATGTCAACTTTTGCCTCGTCTTTCACATTTCATTTTCTGATTTATTCAGTCCTTAAAGTTTCCTTAATATGTTAATAATTGTTACTTATGGAACCGTACTCTCAGAATTTGGGAAGCTGAGGTAGGAAGAACATAAGGTAGAGAAAGGGAAGCTTGGACTACATATCAATACATGGTCTTATTCAGTATATAATATTCAAAATAACATTTTATCATATAAATAAAACTAAGGAATTTCTATACCTATTAAAAATTACAATTAAAAGAACAAACAAGTGCATTAGTGAAATATAAATGAACTCTTTCCTACTGTTGAAGTTATGTGGTATTAATGTCCTATCCTAGTATATAAATTCTCATTTTTTTAAATTGTAATTAATGAAACAAACCCATTTTCTATGCCACTTTTCTTTATTTTGTTTACCTCTTCATATTTGTTTTATTTTTTTACTTTCCTGGTTTCCATGATAATTTATATTATCAATTTGCCATAAGTGATGTTTTTATCCAGGTTATTTCTTCTGTAGGTAGTCAAGCCACATTCTTTGTTTATTTTCTTAACAGGTAATTAATTATTTTATGCTTTATTTCTAGAAAATGTTCTGTGTTATCATTTTTGGTAAAACTGTTTGTCAACTTTCTAAGTTTTGTACATTTTGATTATGGTCACTGTTGGAAGCAATGTATCAGAAATTATCGATGATTATTAGATTTATAGTTTCTTATCATGTGACCCAGAAATTCTGGTCTTCTAGTCAGAAAATAAAACCCCAGATTTGCTTATCTCATTGATAATAAACTAGTAGTTAAATACAATTATCATATTATTTTATATATGCCTTCTTTAATATAGAATAAAACAGATATAGCTTTTTTTTTGCTTCTGCAAAGTGAAGAATTGTATAATATCACTTACTAAGTAAACTTTTCCTCTCCAGCAGAATCACTCATTTCCTAACATTCAATATTCAGATAAACTGGGCTTCCTTTTGGTATCACTGTTCTCCGTCCTGGTGAAGGTTTTTGTATTTACAGGTCCATACTGATATGTGTTTACTCCAAAGTATTGCTGATTTAATTGCAATACTTTAAAATACTTAGAATAAGATATCATTTAGAGTCATCATTAAGATTGCACTGGCTTTGTTTATATTCACCTACCTAATAAAAGAAAATGCTTTTAAAAGTGAAATCTAACATGTTACAATTGTACATTAATTTTATAAAAGTCATTTAGAAACTTTCCTGTTTTTATTATTGTTTTTGTATTGAGGTTTTGTATAAGTGTGTCTTCCTCCTTTCTTAAAACAAGTTTATGTTTAGTTTCACAAAATTACAAATTTAGTAATCTCTTCATTGTTTCTTAAATATTTAAGACTAGATTTTAAAAATGTAAATATTAATTTAATTATCTTGAAGATAATAATATTACCAAACTTAGTATTTTAATAACTTTTAAAAATCTAGAAATAGTAATTCCAGAATTCTGTAATCACAAAACCTTAGACTATTATTTCTCATTTAAAAATATTTCCAACTGCTGTTTGACACAAGATGATTCGTCAGATTTTATAAATAATATTCATTTTATTTTCAGCTCTACACAGTCAGGAATATTGTCAGTTCTATCCTGAAATTTACTCCCTCATGGTTTGAACACTGCAATATGTATTGATCATGTGCTTGGTGTTCTATTGAACCAATTATAATATTATTTTTTGTATTTAAACATACATTCAAAAGTTTCCATCAATAAAATGTATTTCACATTTCTTATAAATGTTATCTTTTCTACCATGATAAAATTAAATTGTAATTATTAAAATATGAGCATCCCCTTGAGTTTGGCTCATAAGTTTAAAAGTTTGTGCTGCAAATTATATGTTGTAAACTTTATCCTGAAATCCAAAGGTTTATAGTTAATTCTATTTATTGAAGAGGTCCTGGAGATTATAAATTCCTTTTACTTATACCAGTTTTGGATGCTTATTTTATATGTGATAAAAATTATGTCATTGTTATACTTATTACTTTTAGTTTTCACAATGACACAGCTTATAGAATTGTTTTACATAGTACTGTCAATCCCCAGTACTAGTGAGGTCATTCAGTAGTTAAGAATGTTTACTCCTCCTGCAGAAGACCAGTACTCAGTTCTTAGCACTAATATCAGATTCCTCACCATCACATTCAAAGGATCTGATGTTCTTCTCATCACCTTCACACATGTGCACCTACATACCAACACACACAGACACACACACACACACACACAAACACACACACACACATACTTTTTCAGTAGACCAAGTTTTAAACTAATAATTCATAAAAAAGTACTAACTGCAGATTTATTGCATTTTAATCCTCTTAATAATTATAAGCATCTATTGACTAGAAAAAAAGTCACCTTAAATATTAGAATGTTTAACAATTTAATTAATATTTTAAATAAAGTCAGTATTTGAAAACAACTTTTAATGTCACCAAATATAATTTGACAGTTTTGACTTGGGTGTCTTTGCTGGAAAATGATACAAGAGTATTGCTTCATGGTCTAGAAATCACAATAAATTAGTGATCATTTCTACCTTACACAAGGGCTAGAAATAAATATCAACTCACTGAATATATCTGTTTGGTCGGAAACATCACCTCAGCTCCCTAACACCCCTTTATACAAAATGTCTGTATTGCTTGCCAGTGGGCTTCATCCCAGCTCCTGGCATAAGCTTCCTCCCTGGGAGTTGCCTCAGTCAAACTCTGTCTCCTAGAAGGCCCACCAAACAGTGACACCTCTCCAGGGAAAGTCAAAACCACTCCTATAGGCTATTTAAACTGCCCCCCCCCCATTGCTCCAGAATGAACATGTGGTCTCCTGGTTATCTATGGTCAACTCTTCTCTATGTTTCCCCAGGGCCACCCAGGAATAAGGTATCTATTAAATTGGGCGTCTTTTTATTCGGTTTAATTCAGTCTTATTGGAATTATTTACAGTGGAGAGGTTCATCTTAAAAAATACTTAATATTTGGCTGTCCCATCGTAGAGTGGGCTGTTTTTCTCACAGGGCCAGAGACACGTGTTCGAAAATGCCCTTCTGTTGTGCACTCTCTCTGACCAGCTAAGATGGGCTTTGTCTAGGTTTAAGGACTGGGGGCCTATTTGCATTTATTTTTGTCAATTTTAGGGCTTTCCCATTGGAATCACAATCGTGCCGGATGCCCGATTCATCTTTCCCTCGGAATGTTATTATTTGGTTCTTCCTTGTTCTTGATAAAATAAAATGGCATTTAAAAACGTAGTAATGTTAAATAGAACTATCACTATTGATTTTGACCAAGAAGTGGATTCAGCAATCATACCTGTCAAGGATTGGACTCGACGAAATCACCTTTTGCCAAGGTAAGGGCATGGGAATTAAAGAAATATAAGTAAAAAAAATATGAAGACACATAAAAATAATAAGACAGAAAAAAAAAATAGAATAATACCAGGCGGGTATTTCAGTGATTATTAAAATCCTGAAATCATCCGCGTTTATTTTTCCACAGCTTTTATACCCAGTGTAAAGGAGGGGAGCAACTAAAGACTTTATTAACAAGATACAAAGGATAACTCCCACATTCAACCGCTTTGTCTCTGAGACATCAAATCATTAGCATTCTGTTCGCTAGGTAGGGAAGGTGTTCTAGATCAGGTATCTTTAGGACAACCTTTCCTTAGGTGACCTCCTAGTTACAAAAGAAGGAGCGAAAGTACATTTGCATATTCCGACCACCTGTCAGGATTTACAAATTTCAAAAGAGCCAAGCAATCACCTCCTGAGTTGGGACATGCAACTTTGCTTGTCCATCTCCAAACTCTCTGACCATCAAACAAGGTGGAAATGGGCCAACATTGTTTTCAGCCTCCACAATACTGAAAAGGCATTTGCTCACCTATGTCCATAGCCGCATTATTTGTAATAGCCAGAACCTGGAAACAACCTGGATGCCCCTCAACCAAAAATGGATAAAAAAAAATGTGGTACATTTACACAATGGAATACTATTCGACAGTACAAAAAAAAATTATCTTGAAATTTTCAGGAAAATGGATGGAACTGGTAAAAACATCCCGAGGGAGGTAACGCAGAAAGACAAACACAGTATGTTATCACTCATAAGTGAATATTAGACATAAAGCCCTTTGAATGTGAAGGACAGTTATGTGACCTAATCTGTTGGGAGACAGGGTCTAGCAGTGGGACCAAGATGTATCCTGGGTGAATCAACTGGCATTTCCGAGCCCATCCCCTATGGAGGGATACCTTGCTCAGTCTTGATGCAGTGGGGGAAGGCTGGACCCTGCCTCTAGTTGGTATAAGAGACTTTATTTGCTCCACAAGGAAGGTTTTACCCATCTGAGTGGTGGATGCGGGTGATAGGGGAGAAGTGGGAGATGGGAGAAAGGGAGGGAGGAGGAACTGGGGCTCATATGTAAAATAAAAAAATAAATAAACAGAAAGTGCATTTAGTAATTATTTTATATTTATATAAATTATAGTATAATCCAAATTATTACTATGAAATAAGGAAATAATTATAAAAAACATGATGATGGAGCATATGAGCACAGTGGTTCAGCACACATATTGCTTTTCCAGAGGACCCAGGTCCAATTTTCAGCATCTACAAGGTAGCTCGCACACATGTATACTTCAGTCTCCCAGTATCCAATATTCTTTTCCTGCTTCTTTGGGCACAAGGCACGCATGTGATGCCAGATACACATAGCATATACGTAAGATAAAATAAAATATTTTTATAAGAAGCTACAGTAATTAAGACACAAGGTTTAAAATAAAATAGTTACAGACATTTTACTGTTATCAGTGGTCTGAGTATAAGCCATACTCATTGTTGGTATGTATTTGTGTGTGTATGATGTGTTCAGTCATGGTGTTCATGTGTGAACTCAAGTCCTGCTTGTACCTGTTGGACTATTGCACACTAACCAGACATTAGTTAGGATGGGGAGCTGTACAAACCTGGTCTGCCTAAGGGAGGATCTTGAGAGGTGGTGGTGAGAGGAAAGAATACCAAAGAGACTTTATTAGAGTACAGTTCAATTATTAGAAGAGGGCAGGGAATAGTTATACCCCAGGAAGAAAAACCAGTTGCATCCATGTAGTGGTCTATTACTGGCGGGCAAGAACACTGAGTGTGCTTTATTTGTATACTCAGGAGCAGGAGCATCAGGGAAGGAACCTTATAAGGCCATATAGAAAAGAAAGGAAGACCAGCCAAGGATGTTACAATAGTCAGATATACAGAAACCAGTCCTCATAGACCTGGAGATTCATGAGCATATCAGTTGCTACATGCACCGATGCAAGTCAGTCAGGAGAAGCAGGCTGGGGTCTGTTGATGCATGAGTAAGGCAGGGGTGCAGTCAAACTCCTGATGCTCTCAGGAAGAGAACACTGGGGTTTTAGTCATGCTACATCCCCTACTTATTTTCAGTCCAGTCCCACAGTTACATACTGGACTACGAATTTAGGCTTTTGGGGGATTTAGGTACAAATAAAACATCAGTGAAAATCACAAAATTATTATATTACTTTAAAAATAGCTTATTTCAAGATAAAGGGATGATAATTTGTGATCAATTAAATGATTTTAAAAGTTTACATTGACACCAATATAGTTTAGTTTATAGAGGACCGATCAAACTGACATGGAAGCAGGGAGACGCACTTAGCCAGTAATAATATAATGTGCTAATGTTACACATAAATTAAGAATAATCAATATTGGAAGTGTTGAGCTTGACAGATGTAATAATTGTAATTGGCATGTTATCTAACTGAAAGGCAAAATATAGCTGAGGATATTTTTTTCAACTTTCTTTCTGGTTTTATTCTACTTAATTGCTTAAATATATATTTCATTCATCTCAGAATTGAAAGTAAAACAGAAACTTTCAAATGAGAGAAGGAAAACAGATCAATCTACTCATGCTTCAAGTGTCGAAACCTTCAGAGAGGCATTTGAAACGTTCCGGCTTTAACCTGCCAATAGGAAACAATAAAGACGATACCATAAAGCTGGTCCTGAGAATATAGAGAGTTATTTCATATGAATTCATCATACACGTTTTTAAAGAGATTTTCTGCATCAAGCAAAACACTCTGTCTATCATTAGTGTAGTAATTGTTACTGACCAATATAGCCAAATGCAGAGATGCAAAGCACTGTATAATTAACCAACCATGAAATAATTTGGCTGGCAGCATGCAAGTCTACTTTGCTAACAAATGATAATGCCAATATTCAGCTTCAAAATGGAGACTGTTGATTATATTTCAATTCTAAGAAATTACATTTTCAATGCCCTTATGGAAAATAGTTGGAGGCAAAATTTTTTACACTTACTGGAATTCTCAAGGATTCTATATTCTAATGCAGAATTACTATCTATAGAAAAATTGAGATGTACCAGTGAGGAAGTTATGTATTTCTATGTGTGCATATGTATAGATACTCAGTATCTTCCTAGAAACAAGGGCAGAAATATTCAACTATAAAAAAAATAAAGTTCAAGCAATGAAAAGTTGAAATTACAGAAATGTTGTCCAAACAACTGCAATTCTCCTTGGAAGACGGGAGAGACATCTTAATCGTTTACATGCATATGTTGTAAGTATGAGAACAGGAATTCCAAGCCCTAGTATCCACTAAAAGCTAGGCTTATGGTGCTTAACTTAATCCCAACCCCAAAGAGACAGAAACAGAGGGTTACTGAAGCTGTCAGTCTAGCCAATGGGTGAACTGAGAGAATCTGTATCAAAATATCAACCTTGGTTTCCACATGCATGTGCACACACAAAAACACACACATGATGTGGTATAATCCTTCAGTAAACTGTGAATATGCATTACTCTCTTTGGTCAATAAGGAACTATCTTATAGCCAGGCAGGAACAGATTGTGTGGGAAAGGCACACTAGGAGGAAGCTGGAAAGAAGGGCAGGGTCTGAGGAGTCTAGAGCAGACACAGAGAGAAGTAACATACGGATTACTTACTTAGAGAAGGTACCAAGCCACATGGTGAAGCACAGATAAGAAATACGGGTTAATTTAAAATTCAAGGGTTAGTAACAAGTCTGAGCTATTATAATTATATCAAGAATTGTAATTAATATTAAACCTCTGTGTTTTTACGTGCAAGTGACTGGCAAGATAGAAATTTCTGTCAACACACACACACAAAGAGAGGGAGTGGGAGAGGAAGAGAGAGAGAATTTGTTAAATGTTCCATTATTTTATGATGATTACAACCACTAGCTATTCTTTGGACATTTTAATGAAATGTTACATTTTAACCTGAAGGACTTTATGACTTTTTTTACATATGATAGGAAGATTACATTTTTAAAAAGTTTGTTTCTTGAATAGGCCATTAATTATGGCGAACACTCACTGGGATTTTCTGTGTAACCAAAGTGTAACCAAAATTCTTGGATAGCTGCCATTTCCAAGGAAAAGAAATTGCTCAGTGTTGCTTTCACAAGCCATTTTACATGAAGAAATTTATTCATTTGATAGCTTTATCACATCATATTACTAAGAAGTGTCAAATTAAGTGTAGTAAACCATATATTCATTTTAGTGTTTTACTTGCCAGTTAAAATTTATCACTGTTACTTATACTTCCATATCTTCTGTTTATAATTATCATTTTAGAGATTATTTTTGTATTTTTATGAAACTCACAGATTATATACTTTATATATACTTTAACATTCTAATTTAACCACATTTACTTAAAATTTTTAAAACTAATATTTCTTTAAAATATATAATTTCAAAAACAATTTCAAATAATGCTCATTTAACATTCTTCTTGTGTATGTACCTAAGCTAAAAGTGACTCATAGCTCACTGTTCTTCAATGCTGGGTGATACATTATTATTTCCATGTATCAGTTCTTGTATCATTTTATTTACTGAAGTACTTTTCAGCTGCTTCTAAGTTTTGGAAGGGCTAAAGCTGCTACAGCATCTGTGCATGTGTATTGTGTGGATATATGTTTTCAATTCATTAGGATAAATACCAAGGAGAAAGAATGCTGGATCATATGACAAGATCTTGCATAGTCTTGTGCACAACTGTCAAAATGCCTTGCAAGTTTTCATTTTGCATAAGATTCATTAATGAATAAATGTGTCTGGTCTACATTGTTGGTATCTGTTTTCTAAAGTGAGGTTAATCTAATAGGTCTGTCATGACATCAGATTTCTAGTTGTTTTTATTAAGTTAATAACTTTTGATGGTGAACATAGTTTCACAAACTTTTTTGTCACCTGTTTATTCTGTTTGGAGAGTCCCCCGCCTCTCTCTCCCTCTTCCTCTCATTTCCCCCTCCCCCTCACTCTCTCTTTTTCTCTTTCTCTCTTTTGACTTCTAACAAGGAACTTTAGAAAATTACCTATAATTTCAAGTTTCACTTGTTATGCTGATATACAGGAAAGTGGTCTATTTTAATTTATTAATATTGGATTCTGCATATCAGATGCATTTTTAGTCTCTGAAGACTGACCAACAGTTCCAGTTCTGATGCAGAATCCTACCCTTGAGTTATAATTCTATTTTTCCTCCTATATTTTAAAATTGGAGAAAAAATTTTGCTAAGTTACCCAAACTGTTCTGAAACTCATTTGTAATTAAGGTAGCTTTCTGAATTGTGGTTTTACTTTTTCAGTCAGCCAAGCAACTAGGATTACACATGTGAGTCTTGAGATATGTCAGCATCTTATTTTTTTTTTCCTTTTAAAATTCTGTTCCCAAATTTTGGGTTTTTTGCATAAATGATAATTCCGACTTCTTTATTTTATTCATATTTGCTTATTCTATTAGATATGGCTGCCTTAGATTCTGAAAAGCAGGAGAAACTAAACATTTCTTATTGAGAAAACTTTTGAGTTTCTCACCATTTAGTGTACAGGTAGGTATTAGATTTTACTACATAATCAATATCAAACCTAAAATATCTGTGGCAGTTTGAATATAATTGTTCTCCATAAATTCATAGAGAGTGGCCCTATTAAGAGGTATGGCCTTGTTGAAGTAGGTGTGGCAATGTTGGAGGAAGTGTGTCACTGTGGAGTAGGCTTTGAGCTCTCCTACGCTCAAAAAAACTGCCTGGTATCTCAGACTACTTCCTGTTTCTTGCCAAATATGTAGAACTTTCAATTACCTCTCCAGCACCGTGTCTGCCTGCACACTGCCTGTCCCACCATGAAGATAATGACTAAACCTGTAATACTTTAAGTGACACAATTATGTTTTCCTTCATAAGAGTTGCTGTGGCCATGGTGTATCTTCACATCAATATAAACCCTAATAAGACAATTGCACTTTATTTTTATCCTGGCATATTTTTTTAATCGTGATAGCTGTTTGAAACTGGTGTTATGTGTCTATTCATTTTAGTTTGTTAATGCAATGAATCTCATCATCTATTATCAATATTGATATATAGCAAAAGAAGAACTCTAACAGTTGTATATAGCAACTCTTAGACCCTTAGGGGTTTGAATAGCACATACTTTGATGAACTAAATATCTTTATATGTAGGAGGGACTGGGCTTTAATTTTCTTCCCCAAAACATCATTGTCTAGTTTTGTTCCAGAGTAACAATGGATTCATAAGCAAAAGTAGAAATTACTGTTCATGATATATTAGATAATATTACTGTACACTGATATGGGATCTTCCTTAAAAATTTGGGGAAAACTCACCAGGGAGACTGACTTGTGTAGCATTTTCAAATTGGAAAGTTATTATGCATTGAATGTTTAAAAGGCATATAAACATGTTATATTTACTTCTTATTTCTTTTGGGTTGTTTTCTGTAAATTGCATCTTTTAAAGTAATAGTCTATTTCCTCTAGATTGTCAAATTTCTGGCCTAAACATGCACATAATACTCCTTTATAAAGCTTGAATTTTTTTTGTGAAATTTATAATGCACTTCATTCCTGATATTAGTGATTTGTGCTATACTTTTAATAATACAGTTAGCTTTTGTAAAGATTTGTTGATTTTATCGATCCATCCAACACATGACTTTCCATTTCATTTACTTGTTAAATTCCTGTTTTCAATTCAATTGATTTCCACTCAAATTTTTATTATTTACTTCTTCCCATTTTAGGCTTAATTTGCTTCCCTACCCATTTTTTTTTTTCAGGTCAAAGCTTTTAGACTATTGATTTTAGATAATTCAGTATTATACATTTCCTCTCAAATTGTTTTCCTGTATCCAATGCATTTTTGAATTTACATTGTCATTTATATTTAATTCAAAATATTTTAAATTTTCTTTGGATCTCCTTCTTTTTTTGGGGTGGGGGGTGGGACTATCAAAATTTAGGAGGTCATCTTATATGAGCACTACATCAACATCATTTACTCCAACCACTCTAATACTTGACAATCTTTTGATATCCCCTTTCCAAAATCCATGATCTCTTCTTTAATTATTATTACTATATTTATGTGCCTATGGATGTATCTGTATATATTCACACACATTAGTAGTACCCAATCAGTCAGTTTAGCTATGCTCACATATACCTATGTCTAGGGCTGACCCCTTGGGGATAAACAACCTGCATGGGATCTGATCCTCTGTGTGAACTGTTTTTTTCTACTTTAGTGGCTCCATTGTCTTCACACAGCTCTTCTTCTTGGGTTAACCATGTAGACAGACGTTGCTGACCCACCCAGTCCTTCAGTCATTTAGTCCCAAAGAAAACACACAAAGGTCTAAATTAATTATAAACTGATTGGCCTATTAGCTCAGACTTCTTATTAACTCTTATAACTTATATTAGCCTATAATTCTTGTCTGTGTTAGCTACGCGGCTTGGTGCTTTTTTCAACGAGGCAGTCACATCTTGTTTGCTATGTGTCTGGCCTCCCCTGTGTCTGGGTGATGACTGAAGACTGCCTCTTCCCAAAATTCTCCTTTCCTCATTGCCCTACCTATACTTCCTGCCTGGCTGCCTGGTTTATATTTCCTGCCTGAGTACTGGCCAATCAGCATTTTATTAAACAAGTACAAGAAACAAATCTTTACATGACAAAATCATTGTCCCACAGCACATCTCCCCCTTTTTTTAAGTAAAAACTCTGAATCAAATCTCTCTTGTTTAGTTTTCTTCCTGACCATTATCCATACAACTTGTATCCAACACTCTAAACAAAGACAAACATCCATAATCCATATTTTGGGAATGTGGGAGTAGATGCCCAGGCTACTTCCTGCTGGTTAGGGGCACTGATAAACCTAAAGAAAATTTTGAATTATAGGCAAGTATTGAATAGAATATTCTGTGAGGCTTGATCATCTCAGCTGCTTGAAACTGTTCTGGATGTAGAACTCAGACATCTGGGCCATCTGCTCCTATTCGAGACTTCTCAGGGTGTTGGGAGCAGTGAGACCCCAGATCCTGAATTTCTTAAAATCCCCTGATCTGAGTGCCTACAGCTGCTCTGAGCACAAGACCTTCAGGAGTTCCTGATGGCAGGAGAGTGGTTTCTGGTGGGGTTGGCTGGGATGTGGCTATCTCTATATAATCTGCCCCTGAACACAATAAAGGGGACATTCTTGGGGAATTCAAGGATGACCCATGTCGCTGTCTCTCTGTCTGTGTGTGTCTGTGTATGTTAACGTTCAGCCCCTTTGCCTGAAGCTCATGAACTGGGTAATAGAGCACCCAGCGTAGACAAGGGGCACAGTGCTTGGCATCAGGGAGTCTTCCTTGATCAAACCTGATTTTTCTTAATTCAGAATAAACCCACAGCTACTCATTTCCTGCGGAAACAAAAGAAAAATCTCTTTTCCTAAGTAACATATCTTTTGACTCAAATTTTGAAATCAAAGCATTTTCAAAATATGTCTGTTGGGTTAACCCATCAGCATTTATAATCAAATGTCATTTTAGCAGCTATTGCTCCTTCCTAAGTCATCAAACAATTCAAAGACAACACAGTAACATACAGTATCCAGACTTTCTGTGTATTTTTCATTTTTACGTGGCTTTATTTTAAACTCTATTTCTTTTATTTTTGTTTTTAAATTTTGGCTTTTTTGAGAAAGCGTTTCTTTGTGTATCTTTGGCTGTCTTGGAACTCACTCCAAAGAACAACTGTCCTTGAACTAACAGTGTTGGGATTAAGGGTGTGTGCTACCACACCTAACTACTCTCTTTTTTAAGGACTTTATCATTTTTTTCTCTCCCAAGCCTATATATTTTTAAACACAATGTAAACCATTTAGAGGTTTTCTTTCTCTGAATCTTTACAATATATCTCCTTTTTTTGACCGCAAGAATTTTTAATTTTCTAAGCCATATGGCTAAGAGTAAAGCCATGGCTTTGATGGCTGAATCCAGCCCATTCTTTAGATTTCTGAGAGTTCAGCCTCATGGTGGAGGTACTGGATGGAGCTATGTTTATTGTCACAACTCTATGGCGTTTTTAAGGTCCCTGACACCCCCAACAATTATGCAGTCAGCTTATCATCAACACCATTTAAGTGTTTCATGGCAGGACCTCTTAAAGAGCTTCAAGGTTTTGGAGATAAAGCTGAGTCAGGAAGCTTCTTTTAAATGAGAGCGCTTGCCTCTAGCAAGCAGAGCCTACCCTAGAAAGTGCTGCTATCAAGAAGTCATGCATATTTAGCTTCTCTAGGAACATGAATTATAAGCTCAATGTCCTTTATTTATGGCTTGAAACCAAATATGAGTGAGTACATCCCATGTTCCTCTTTTTGGGTCTGGCTTACCTCACTCAGGATAGTGTTTTCTATTTCCATCCATTTGTATGCAAAATTCAAGAAGTCCTTGTTTTTTACTGCTGAGTAATACTCTAATATGTATATATTCCATACTTTCTTCATCCATTCTTCCGTTGAAGGGCATCTAGGTTGTTCCCAGGTTCTGGCTATTACAAACAATGCATCTATGAACATAGTTGAGCATATACTTTTGTTGTATGATAGGGCCTCTCTTGGGTATATTCCCAAGAGTGGTATTGCTGGATCCAGGAGTAGGTTGATCCTGAATTTCCTGAGAAACCACCACACTGCTTTCCAGAGTGGTTGCACAAGTTTGCACATAGGCATCCTCCTGAATATTAACCTTCATCAGGCGATGAAAGGAGACAAAGACAGAGACCCACATTGGAGCATGGACAGAAATCTCAAGGTCCAAATCAGGAGCAGAAGGAGAGCGAGCACGAGCAAGGAACTCAGGACCGTGAGGGGTGCACCCGCACACTGAGACAATGGGGATGTTCTATCGGGAACTCACCAAGGCCAGCTGGCCTGGGTCTGAAAAAGCATGGGATAAATCCGGACTAGCTGAACATAGCGGACAATGAGGAATACTGAGAACTCAAGAACAATGGCAGTGGGTTTTTGATCCTACTGCACGTACTGGCTTTGGGGGAGCCTAGGCAGTTTGGATGCTCACCTTACTAGACCTGGATAGATGTGGGCGGTCCTTGGACTTTCCCAGATGAGGGAGGGGGACTTGATCAGAGGGGAGGGGGAGGGAAATGGGAGGCGGTGGCAGGGAGGAGGCAGAAATCCTTAATGAATAAATAAATTTAAAATAAAATAAAATAAGTCATGCATAACTTGATTCTTTTTTATCTAGAATAACTTCCCAAACTCTACCAGGCTTTTGAGTAGATTTGGTAAGTCCTACTTTGGCACGCCATAACCATGTGAAATCCCGTTTGCCTTGCATTTCTTACAAAGAAAACATCTAATTGCAGAGGCTCACTTGCAGTTCAGAGGTTCAGTACATTATCATCATGGTGGGATACAGCAGCTTGCAGGCAGACATGGTGATATCCAGGCATCAGAAAGTAGACTGTCTCATTGGGCATGACTTGATCATATAAAGACCTCAAAGCCTGCCTCCACCATGCACACTTCCTCTAACAAGACTGTATCTATTCTAACAAGGATACTACTTTTAATAATACCATTTGCTTTGGGTAGCATTTTCTTTCAAACCACCATAGTAGCCAAGGGCAATATCAATATTTTTGGGGGGAGGTGTGGCTCTTAAATTATCCTGACTAACTAATTTACAGTCAGTTTCTCATGTCTGGAACTAGGGTTTTATTAAAGATTATGTAAATCTTGGAGAGAACATTATTAACCCAAGTAACATAACTGCACATATATATATACATATTTTATGCATACAGATTTAATTTTAGATATATATTTATATATAATATATCATGTAATTTTAAGCAAACATAAAATAATATAATTGACTATGGCTTTTTAAAATATTTATAATGTTATTTACCCCCACCCCTAGGAAATAAACAAGCAGTTTCTGACAACAGAATGGTGCCCAACGAGGGACTGACTAAATCCACATAAAACCTGAGAAAGCTTAAAAAGGAATTCTAGTCAAAAAATAACAAAGTTAAGTGTGGCTTTTTGTTAGCAGCATTTTCTGTGGTGGGCTCTGTGTACTGGAAGCAAGCAGAGGAACAATTATCTTAAGAGAAGAGTTTCCTGACACAGCAGTAGCAGCAAAAACTGCACAGTTTCTTTAAGAAGGAATGTTCCTGGTCAAAAGATACACATGCAATAAAGACAAATTTAGATGGTAAAAAAACACCTCTAAGTGGTTCAGAGTGATGGATAAATGTATGTAGGCTTGAGAGAGAGAGGAAAAAGTATAGACATTTATAGATTAAAAAAGTAAAGCTAATAAAATAAATATTAAAATTGTAGAAAAAGTAATAAATTAAGAAAAATAAGCCATATAAAGATGGAAACTAACAGAGAGTTTTGCTTATGTATATTATTGTGCTTTCTTTAAATTTTTTGACTTCAGAGAGACATTTGATTCTCGGGACTGCTAAGCTAACCCAGCTCATATATTTTAAAGATATCTTTACTTCAAATTTGGGCCTAAGGATTTGTTGCTTTGGAAAAGAGGCTCTTCTTTTGTTTCCAAAGAGAATGAGACTCTATGAATTCCTTCTGGTCTAACGTGCTTTAATGGATTGAGAACCCCGAAAGGTTTCCATGAATATCCTCCCTAAAATTACCTTGCAAAACAAAATCAGGAAGCATTTTGGAAAAAAAAATACATCCAAATTTTCAAATATTGTTTATAAATGTTTATTTACATTTAAAGAGGGATAAGATACAGAGATTTGCATTGGTCTGCATCTTGGTTTATTGATATAAATTTAAGATCAGTTTCTGCTCTTGATTAAGGTATTGTGTTTGTACAGCTCATTTGAAAATATAATGTATATATATATATATATATATATATATATATATATATATATATATATATATGGTAGAGTCAGTGAGAGCCATGTAGCATTACTGGAGAGAGATTCAGGACAGAACTTTACATGGTAAGTCACATTCATATAGTGATATACAAATTAATAGAACTGGGTTTTTAAAGATGTAAGAGCTACCTAGAAATACACTTAAGTTATTGGCCAAAATCATTTGCAATTAATATAGATTTCTGTGTGATTATTTTGGGAGTCTGGCTGGTGAGGAAAATAACAAGCAGTCTCCAACAACATATTGGTGCCTCTATTTTCATATTATTGAAAATAGATTCTATTCTCACACAATTTATTCTGATTATGGTTTTTCTTCTATCTCTTCCAGTTCTTTTTCACCTACACTCCTATCCAGATACACATCCTTTTTATCTTTCATTATAAGACAAACAAACTTCTAAGGGATAATAATGACATATAATGAAATAAAATATAATGAGATAAAAATTATCACATTGGATTTGGGCAAGACAAATAAAATGAAAAAAAAATGTACAAGAAAAGTCACAAGAATCAGAGACTCATTCCTTTGCTTATTCAAGAGTTTTGTAATAACACTAAACTGAAACCCATAGTGTATACATAGAAGACTTAGTGTAGACCCTGTAGGCACTGTGTAGGCTGCCTCACTCTCTGAGTTCATGAGACATAGCATTTAGCGATGATTATTCCAAGGTCTCTGACTATCTGTATAATGTCTGCCTGTAGGTTTCTGTACTTTTTCCCTTTCACTGCAGGAGGAAGCTTTGCTGATGATGCCTGAGCAGGGTGTTGGTCCATGAGCACATCAGAAAGAATTTAAGAGGTATAGTATTGCTTCATTGTTTGCATGTTTGTTTGTTTTTGTTGTTTTCTTTCTTTCTTTTTCTTTTTTCTACATAATAGCTACTGATTTTTTGCGAGTTAATTTTCTACCCAGGCATGTTGCTAAAAGTGTTTATCAGCTATAGGAGTTTCCTGAGGAATTTCTAGAGTCATGTATTTATACTATACTCTGCAAATATAAATATAAATATACATAATATAAATATATTATATATCATATATAAATATATAATTAGTAATATATACATAAACACAATAAAAGCAATAAAAATAAAAACTGCAAAAAAAAGAAGCTTTGACTTTTCTTTTTTAATTCCTATCTCCTTGATCTCCTTCAATTGCTTTATTACTCTATCTAGAACTTCTACAGTACTGAATAGGTATAGAGAGAGTGGGTAGTCCTGCCTTGTTCCTGATTTTACTCAAAATTCCTTGAGTTTCTCTCCTTTTTTACTGTTGTTAACATGGGCTTCTTATAACTTGCATTTTTTTAATATGAGATACATCACTGTATCCATATTCTCTCAAAGACGTTTTGCCAGCATGGGTGTTGGATTTTTATCAAAAGTCTTTTCTGCTTCTAAGGAGATGATCATGTTGTTTTACTTTCTTTCAGATTGCTTATATGGTAGATTGTATTTATTAATTTCCTTATGTTGCTCCTTCCCTGCATCTCTGGGATAAAGCCTACTTTTTGAAGTGTTCTTAATTTGATTTCTAAGTATTTTATTGATAAATGTTACATTACATTTATAAAACAAATTGGTCCACAATTCTCTTTTGTTGTTGGGTCTCTATGTGTTTTGGATATAAGTAATTATCGCCACATAAAATAAACTAGGCAATATTCCTTTCCTTTGTATTTTGTGGAATAATTGGCTTAGTGTTGCCATTAACCCTTCATTGAAAGTCTGGTAGAATACTGAGCTAAAAACTTCTGACCCTAGTTTTTTTTTGTGGTTGGGAAAATTTAGAGGATTATAATGCCATATATATTGCTTATTTGACATTGATTTAATTTTAGTATCTTGTATGTATTGAGAAATTTATCTTTCTTTTTAGATTCTCATATTTTTGGAATATAGAACATAAAATATGTCTTTATGAGTCTCTGGATTTGCTAGGTGTCTGTTGTTAGATCTCTGTCTTCATTTCTAATTTGTTTATTTTCTCTGCCTTTTAGTTAATTGGGATAAGCGTTTGTCTACCTCATTGATTTTATCAAAAAAAACACTCTTTTCTTCATTGTTTCTTAGACTGTTTTTGTTTGGTTTTGTTTATATTTTATTGATTTCAGCCACGAGTTTGTTTATTTCTCTTACTGTGCTCCTTTTAGTGTGATTTCTTCTTTTTGTTCCAGTGCTTTACGGTGTACTGATTAGTTATTACTAGAGATCGTTCTATTTTTTTTTATATTAAGCACTTAGTGATGTAAATTTACCTGTTAAAGCCTCATTTGTTATGTTCCATAAATTTGGTATGCTGGTTATTCCATTTTCAGTTAATTCTAGAAGGACTTTAATTTCTTTCTTGACCCATTTTTTTCATTCAGCAGTGAGTTGTTCCGTTTCCATGAGTTTTTAATATTTTTTTTTGCTGTTGTTATGCAGTTTATACCTCTGATGTTCAACTAGGATGTGGGTGTTATTTTGATTTTTTTTTCTATTTCTTTAGATTTGCTTTGTGTCCGAGTATGTGGTCAATTTTAGAGAAAGTTCTGTGAGTTGTTGAGAAGGTATATTCTTTGAGTGTGGACGGAATGTCCTATAAAAATCTATTAGTTCCATATCGTTTGTGACATCAGTAAGCTACAGCATTTCTCTGTTTAGTTTTTGTCTAGATGGCCTGTCTATTGGTGAGAGCAGGATAATGAATTCTCTCAGTCTCAGTGTGTGAGCGTTAGTATGTGATTTAAGCTGTACTAGTGCTTCTTTTGGGGTGTAGTTAACCACTTTAGTTTTGACGTTTTTCTATATGTCTTCTATAGGGTTGAATTTGTAGGTAGAGATTGGTTAAATTTGGTTTTATCACAGAATATCTTATTTTTTCCATCCATGCCAATTCAAAGTTTTGTCAGGTAGAATAGTTCGAGCTGGCATCTGAAGTCTTTTACAGTCTGTGTATATCTGTCCAGGACCTTCTTTCTGGTTCTTAGAGTCTCCATTGAGAAGTCAGCTGTAATTCTGTCTGTCTTTTTATATTACTTTGTCTTTTTGCATCACACCTTTTGATTATTGTATGGCCAGGGAACTTTCTTTTCTTCCAGTCTATTTAGTGTTCTGTAAGCTTCTTTGTCCTTTATAGGCTTCTCCTTTATGTTAGTTAAATTTACTTTTATGAATTTGTTGAAAAATATTTTCTGTGTCTTTGACCTGGCTCTCTTCTCTTTTGCCTACTTCTATTATTTTTAAGTTTGGTCTTTTCATAGTGTCCCAGATTTCATGGATGTTTTGTGCCAAGCGTTTTTTAGATGTAACAATTTCTTTGACCAATACATCCATTTATTCTACCTTGTTTTCAGTGTTTCAAATGCTCTTTTCCATTTGTTATATTCTATTGGTGAAGCTTGCTTTTGTGGTTCCACTTTCAAGTCCTATTTTTTTCAGATTTCCTGAAATTCAGGTTTTCTTTGTTGTTTCTATTTTCACTTTTAGGTCTTGAACTGTTTTGTTCATTTCCTTCTATGGTATATTTGTGTTTTAATAAATTCCTTTAAAGAATTTCTTAATTTCTTCTTTAAGGACTTCAATCATATTTATAAATTCTGTCATAAGTTCTTTTTCTTGTGCTTCAGCTATGCTTTAATATTCACCACTTACTGAGATAGGGTTGCTGGACACTTATGGAGGCATAGTGTTCTGGTTGTTATTGACTGTGTTTTGTACTGGTGTCTAGTAATCTGGGTTTGGGAAGATTGCTATTCTAGTTGCTCATATCTGATCTTATCTTTGTTGTAGCTGATGTTTTGTTCCTTAGTTTCTGTTTCTTCTCTGTTTCTTCAAAGTGTGTTGCCTGGTAGGAAAATTTTGGGGGTTCCTGATAGGTGTAGCCTCTGGTGTTACTAGGTACTAGGTTCTGTATATTGGGAGCTTATATAGATGTAAAGGGTCCATAGCAATCAGAAAAACAGGTTGTTCAAGCATGGTCTGCTTAGGTTCCTTGGAATGGGGCTAGGGAAGGAGAATAGGCCACAGCAGAAATTATGTTATAATTCTAGACTCAGAAGTTAAGCATGAAGAAATTAAGGGAGATATGAAGATCTCCAGTTATTTTACTTGCTTCCCTGGTTATAGTATCCTGTAGTTCTCAGGTATTGCCTGTTTATGTTTGGAGGTGGGGCAAAGCTATGGGTTGAAGTTTGGAGTGGAAGATAGGTATGATACACTAAAGATGGGGCATTGCAGGAGGGAGATCGCATCAAGTGTTTTGCTAAGAGATGAAGAAGTGACTAGGCATAGATTTGGAGGAATATATATAGAGAGAGGTTATGACCTGTAGTTAGCATACCTGATTCCCTAGATGATGCTCAATCCTCTAATTTTTCATCCAAAATAATTTTCATTAATGTGGAAACCATTTTTTTGGTACAGTTTATGTTTCCATTTCCTAGCATTGCTACTCCTTTTAGAGTTCTATTCCCATGTGTTGAGATTCGAAATCAGAGGTGGTGGTAGAAGATTCTAAAGTAAAAGTATCTTCTGGACACACAGGGCTGAAGCACATACTATCTCACAGAAACTGAGACATCATATCAAGGCCTTTACAAGTCATGCAAGACAAAATCTTAACATGGAGAAGGGGAATCAGGCATAAAGTCCCACCAGTAAACAAGAAACTATTGCAGTGGATAGCTGGTATAGAGATAGAAATTAATTTTTCTTCAGTGAAGTAAAACTGTAGAGATCACCATCAATCCAGGACAGACACTGTGGTCAAGAGTATTTTGGCCAGCACAGAAGTGGCTACACTTTTTATGGGTGGGTGTGGTTTATTTCAGTCTATTTTGCTTCTGTGTATACTCTTTTCCATTTTGTTTTTTTTTAATTTATTTATTTATTAAAGATTTCTGTCTCTTCCCCGCCACCGCCTCCCATTTCCCTCCCCCTCCCCCAATTAAGTCTCCCCCCAGCCCGAAAAGCAATCAGGGTTCCCTGTCCTGTGGGAAGTCCAAGGAACCCCCACCTCCATCCAGGTCTAGTAAGTTGAGCATCCAGACTGCCTAGGCTCCCACAAAGCCAGTGCGTGCAGTAGGATCAGAAACCCATTGCCATTGTTCTTGAGTTCTCAGTAGTCCTCATTGTCCGCTATGTTCAGAGAGTCCGGTTTTATCCCAGGCTTTTCCAGACCCAGGCCAGCTGGCCTTGGTGAGTTCCCAATAGAACATCCCCATTGTCTCAGTGTGTGGGTGCCATTTTGTTTTTAAAGAAGGAAAAAGGAATTGAAGTTTCAGTGGGTAAGAACTGAGAGATGATTGGAATGAATTGGAGAAAGTGAAATATGATTAAAATATAGCTTATGAAAAATTAAAAATAAAATTTAATTAAAAAACAGATTCAGCAATTTTTCCACTGACTCATTTCTCTCACAGATTTAAGAATTGTTAATTTGGGGGGGCTCTTGTTAGTATTTTCTGTTTTGAATAGTAAGCCCCCTTATAAGAGAGTACAGTACCCAAAAAAGCTCAAGTTGTGTGTACATGATGAAAAATTAGAAGATGTAGAGATGGGACTGCTAGACCTCACTGTACCTCAATGTACTGTACCCCTGGAGTACCGAAGTTTGGCATCCAGCAATCATGTCAGCCACCTGTAACTTCAGCTCCGTAGAATGAAACGCACTCAACTGACCTCCACAGAAACCTGGACTCAGATGCCCATACACCGATATGAATGCACACATATGCATGCAATTAAAATAAAGCACTTATAAAAAGAGAGCTTAGGGAACCTTTGTGAAACCAACCATGAATCCTGGGCCTGCTCTGGAAATAGACTCGGAACGGTCGGATATGTCTGCACGTAATCATGTCAGCACAAAAGTAGACTCCTAAGCAGCAGGTGGGAGAATTTGAGAGAACATCACAAAAGACATCCTAACGGTTACTTAATTATGTTTAAAAGTCAGGATGCCATAGTCTCAGTAGTAATGTTTCTATTCAGTTTTGAACCATCTGCAGTGAACTTGACTAAACTGAAGGTTTGCCTTTTCCGTAAGCATTTCCGAGAGCACAGGAACACAGTAGCAGTGGCAGAGCCTATATTCTAACCGCGCTTATCATCCACCAGGATTCTTTCTGCCACAATGCATATTGATCCACTTCATCTGGTTTACCTTCGTCGAGCATTTCACAGTTGTGTTGATACCGTTAGCTGAGTTGCCGCAGGCCTGAATGAGCGTTCCCCGTTCATTGCCATGGAGCCTGTAAAGTAAATACAGGAGGTGGCAACATTGACAAGAAGAGCTTATGTCTGCGCACATTGACAATGAGCCCGTGCGATGATTATCTAAAATGTATATTTGGTCTGAAAGCAGCCTGAACATTTCTCAGCTACGCTCTCAGTCACACTGCATCGTATGACTCTTCACGATGCCCCTTTTCTAATAAAAATGTGTTGCACGACTTTTTGCTGTTATGTTTGATAAGACTTGATTTTTGTCAGGGGACGTTCTCTTTTCCTGCACGGACTATAGATTTTCTCTCTATCTCGGCTTCAAATGCTGTATTTGTCAGCTCTGTTCGGCTGCTATTTCCAAGTACTTTACTTCTAGTTCTATTTTCAAGTTCCAGATTATTTATTTATTGAAGTATTTACCTGTTTCTTTAGTTGTGAGGTACAGAAATTTCTGACCACTACCCTAAAATATGTCAATTTTGGGGTGGATGAAATGACTGACTGAGTAAAGGTGCTGACCACTGAACATGACAATCTCAGTTTTTCCTTGAAGAGTTATATGGTATAAAGACAGAGAACAATTCCTTCAAGGTGGTTTTTTGACATAAACATGTCACCATGTACACACACAGATGAATACAGGTAATAACAATATTTCATTTAAAATAGTCTATCTTCAATTATTCTTTTTGTTGTTTACATTTGGTTTGATTATGAGTATATGCCATTTCAAAAAATTGCCACAATAGTGAGTGAATTTTGTTCATATAATTTAGAATAATATAAATACTGAACTTATTCTCATCTATACTGTAGGGACTGAGAGTGTTTTAAATACTTATTTTGGGACATCATACCACACTGCAAAATGTGTTAGATGGTTTTTCACCACTATGATAAGCACACAGATAGGACTATAAACGTGGTGAAGATTTGTTTTGCCTTGAACTTTTGGAGATTTGAGTATCTGATTGATCAGTTAGAGACAAGGAGAAGCCATATAGCTGCAAGAGACAGACAGCCACGCCAGATACTTGCCAGTAAGTCACAGCCACAGTGTGATACACAGAATAATAGAAATTAATAGAAGATATAAGAGGTAGCTAGCATATGTTTAAGTGATTGGCCAAGAGGTAATTTAAATATCAGAGTTTCTGTGTGATTATTTTGTGGTCTGGGCAGTCGAGAATGAACAAGGGGCCTCCTACTAAAATTTCTTATTAGCATATCTCTTTTTCTAGTGGGATTTATTTGCATTCTTAATGATAGTATTTACTAACTTCTTTCTCCTCTGGGTATAGAATTCCATTAAGTATCTTTTTTTAAATTCTGGTCTAGTGGCCCTGAATTCCCTTAATTTTCTATAACATGGAAGCTCTTTACATCTCTTTTAACTAAGAAGCACAACCTTGATGGGAACAATAATCTTGGTTAATAGTTATTCTCTTTCAGGAGCTGAAAGCAATCCTTCTGTTCTCTCCCACCATTAGAGTTACTTCTGATCAATCTGCTCTTAGTTTAATGTATTTACCTTCAATATTACTAGGCATTTATCTCTTTTAGATTATAATATTATCTTTTGTCCTGTACTTTTAACATCTTAATTATAATATGTTGTGGGGGGCATGCTTCTATAGTCATGTGTTTTGAGTTTCTAAATGCCTTTTACTTAGTATTCATATCTTTCAGGAAATTTCAGAATAATTCTAATAATATTCCACTGGAGAGGTTTCTTATGCCTCCAAACTGTGTGTAGCCATTCTCTCTCAAGAATGCCAATGATTAATATTTGATTATTTTTAATGGTATTCCAGAGTTGAATTTTTCTTTATGCTATTTTTTTTACTTATCTAGAGTTGATTCTGCCTGAAAGTAAGAATTCAAAAGACATGTCTTCAAGCTGTGTTATTTTCCCTTATGCTTGATCTAATTAATCTGTTATCCAGGCTGCCAACTCAGTTTTCTATTTGGCCCTTAGAGCTTCTCATTAGTCACATGCTACATTCCTTAATTTATTTAAAAGTTTTTGAATTCTTTTTCTTCTGTTGCCGTGTTGAGGACAGTTCATTTGTTGGGACAAGAATATTTTATGATTTTATGTAAGACCTACTTAGTGACTTTCTCTTGGTAACATGTCTTGGGAATTATCAATCCTGAATTTGATTAAACAGCATGGAATCTTTAATTCTTGACATAATCTCCAAGGTGAGTATTTCATCAAGAGATAAATTAGAAAGCCACGAGCTTCGCTCCTGCGCACATGATTGAGCCATTTCAGAAATTAAGTGAGGTATTCGACACTGACTCTAATAATTTATACTTTTTTGGACTTTATAATCTTTTATTTGATGCTAAGAAGTTTTAAAAGTTAGGAATACAGAAAAGAAGTAAAGTCTTTTTTTTACCACTCAAATTATCCACAGTTTACATGCATCCAGAAATAGATAGTATTATATTTTCCAATATAACTTTTTAGGCTAATGGAATATCAAGAGATTAAAATTCATATAGTCAGCATTTTCAACAGACAATGTACAATAGAAACATTTTCAACATTTTCCAAGTAAGGCAAGTTATCAAAAACATCTTAATTATGTATTATCTTCCTACACTGATGTATCAGCAGGAATATATATTCATATAATATGTATAACATCTATTGTATTGAAAATTGCAGAATGTTCTCAAAGTCATTTTGTGTAGATTATTATCGTTTGGGTAGGAATATACATGCATTTATTTGACTTGGGTAAATTTTACTATTCTTTTTCAAGAAATTTACTGAAATAGTCATTCCAGTGCAAAATTCGCACTAGAAACAACTACTGTCAGAAAGATTAATTGAAAAAAAGAAGTCAAGTTATTGTTGGCACTTACATGTAGCTGGTAAGTCAAACTAGTCATGTATGTTATTTCACCTCATTGGCATAAAAAAGACACTTTATTAAAATCCAGGGCTCAAAGCCATCTCTGTAGTATTGCTCTAAAGCTCCGAGAGACAATTATTTATACATCAACTGGGCCTAAGTTATTTTCGTTTTTGTTATAATATTTTAAAGACTCCATGGGAAATATAATTATGTGTTCTAGAAAATTTGAAATTACTTCCAAAGAAAATAGTAGCTTTGTCTTCTATATTAGTGACGGTTCTCTGGAGTAAAAGGACTTACAGAATAAATATTGCAGAAAATTTCTCAACCTGTCTCTATCTATCTGTCTATCTATCTATCTAATCTATCTAAAGAAGATTTATTATAATTACTTAACTATTTAAAAGTTGTGGTCCAGCTAAACCACCAATGGATGCCTACGCATGGAAGGTACAGGAATCCAGTAGTTGCAGAGTCCATGAGCGTGGGTATCTCAGCTGGTCTTCAGCACACGTCCAAATGTTGAAGAGGTAAGTTTTATGAGAGTGAAGGAAGGAACTTGCTATGCGATGAGAGCAAACAGGCAAAGAGCCAAAGCTTCCTTCTTCCATGTCTTTATATAGGCGTCCTTCAGAAGGGATGCCCAGCAGGGCTTGGCTTTTTGAGCTCGTGTAGTACTGTTTTGTCTACTGAGTCATCTCCGTAGACCATGCAAATTTCTGAAAAGTTTACAGATCAGTCTTTCATTTTTCTTTTCAAAACTTAAGATTATTTTAAAGATAAATCTTTTCACTACAGGTGTTTTAAGTGTGACAATTTTTTCAAACAACAGTATTAAGTACAACCCATATATACTTCATTGAAAATTAAGGAACCAAGGGTTCATCTCTATAAAAATTTGAATGATTATTTATATAAAAATTTCAGCCATGAATGTTGTCTAAGCTTTGCAATATAAATAATATTTATTCATTTGGGTTAACAGATTTGCCTTTTTGGAGGGTATACATTAATGTTCATCATTGACAAGAAAAAAAGGCTATCTGAAGTGGTATCATGATTATAAAATAAAACCCTAATTCCCCACTCAAGGCTTATTTCATATAAATAAGCCACATGAAGAAAGGTTCTGAAAAAATGTACTGTGAAGACCTATTGCAAATATCATGAATGTCATAGTCTTTTTATTTAATGTTTCATTTCCAATACTATTATATGTATCACAATACAAAGTAAGAATTGTTTGGGTTACATGTATTTTTGATTGCACATTTTCCAGTGTTAATGTCAAGGATAAGTTTATGAATGAACACAATCTCAATTGTATTGAAGGATGGGAGATTGGAGAAAAAAAAACAGAAAGTTAGTTTCAACAATATATTGTGCTTGAGAGATGGTTTGGTTGGTAATATGCTTGCTTGACGTGAACTCGTGAGGACATAAGTTTGAGTCCTAGCACCCATATACAAATCTGGGCATGCTGATGTACATCTCTTATCCTAGCACTGCAACTGTAGAGTCAGGAAGATCATAGGAGATCACTGGCTGACAAATTGTGCCAAATCAATGAACTCTAGGTAAAACCTGTTTTAAAAAATCAAGAGAAAGGCTCTTCACAGAAGACACTCAGCATTGACTACTTTTCTCCACATTCATGAACAAGCACACACATATAAACCCCACAAACTATACACATGTACAGAAACACATGAAGAGAGAAAGGGCTGGTTTCCACTAGTTTAAAAACTGCATTGTATTAAAAATTGTTACCTTAACCTTCTAACTCTGAAATTCTTCCTATAATTTCTCACTCCCCATAACTTCTTACTCTGAGAAGTATATATTATGTCACATCTCATATACTTGGGTAATTTCCATTATAGGAATTACTTATATTGTTTAATGATACTTTACAACCTGTTTTAGTTTATAGGTTGTGTTCGTGTTCACACAAATTCTCTACTATACTAAATCCTACCATTTACCATTTATTGCTAAATTTGCATCCTTTTGCATAAGAACAATTTGAAAAATGAGAAACAATGAGGAAAATAGACATTGAATTAATGTATTTACCATTGTTTCTCTTTTGAAAAGAAAGAAAACGACAAGAAGCATAAAGATGTATGTGAATAGATGGTGTCATTGCAGTCAGTCAGTTCTCTCTTCTGCCCAGTATTTCCTTTCAAAACTGGATATGCATTCAAGTATGCAAGTTCAAGAAAATCGGAAATATTTTATGTCTGACGCCATTATCAGTGTTCGTAATTTCTGTCTTTGCCATACATGTTTTTTCACTGAGGCCAAATCATTGACTGCAATAGCCCCATATATGATTACTGGAGGTACATGGTGAGTGGCTCGTGAAAGAACCTAACAGCAGAATACTGTGGTGAAATGCCCTATCTGAAACATTAGTTTCTCAATTGAAATAAAGCCAGTATTTATCTCCAGAAAGATGCTACAATGAATAAAAATTAATAATGAGATAATGTCTGTGTCTCTTCTGCTATTGCTGTAGCTGCTGTGCTTGTTCCTCTCCTTACCCCATTCCTTTTCCTCTTCCTTTTCCCTCATATCTGGAAAAGGTTCAGCACCAAAGCTGGATAGCTTGAGATTAAAAAGAAAAAAAAAAAAACAAGACAGGAAATAATAAGATGCAATTTATTTTAACATTAAATTCTTTTATAAAATGGAATGCAAAACTATAAAACAACATGTTCTACAACATGTTACACGAATCTGAGTAGTAACAACACACATCACATCTGTTATGACACAGGGAGGGAACAGAGCATTTGGCATACATGAACAGAACAGCTGTTAAAATAAGGAGCATGTTTATGAAACTGCTGTTCCTTTCTGTTTTTCCAGGTCACAAAGACAAACACATTGTCTGACATTGTAGTATCCTAGAAAAGAGGCTTCAAGGCTGGCGGGATGACTAGGCTAGGCTGGAGAGAAATAAAATTTCTAAAATAAAGTAGGCTCACAACCAAAGTGACATAGGCTTCAAATAATTAAGTCGATTAATATTAATTTGTAAACATAAAAGAATTTTACGTAGACATGTTGCACACATGATACAATACATGTTTTCCTTAAGTATAAATTTAAAGGTAAAAACTTAAAAGGCAGTTTAACCATAGAGAGTGAGTCTTTGAAATTTACCAACTCTTTGAAAGTATCTTCACACATGGTTCAAGATGAAAGGTTAGGATTTTTCAGAGTTTTCCTGATTGTGTTTTTTTTAATCCTTTTCTTCTGACAAATAAAATTTTTAATGTTGCTCTTATTTCTTCCTTTTCCTGTCCATGTTATCTTATCTGTTTCTCTAAAAAAGGATGCCCTTGTCATCCCCCCCTCATGCATATGTGTATGTGTGTGTGTCTGTGCTTGTGTGTGTGTGTGCTAAGCTATTATTTTAGATAAATGTGTATTTTGTAGGCATGTCACTGTTGTAGGTCACACTGTTAGTAGTTTGGAGATATTGTTAATCACCTCCAGTAGTGTGAAGATTACATTCCAGTACAATAACACAAATGATAGTCAGTAGGGATGAAGATGTTAATTAAACCCCGGGGTTACTTCTCCATGTTCAATGACATTTCTATAGGTTGTATCTAGCAATAGGACCTTGTCATCTGGTTGTAGAGAGTAACCTTAGCCTTGATAATAGCCAATGATGTTTGAGGATTTCTGTGGACCCCATTGGCTAATTAATCAACAAAATGTAGCTCATTCCTGGTACTATAAAGATTTACTTGGTGGCAAAAGATATCTAGTTGGGACATTGTATTCATTTTCTTCCTTCCTTCTTTCCTTCCTTCCTCTTTCCATTCCTTTCTTTATTTTTGGTGACTGTGTTTAGATCTTTTCAGACACATAAGTAGTTTAGAAAGATCCTATAGTACTAGGTTTTCATATGGTTTTACAGATGGCCATCAGAGTTCATTGTCTCTCTCATATTCCCTTCTTTCCCTTCTCTTTCTTAACCCCTCAGTGTTTAACCCTGCTATTGTTTCTGCTTGTCTCTCTACAACAATATATTCTCTTTTCCCTTCCTTGGGATATCCTCTTCTTCCCAAGTCCTGTGCTAGGCACCTAACCTTTACAGTTATTCAAATTCTAATAAAAATCAAAGCGTTAAAATTTAACATCTTCATATACAACAATACACACAGTGTCTGTATTTTTGGGTCTGGGTTTCCTCATTTGGGATAAGTTTTTTCTGTCCTCAAACATTTACCTATGAATTTCACAATTTCATTTTTCTCAACAGCTGAATAATATCACTTTGTGCAACTGGACCACATTTTAATTATCCATTCATCAAATGATGGGAATCTATTCCCTTTTAAATTTCTGGCATCAGTGAACATTAATAATCAAGTATACCTGTAGTAGGATGCGTAGTCCTTTCACTATTTCCCCAAGAGTCTATAGCTGGATCTTGAGGTAGATCTATTCCCAGCTTCCAGAGGAACTCTCACATTGATTGCAATAATGGCTGTACAATTTTACACTCCCAGCAGCAAGGAATAAGTGTTCCACATCCCACACAACCTTTCCAGTATGTGCTGTAGTTCCCAACATTTCTTAAGGAGGTCTCTTACTTTATTTTCTCTCAGTCCCTGGAGTTGGCATTGTTATTATTATTATTTTATTGATTTTATCAACATTATCATTGTTGTTTCTTGTTAATAATCTAGACAGCACCTTACAGCTCTCTGGGGCTTCATTGTCTCTTCTTTTGAAGCACATGTCATATTGTTGTGAGAAATGTTATGGAAACAGATCCGATACTATCACTTTTCAACTTCACTTTCTTTTAGCCTAAAATGGTAACCTAAGTTGTTCATATTTAATTTCATTGTCTTCTAATCAAAACCTCTAAATTAAGAGCTGTTTTCCTCACATGTGCTGATACCTCCCTCTTTCAAACTATATATCCCTTTTATGCATTTTTTAAAAAACTTCTTAAATCTAAAGGCCGTACTGAATCTGATAAACATCTTCTGCAGACTCAAGTGCAGATATATCTGGCCAGACTAAGCATTCCCAAGTCTCAGAGCTGACTATAATTGCATCTTCTATTGCAGCAAAACTGACTTGACAATGAGCAGCTGCAGAACAAGATCCATTTAAAATCACAGTGCACGTCCTGTGTGCCCACTGTTGGCTCTTAATACATATTAGTCATTTGAAAACTCTGCTTATGACTTCCCATTTGAAATGGAAAAATAGAACCAAAATTCTTTCTAGAAATGGGAAAGAGTGCCCTTGGGGTGCTACGAAGTTTCTACCCATCAACACAATGGGCCCTAATGTCTCAAGGCAAACTCTACTAGCACTCACCTAAGAGCTTTGAATTACTCCGATTGATATTTACTCCCATTATGGGGCACTTTGGGGGGTCTTGTAGTAGGAAACATACACTATAAAACCCAATTCCCATCCATTCACTGGAAGTAACTCTCTGATAACTGGACTGTTAGAAATAGAACATATTTGTGTGTGTGTGGTTTGTAACTAAGCTCTCAGAGTGGGTTTTTTTTTTTTGCTGTTTCGAGGTAATTTAAAACCAGGGGAGGGGCAATAATCATCAGGCTAGGATCAAAATTAATAGGTTCTGCATTGATCAGTCTCGGCTCTTAAGTCAGAGTTCCTGCCACAGTCAAATGTAACATTGTCTACTTCTGACTTTTATTGTATTATATTCTATCACTGAAAGGTGTATAAGTGCAGAGTGTTACTTAGCTCATTCAGCCCATCCAAAAAGGCTGCAGCAGTGTGTTACATTCCTGAAAGCAGGCAGAATGCTTCCATTTTGTTTCTGAAGTTAAAATAAGGGTATTTGAAGAATAATAAGGAAATCAGTGAAAGAGAAAAGGATTAAAATATGAAAGAAAACTTGCTATATATTACAGAATAGTTTTTCATTAATTATTACATTGTAATTTAATAAAATATAGCATAAAGGTAGTAAGTGAGTTTTTTAGTTATAAAACTATTGTGTTTTATAACTATTGTGTTTTATAACCGCTGAGAGATGGCTCAGCAGTTAAGGGCATTGCCTCCTCTTCCAAAGGTCCTGAGTTCAATTCCCAGCAACCACATGGTGGCTCATAAACATCTGTAATGAGGTCTGGTGCCCTCTTCTAGCCTGCAGGCATACACAGACAGAACACTATATACATAATAAATAAGTAAATATTTTTTTAAAAAAGATAAAAAACTATGATGTTGATAAATGTAGGTCTCATGATGGTTTATTACCTTTTCTATTTCCTTCTCATTTAATTGATATATCTCATTTTATAACACAGTTTATACAGATAGATAGATATAGATAAGTATACTGTATATCTAACAGTAAAACTGTTTTTCATTATATATAATTTTTATTGGTCCATTCAAGCTCAAAAAGAAGAAAAACATTAGGTATTAGTTACTTCCTTTCACATTTCTCTCTTGAGATTTTGGTTTTTCCCTCAAGATTTTTGAGTAAGACTTCATTTTTAATATTAGATTTAAATTAATAATCCAAGTCAAAACCTAGTGATTTTATCTATTGTAGAACCAAGACAAACAAAGAGGAAATATATATATACAAAAAAAGTTTGTAGAATGAATAGCTCCAACTACCCAGGGCTAGAGAGGTCATGGGTCTTAGAAAAGAACCTGGTACTGACACTTTTCTAGACCGGCATAATTCCTAAGGACATTCTACATTTTATGCTTTTACATACAGAGAAGAGTACCTGTCACCCTACGTCAGTGAAGCTCCTCTTTACAGCAGACAGAGAGCATTGCAGAAACCACAGCTGGCCATCTTACAGACTAAACAGACTCAAGGGTTTTAGTTATACACTTATGAGTATAATATGTATATTAATATAATTACATACACATATATATGCTAAAATAATAATCAAGGAAAATGAGGACATCAATTTGTGAGAGAATGGGAGGGCAGGGGAATGCTTAGAGGAAGAGATGACGGTAAGCATTGAAGGAAGAAAAGAAAAGGAGCAAAGTAATTTGATTTAGCAATCCACCTATCATATATATGCATGTAATTTACCACGAAGTATTATTTGGATTTTCTGTGCTTGACAACATATAAAGAACACTGAGCCATAGTTAAAGGATTCGTGACTAAGTGCTATATCAGAAATATCATACAGGTATGCTTTGGAATGAGAAGGGCATGTGAACACTAATGACCCCCAGCAGTTCATAGATTTCAATGCTTAGTCACAGGAGTGCATGCTCGATAATTTTGTGCTAACTTGATACAGACTGGAGTCATCTGAGAGGAGGAAACTTCAGCTGAGAAAATGCCTCCTTCATGGGATCAGGCTTTATGTAGGCCTATAGAGCATTTTCTTAATTAGTGATTGATGGGGAAAGATCCAGCCCATTGTGGTTTCTATAACAAAACCTGTTGAGCAATCTATGGTCAGCAATCCAGTAAACTGAACCCTTCCATGGCCTCTGCACTGGCTTCTGCCTTCAGGTTCTTGGCTTGTTTGAATTCCTGTCCCAACTACATTTAATGATAAACAAGGGTATGGAAGTATAATACAAATAAACCTTTCCTTCCCCAAATCAAAAAAAAAAATAAAGCAAATAAACAAAAAAGAATAAATAGCTCATGGTGGAATTGAAAGGCAGAAGCTCTATTCAAGTTTGACTCTTCATTATCAAATTTTGAAATTAACTTAATCTTGTATCTACATGCAAACAACAAATACAGAATTACAGAAGAACACATTAACATATAATATTTAAACTTGGAGTCATTTTATACAGTATATAATATTCTAATTATATAAGGTACAAAACAAAAATACACAATACATTACTAAATGTGCATAAAATTATTATAAAATGTCCATATGGTCACTTGAGAAAGTTAGGTTGTGTGCTAACAATAGTACAACAATTGTTCTCCTCTTTCCTCTTATGGAGGCAAAATAATATCTATATTAATTTTCAACAAGTAAAAACTTTTAATATGCAGTGAGAAAATGGAGAAAGATAAGGCTGTATGGAGAATGATAACTTAGAGGAGGTCACTCTACTTGGTGCTGTTTTAGAAAAGACTCAAGTGGTTTAATTTAAAAAACATTTTCAGACTACTGGTCTAAGATGAGAAAGCAGCACATGGTATGAATGGAGTGGATGGATGGAGAATTTATCTAATAAAGCATCACATAAATTGCTGTGTGTGTTGGAAAGTGGAGCTCAAGTCTGCTGGAAAATCATAGTGTTTATCCTGTGCGAGGTATGCACAGCAATGTGATCTGAACTGGAAGAGACGGAAACTGCGGTATTTATAGATCCCAGATCTACAGTATTTATAGAAGAACAGTTCTCCCTAGAGCTGTTGGTTCCTTTCCACTTTTGGCTTGGATGCAGGTGACAAAGTATATTTGAAGCACTGGACAAAGCCTTGGTTTGGAATTTGGAATGGTATCCTCAGTGAACTGAAGGTCAAGGGGAAAAAGATATTCATGGGTCAATGACAATGTTTGTCAAGAAAGAAATCAAAAAGAATGTAAGATTAAGTTGAATTTTGGAAGGCTAAAGATTTAGAAAGCAATAAAAGAATTTAAAGATATTGAAACTCTAGTACCGAATTTTGAAACCTGAGGAAAAAGCAGACCCAAAAGTTTCTGGGAATGCGTGGCACAAAACATTTGTTATCTACCACTGTACATGAAAAATGTCTGAATTATAACAGAGAATTCTAATTATATCTCCCAATTATGGATTATTAATTCAGCCATTTACTTACTTGTTTCCAATTGGTGCCCCAATCATCACCACAGCTAACATATGTCCCATCTGCCACTATTTTTGAGCACATGAGAGGATTGCATTTCCTATGCCATAAATTGTTTCAGAGTGATTGATATGGTGAGATAAATGTGAAGAAAATGCAAGACACAGGAAGTCATTGCTTTCTCACTAATCTGTTGTAATAGACAGTGTTCCTCTCTTTGAAACTCAGCATTTCTCATTGGAACCAACACAAGCCCCTGTAATCAAGTCAGAGTATTCCACATGAGCATCTCAGAGTTTAAGCATGCTCCTCAGCTGATTCTCCTTTTATTATTATTATTTGCTATTTTTATGTTACAAGGTGTTTTTTTTTCTAGAACTTTGTTTTCTCTTTCTGGTCATATCAATACATGTTTTTGGTGCTTAGTAAAGCTTTATTGTCCTTTCAAACTCGAACTCTGATATTTTTACATTCTTTTTCTCACTAAACCAGAATGGAAATTATTTATTGAGAAAAAAAGTGTTTATTTTGCTGATGAATCTGGAGCCTCCATTGCACAACTGAGCTAACTGCTTCTTTGAGTCTTTGGTTTGGGAGAGCAGAGCAATGGCAGGGAAATCTACTTTCAGAAAAAGTGAGACAGGGATGATGAGCAACTGGAATGATGCACTCTTTACTGCCACAGCCATGCACCCCAGAATGTAAAGAACTCCTAAAGTTCAGTCTCTTTTATTTATTTATTCACTTATTCTTTTATTTTGTGTGTGTGTGTGTGTGTCCTTGTGTGTGAGGTGTATATGTGGCATGCAGGCCAGTCTGAATCAATTCCTCTCTTGCGGATCCTTCCTCCCAGGTAACTCTAGTTTGTGCTAATTAGGTGAAAACTAGAAAAAAAAACTGATTAATAATCTTTTTGTTTTGCTCATATAAAGATACAGGGAGGGGTCATATTTTTCTGTAAATCCCATCGTAAGGAAAAGCAGAGCCAGGAAAAGTTATGGGATTATCCATATAAACTAGCCTACTGGTTGAGTTCTAGGTCAGTGAGAGCTATTGTCTCAAACTAATAATAAAAAAATAAAAAAATGTGTAGTATGCATAGGCAATAATACCCAGGTTCTTCTCTAAGTGCCACATGCATATATAAAGAACTTTATGTGGATCTCTTACACACACACACACAGATACACAAACATACACAAAAATACAGAAATTAATAATATTAGTGATAGGCATGTAATTTTCAAAGTCATTTTAGAATACTTAAGTGTGTTCTAGATCAACAAAAAGCACAAACAGACTTATCTTTATTTTCCTTCAAATTCCACCATGGTTCTATAAAACTACCAAGTTTGTGTGCATGGTTAACTGTGGTGGTCAAAAGAATACAAATAAGATTCCTGGGTTCTCATCTTTGAATATTCATTTGGCATCAAATTTTAAAATGATTCATTGATGTCAACACATCAATTGAAATCATAAATGGTATAGTAGTTATTAAATTAGTATTAAATAATTTTCACTCCCGAAATCCATTCCAAGGACGACTTTCTAGAAATGAAAATGAAACATTATATTTCACAAATGTTGCTAATGACTGTTTCTCAAATTCTTCATCACAGAGAGGATAGTTGAAAAGAGAAAGTATAAATTAAAATGTACATAGTGATGAAGATATTCTGCATGGACAAACTTCAGCTGGGTTCTGACAGTCTTTGCTCTGTGTGTTGCCACTTTCTCTACAAACATTCATTTTAGCACAAGGAACCCAGTAAATCAGTAAATTTAGAAGTTTACACTCTGTCTATGTGATCCTCATCAATTCCAGGCCAGGTTACTCATCATTGAGCCTTCACTGGTGATGCCTAATTCCACTGCCCTGTGTTTGGCACAGGACAGATTAGTTCATCAGAACCCCCCTTTCCTTTGATGCTCCCTCTTAGTTTTCTTCCGTCCATTCACTCTGATACTGATTCTTGGCTGTAAATTTCCACTTGCATATGTCATTGTCAAAGTTGTGCTCTATTTCCGTTATCTAGTTCAAGAGTCCTTTGCAGTAGCCCCTATCCCAGTCCTGGTTATTCTTTTATATGCTTTAGCTAACAGTATTGATTGCTCTTTCTTTAGCAGTTCTGAGATAATGATTCACACAGGATCAGAACCATCACTGGATGTCAGTTTCTGGACATTCTTTAGAGAAACCAAGTTTTGTCAGTAAAACTCCATTGCTTTATATCATACAGCAGATATCCTGAGCCATCAGTGTCAACTATGATTCAGCGGATCCATAATAAATAAAAGGAAACCAAACAAGAAATTTCAATTGTTTTATTCAAAAGCAAGGAGAGCATATCCTTTTCTTCTGAAGAAAGTGACACCTTGAGTCATTTTATGAAGTAGGTATTATAGTAGACACTTGGGAGTCAACAAAGAACTAAATAAAATGACTTGTATGAAAAGGACACAATTTAAATGTTGTCATATGTGCGAGGCTGTGAAGAGATGACACGCCCAGAACATGAAGGCCAGAAGAGGCACAAACTGAAGCACTGGAGCCTATGCCCACTGAGACACACCAATAAGGAAGAACACTGCTGATTATTTTGTTGATTTGAGAAGCAAATTGGCACTGGCATTTTTACATGTCCTTTGTCAAAAATAAGTATCTAATCACCTTACAAGATCAATGACAGTCCTGCAGGCAACATTTGATACTAATTAATAGCACACATCAAATAACTTTCACTGATTATACAGATGTTAAACATATTACCCTTTCCTCCGTAAAACATGATGAAATGTTCCTGCCCAAGGGTGATCTGAGACTTGCTGCTGAGGCTGAGCGATTTGCCAGGCTATTTGTAGGGAAGTAGTACAACACAACATCTATCTGCCTTTTGATTGATTTAAGGTTGTAAGAACATTCTATTTACCTAATATATGAGAAAAACATGGAAAGGAAAACCTGTTATAAATTGAAAAGAATCTGTATAAATTGCAGTCCAAGCCAAGGTGTAGCTGTCAATTAGAATAAGGCTGCAAGTGTTATATGACCTTACCTTGCAGCGATGCCCAGGTTTACAGTGATTCCAGAAGAGAGAAGAAAAAACAAATCATTATCTATCACAGATATCAGCTCACGGTATTAGTGCAGATCAAGATTTATGAATAGCTCACGGTAAAGGTGAATTTTAATAAATATTGCACTGCAGTGACCTTTGTAGGAATCAGTGTTGATTGACAGCTAAATTGCAAGTGTATTTTGTGTTGCCTTACTTACCACAACTGTGGAAGATGGAAATATGGTCTTAATTTTGTTCAAAAATAGAAAAAGTAAGAGGGGAAATAATTTAAACAATTACTGTTCACAAAGTGAAACCCGTATTTTCTTTCACCCTTTTCTCCCCTTTTCCTCTAAGCCCCCTCACTCAAAGACAATGCTCATCTTATTAAATCTAGCATAATTTGCTATGACTTTTACTCCTAACATAACAAGCTCACCACCCAGAAAGACTGGTGAGAAATTAAATGTATGTTGGTTGAGCTAAAATTAAGGTGTCCTACTGAGAATTATAAAGACATCATGTAATTTTCTAATGGAAGACAGGGACTTATAATGAGTGTTGGATTTTACTTCTGAACAGATTGACATATCTAAATTGGCCCCTCCACCAAACAGAAGAAAGTTGATTGATTAAACTTAAATAATATCAAGCTTTTCATGTAAAAGCTTAACATATGTTTTAGAGTACTTGTACTAACAGATAATTATGATTTTAAATGTTAAGCAGCAAAACCAATGTGTGTGTGTGTGTGTGTGTAACAACAAAAATTTCATTTTGAAGTTCCCATTGTTTAAAAGTCATGATCTTAAAAAAATCTATTGAATTTGTGAATCACACTGAAAATGCATAGATTTGAAATTTTTGAATGATTAAGCATTCCAAAAATATAAGAAAAAGAGATTATTTCAAATTTTGTTGATAGGTTTTCTACTTTTAGGAATTTTACTTAACAATTTTCCAGCATTCTTAGAAGAAGCTAAAATGTGACGTCATATGTAGAAAGTTGTTTAAGGAATGTACACCTTACAATACAGTGTTTAAACATTATGCATCTTGTTTAAATTGTTTACAGGGCCAGTCTACCACAAGATTACATATTTAACATGATTTATTTTTGTCGTCTAATAAAAAAGCTGTATAAAGAAAGAGTACAAAACAACTATATGCAATGAATTAAAATGAATATATTTTTAATTCTCACTTGGATTCTGATTAATCAAAAAGATCTAATTTCAAAACAAAAATATGATATTTTCAGACTTTCATATCAGGATACATTTCATATTTCTATAAATCCCAACAGTTATTATGAAGCCAAAAGAATTGCAATGGTATAAATTACTTGGATTTGAAAAATGTCCATGTTTGAAACATTTTCACAGTAACTTGCACATTAGTTCAATAAAGTCTGACTTGAAACACAAACTTCATTTCTTCAAGGTTGTTAATTTTATATTTAAGACAGTGATTAACAAAAATTATATTTTATTGGTGTGTTTTTGGCTTAAAATTCTTTGGTTGATGAATGCTAGATGAAAGAGTTCTCTGTGATACATATCTGTTTTAGATAGTAGACTCTCTCTTGACATTTTCACCTTGTGTTTCTTGAAATTTCTTTAGTACTATGTTGATTACTTTAGTTTTCAGAAAAAAAGAAATATAAATATGTATAAATAGTAGTTATAAAATGGCACACCTGTTTATGAAGTAAATGCCAATATTCAAGGCTTCAAATACTGGCATAGGGTACTGATAATATATTTTCTCTACTGATAAACTTATCTGAATTCTGCAATATTTTCTGAGAGACTATGTCTCCTAAAAATGGCTGCCTGAACAAAAATATAAGCAGTGACAAGGTCAGTAGACATGCTAAAACAGCAAATTTAGAGTTTAGAGTTGAGATATGGATATCTTAACTCTAGACAACACTAAATAATAAATAGCATATTTTTATATATTTTTAAATATATGGATATATATATATATATAGTTTGCAAAGGAGTGAGTGGCTGAAGAAAAAGGTTTTGAATGAAGCTATGTAGGAGAGGTCAGAAGAAAAAAGGGGAAACAAAATACACTATTTTAACAGACCTATGACCCCCATGGAAAGAGAAAAAGTCACTAACAGTCTTCTAACCAATAAAAGCCCAGCGCCAGGTGGTTTCAGCAGGAATTTTACCAGAATTTCAAAGAAGAATTAATACCAATACTCCTCAAATTATTCCACAAAATAGAAACAGAAGGAACATTGCCAGACTCCTTTTATGAGGCTACATTTAACCTGATACCCAAACCACACAAAGATGTAACAAAGAAAGTAGTATAGACCAATCTTCCTCATGAACATTGATGCAAAAATACTTGATAAAATACTGGCAAACTGAATCCAAGAATACATCAAAACATCATCCACCATGATCAGGTAGGTTTCATCCCACAGATGCAGAGATGGTTCAGCATATGAAAATATGTCAATGTAACCCATCATATAATCAAACTGAAATAAAAAAGCCACATGACCATCTCATTAGATGCTGAAAAAGCTGTCAACACAACAAAAGCAACTTACAGCAAGCCGTCAGCCAACATCAAATTACATGGGAGGAAGAGAAAGTGAGCTCAGACTCCACAGCTCTCCTCTCAGGAGCAGACGCCTCAGAGAGATACCATGCCCTGCTCCCAGGCAGACACACACAATGAAGCTCCGACCCAGGATGGACATAGGCTAGAATCTTCCCGGTAAGACCCGTGCTCACAGATTATTAGAGATGGGTTGATCGGGATATCAGAATTAGCCAGTAAGGGCTAGAGCTAAAAGGCCAAGCAGTGTTTAAATGGATACAATTTGTGTGTTGTTATTTCGGGGCATAAGCTAGCCAGGAGGCTGGGGTGGTGGGGACGTAGCCCCGCCACTACTTATTACTACAAATCCCTATCTATCCCCATGCATAAAACTCAAGTCCAAGTGTATTAAAGACCTCAACAAAAATACAGTTACACTGAACCTCATCAAGGAGAAAGTGGGAAGGGGCCTTGAACGTATTGGTGCAGAAGATCACCTCCTAAATATAACACCAGTAACACAGATACTGAAAAGAATAAATAATACATGGGACCTCTTGAAACTGAAAAGCTCCTGTAAGGCAAAAGACACTGGTCAATAAGAAAGAACAGCAGCCTACAGATTGGAAAACATCTTCACCATCACCGTATCTGACAGAGGGCTGATCTCCAAAATATATAAAGTACTCATGAAATGATACAGCAAAATACAAAATTATCCAATTAAAAAATGGGGTACAGAGGTAAACAGAGAATTCTCAGCAGAAGAATCTCAAATGGACAAAAGAATTTCTCAGCATCCATATTCATGAGGGAAACACAAATCAAAATGACTATGAGATACTATCTTACACCTGTCAGAATGGCTAGGATCTAAAACACAGAGGATAGTTTATGCTGAAGAGGATGTGGAGCAAGAGGTAAGAGTGTAAACTGATAGAGCCACTTTGAAAATCAATATGGTGGCTTCTTAGAAAATTGGAAGTCAATCTTCCTCAAGAGCCAGCTATACCATTCTTGAGCATATACCCAAAAGATCTTCAATTGTACCATAAGGACTTGCTCAACAATGTTTATAGCAGCATTATTTATAATAGTCAGAATCTAGAAACATCCTAGATGCCGTTAACCTGAAGAATTGATAAAGAAAATGTGGCACATTTACATGATGGAGTACTACTCACATCTGTAAAAAGCAATAACATCATGAAATCTGCAGGCTAAAGGATAACTGGATGGTCAAGTTGGGAGAGGAATGGAATGGGAAAGCAATGAAAGAGATATCTAGAAAGAGGGAGCCATTATGGGGATAGGAAGAAAGTTAGAGCTAGGAAAATTCCCAGGAATCCACAAGGATGACCCCTGCTAAGACTCCTAGAAATAGTGGAGAAGGTGCCTGAAGTGGTATTCCCCTGTAATCTGATTGGTGACTACCCTAACTTCATCCTAGAACCTTCATCCAGTAACTGATGAAAGCAGATGCAGAGATCCACAGCCAACCACCAGGCTAAGATTCAAAAGTCCAGTTAAACAGAGAGAGGAGCAAGGGGGGTTGTTGGGAGCAGTGAGACCCCAGATCCTGAATTTCTTGTAATCCCCTGGTCTGATTGCCTACAGCTGCTCTGAGCACGAGACCTTCAGGAGTTCCTGATGGCAGGAGAGTGGTTTCTGGTGGGTTTGGCTGGGGCGTGGCTATCTCTATATAATCTGCCCCTGAACACAATAAAGGGGGCATTCTTGGGGAATTCAAGGATGACCCGTGTCTCTGTCTCTCTGTCTGTGTGTGTCTCTGTATTTTAACCTCCAGCCCCTTGCCCGAAGGTCGCGAACTGGATGCCGGCGCACAGAGTGCAGACCCCCCCCCCCATCCCCGCGCGATGCGCTCAGGGGGTCAAAATCATGACCAGGAAATCTACAGAGACAGTTCTACCAAACTTCCTAGAACTGACAAAATCTAGGCCCACAGTTGTTGGATCTTGGATAAGTAGGCCATCAGCATGTAAGAATTGTGTAACTTTTTATGTTTAAGGGGCCCCTGGCAGTGGGAGCAGGATCTATCCCTAGTGAATGAGTTGGCTTTCTGGAGTCCATTCCCTATGGTGGGATGCTATGCTTAACGTTGATGCAGGTGGGAAGGGCTTTGTTTTGCCTCAACTTAATGTGTCAGGCTTTCAGAACTCCCCATGGGAGGCCTTGCCCTTTTGGTGGACAAATGAATGTGTGCAGGGTTGTGGGGAGGTCAGAGGGGGAGTGAGAGGAGAGCTGGGAGAAGAACTGTGGTTGGTTTGTAAAATGAATGAAAAATATAAATTAAAGAAAAGGCAAAATAAGGAGAAAGGAATGAAGTGGTACTTCAATACATGTTTTATTTTATTAGTTCCTCAAGAGTGATGGAATAGATAATATTAACAGATGTATTAATTATAAAATGATAGATCATTATTATCTCACTGTATGCTACACATCAAGCCTTAGTCAGCTAGCTTCTAAAGTATCAACAATAGAAAAATCCATATCCCAAAGATACTAATTTTACATTACTAGTATTTAGGATTATATATTTATTATTACAAGTAAAATGTTTCTTCTGTTCTCATTCCTTAAGAACTTTTCATGACTGTTAAATATGATAAATATTTCATTCATATGACTGTCTTCTGAAATGAATCCAGACATTTAGTTTGAAAATATACGTATTTATGGTCTGTTCAAGGAATGTGTAGTTGAGTCAACCATAAGAACATTCTGAAACAGAATATGCCTGCTAACAACTTTGACTGTTTCCAAAGGATTCTAAGAGTTTCACACTTTGCAATGGAGTTTAAGATACAAATAATCCACCAGCATAGAAATTGGAAAGTATTCAATGCTTCATTAGGAAACAACATATTTTGTTGTTGAGGATCAAACAGAATCTTTAAATGTAGGAGGTAATGAAAATGTCACTCTTAATTCTTAGAAAGACTTATACTAATGTCATGATTTAGCTTTTTCTTTATATAGTCATATCACAGTCACAGCTATATATACCTTTTGATTTATATACATAAGCATCTATATGTATAAATACTGCACAAGATAATCTACTATGCGCCTATTTCTATAATCATCACCAGTCTTCCTTAAGATTTTTCCAAAATAATTACATTTTTCATAAAAACAAAATTAGATTTCTTTGTTATTTGTTTTACATTTATCCTGTTTGTTCAAATGTTAGTTCACACCGGTGGTACTCTCATTCCAATGTTCATTTACCCTATCTTTTCTCCATTTGACAGCACAGTTGCTGTCATTTCTAATTACTTATTTCCCTCCCAGAACTTCGGAATCTAAATCTTTGCCTGAAATGCTCAATTTCTCACTTTCAAGAAGCATAGGTAATTTTAACTCAGGAGCTTTCAAAATTATAATATAAAAATGTGTATCATAGATGCTAAGGGTACCGTGTTTTAATTTTTATATTATAAAACCATCTCTTGTAAGATGTTTTCTTCATTCACTCAAGGTCATCTCATAATTTAATAAGAATGTATTTATTATATTTTATCCCAAACACATCCATCTTGTATATTTTCTGAAGGAGCTGCTAATACCACAGCTACCTTCTTGAGATTAGAATCTTAAACTTCATGGTTCATCATCCTTACTGTTCTTCCCTGGTTATCCTAAAACTTTCTATGCAGACCAGCATGTCCTCTAATTCACAGAGATCCCAGCTTGCTGAGATTCAGGCATGCATGTACCACCATGCCGAGTTATTTGTCGTTGATCTAGACACCAGTTTATTCTTGAATCAGTCCCAAATGTGAATGACATTTCTATTACCTTATTTAAGAAAATAAACTCAACACTGAACATTCTAAAATTAACCTTTTACCATGTTTTGCTTTAGAGGGGTTAAAGAGACTGATCTCTCTGCCTTTCTTATCCTTGGATTTCTGTGACTCTTATTCATATTCTGGCTATTTCCTCACCATATTGTCTCTTGTTTATATTTTTGAAAAGCTCACATATGGACACTTTGATTATATACAACCCCCACTCCCTCTAAAAGACATCCTGCATTCTCCCTATCATCTGTATCCTCTCTCAAATTTGTATCCTCCTGTGGTCAGTAGTTATTGTTCATATGTACATTAGTCTATTACCAGTACATTAGAAATATTACCAGTGCCATGTTTCTGAAGAACCTCATTCCATATTAACTTTGTATATTTTCTCAACAGAAAGTGGGATGATCTAAACCCTTCACCAATCCATGAAAGAAGATTGACTGGTTTGATTTTGAACCACAGTTGTTGGGAAATTATGATTGCAACACTTCTGTCATGTCTAGAATTTAATATTTTTCAGAAATCTACAAGGTCTTCTGACTTTGATGATTTCCCATCCCTTTTCCAAGATGTTCACTTAATGTTTTAAATACAGGTAATCCAGTATATGTCCTTTTTTTTTTGGAGCGTGACACTCCATGGTTACTTGCTGTCTGTTTTGATCAGTTGTGATTCTCTGTAATGTCTCTCATTCACTTTAGCAAAGGATAACCAGAATAACCAGGCTACAGTCCACAATCCTAGAGAAGCCAGTAAACAAAGACTCTAAGAGAAGCATACATGGATTCCCCTGGGAAGACAAGGTCTTCTGAGGAAATTGGTCATGTAGGGGAGAGGAGGAGGGTGGAAGGGGAGTGGAGAGGGAAAAGGGGGAGGGGTAATGATGAGTTGAGATGGTCAAGTGGGGAAAAGGAGAAAAATTGAGAGCAAAGAAAGACGTACCTTGATAAAGGGAGCCATTGTAGAATTAGCAAGAAATGTGGCATGAGGCTAAGTCCCAGGAATCCACAAGGATGACCCCAGCTAAGAATCTAAACAGCAGTGGAGAGAGTGCCTTAACTGATCTTCCCCTGTAAACAGATCAATAACTACCTTAATTGTTATCCTAGAACCTTCATCCAGGAACTTATGGAAACAGATGCAGAGATCCACAGCAAAGCACTTGGCCAAACTCCTGAAATTTGTCATAGAGAAACAGGAGTGAGAATATGAGCAAAAGGATCAAGACCATGAATTGGAAACCCACAGAAACAGCTGACCTGAGCTGGTGGGAGTTCACTGACTCAGGACTGACAGTTGGGGAATCTGCATAGGACTGAAGTAGGCTCTCTGAATGTGGGTAACAGTGGTGTGGTATGAACAGTTTGTGGGTCACTGGCCTTAGAACCACTATTTATCTCTAGAGCATGAACTGACTTTTGAGAGCCCATTCCCAAATGAGGGAGGGCCTTGTTCCTGTCTCCAATGATGTGACATGCTTTGTTGACTCCCTCACCCTCTCTGAGGAACTGATGGGACTGGGGTGGCAATAGGTGGGAAGACGAGAAGGAGGGGAGGGAAGGAAACTTGGATTGATATGTAAAATAAAATAGTGTTTTTAAAAATAATATAAAATAAAGTAAAATCTATTTTATACTTTAAAATATTAATATAGTTCTTAGTAATGTAAACTTCTCAACCTAAAAATTCTGCGTTATTAATAATACATAAATTCAAATCAAGGTAATGAGTCTTAAATGTTTTTTTGTATATTAAGAGGTAAAAATTTTGAGCACTACAAGTTGGATATTATGAATTGTGTCTTTGACATCAACTATTCTTTCTTAATTCATATAGTTACTATGAAATTTAGTAACAGGTTGTGTAGGCTGGTGATTTTGTTCTTCTATACACTGATTGTATAAGTTATGGCAACACATAGAATATCTTCCATACCTACATTAATTTATACAAATCAAGATCACTGCTCTTGATGGCTTATATGACATATTTTAAAATCACGTGAAAGGGTGGGTTTGGAGGAACTGGTAGATAACAGAATATTAAGAAATACTCTGCAAGTTCTTTATGACACCTTTTTTTAAAAAAATATACTTTTATTGTTACCAAAATCTTGTTTTATTTTTTTTTAAAAACATGGCTTCTTCTCAACAAAAATTTCAAGATGGATTTTTAAGAAACATGTACTCTATGCTTCCAGAACAATAAACTCAATGACAAGTAAAACGGCAGTTTGATATATAAAATTACAGAGTATCTGCTTTTGTAGTAATTCTCTGTATGGCTTCAAAGAAAAAGTGTTAAAGTCAAGGTCTTGGGTGTCTCTAGGACATTGATTGCCACAATGAACCATTCTTCCAAATATTAGTAAACTTTGCACAGAAGATTGCTGCAAGCTATTTTTTGAGCCAAAAGGATTAGATTTGTCTCTTTGATGGCTCTGACATGTGATATAGATTTCCAATGGGGTGAAGTTTTTCCAGTCACAGGGTGACTTTCTAAACCTCGTTGCTTTCTGAGGGTAGAGAATAGCCTCTACAGGGGGCTGCACTTCAATATATTGCATATAAGTGCGCTCTTCTATGAGGAATTGAACTCCCTCTCTAATGGTCTTTCAGGCATTGAACTAAGTTTAATTAGGAGAGCATTTCCATTTCTGCTCCACGAAGTTGCTGCTTCAAGATTCTTGCAATAACGATTGAAAACATTTCAATAGCACTTGCTATGCTTCAAGTCTTGGTCTAAACCCTGTATGTGTTTTTAATGCTTCTTTTTCTCACAGCAGCCATATGAATCAAGGCATATTATCATCCTAAGCATGGTCCAAGAGAAGAGGAATTGTTAATTAATTTGTAAAAGTTCTTAGAACTAGCAAGTGGCAAGTGACTGAGTGGGAGGGGGGATTCAAACTCATGCAAGCTGTCTAATTTTGGGAACTCAGCTAGGATTCAAATTCTGGAAAGCGTATCCTGGATTCCCTATGCTATATAAGCACCAACAAGATTAAGCAGAAAGCAAACAGGAAAGAGCATAAGCTAAACATTCTTTATATATTTTATCCAATTCTTTTACTTATTTTTTAAAAATCACATTGAGTGCACCCCTCGCGGTCCTGAGTTCCTTGCTCGTGCTCCGTCTCCTTCTGCTCCTGATTTGGACCTTGTGATTTCTGTCCCGTGCTCCTCTGTCTCTGTCTCCTTTCATCGCCTGATGAAGGTTAATATTCATGAGGATGCCTATGTGTTTGTCTTTGGGTTCACCTTCTTACTTAGCTTCTCTAGGAACATGCATTATAAGCCCAATGTCCTTTATTTATGTCTAGAAACCAAATATGAGTGAGTACATCCCATGTTCCTCTTTTTGGGTCTGGCTTACCTCACTCAGGATACCCACACACTGAGACAATAGGGATGTTCTATCGGGAACTCACCAAGGCCAGCTGGCCTGGGTCTGAAAAAGCATGGGACAAATCCGGACTAGCTGAACATAGAGGACAATGAAGAATACTGAGAACTCAAGAACAATCGCAGTGGGTTTTTGATCCTACTGCACGTACTGGCTTTGGGGGAGCCTAGGCAGTTTGGATGCTCACCTTAGGAGACCTGGATAGAGGTGGGCGGTCCTTGGGCTTCCCACAGGTCAGGGTACCCTGATTGCTCTTCGAGCAGATGAGGGAGGGTGACTTGATCGGGGGAGGGGGAGGGAAATGGGAGGCGGTTGCGGGGAGGAGGCAGAAATCCTTAATAAATAAATAAATTAAAAAAATAAAAAAAAAATAAAAAAAAATAAAAATCACATTGAGGAAAATTAAATCAAGTGTTTTATATACTCACACAGATGGTTTTTTGAGGTGGATATAATCTAGAAATACTTAATGGAAAACAATTCTGCATTTCAATTTTATAAATGCATAGAACTATCGTCGACTGTCCTATTCAGAGTCCAGGCATATATCCAACAGTTACTCTTTTATAATCATATAAAAAGATGTGAGATTGTTTTCTTTCCTATGTTTATCCTTCAAGTTCTATAGAAAGAAAATAAGAAAAAAATAAGCAGAATTAAATAAACTGATAAGATAGACTTATCCAATTTAGTTTTAGAATTGAATTTAAATTTGTTTCTCTAAAGATATCAGCATTATTTATATAAACAGCAGCAAAATGCAGCTGCTACTTAAAACTGGGTGAGATTTCTTCTATCTCTGAGGTTTTGGAAATACCACTTAGTGGAAAAAAACAATTTTAAGGTTATCATATAAGTGACAAAGACATTAATCTGACAAGATATGCTCAAGAGACCCAAGATACAGCTGCGGAAATCCTTTTGACACTCTCACCCATAATTTCACAGAGCTTTGTGTAATTAACACACTTCATGGGCTTGAAGGAACATTTGTTGCCTCTCTATCACAATGCAAATTTGAGAATGATATGGATCTGCACAGGAGACAGGAACAACTGTTTCCCCAGGTAATAACTTGTGCACTCCTTCCTGACGCAGACCGAGGCGACAGATACAGCATATCTCAGATTTTAATGTGGAGTTAACATATGCTTTATTACAGATACAAATGCTACAACCAGCTACATTATACAATTTACTAAAATTAAAAGGTTTACTGTCATCTTGAAATTCTTACGCTATACCTCCTTAAAAGTCTTATTAAATGATGAAACCCACTGCTGGTTGATGAGCACATTTGTCTAGATAAATGGAAATGCAGTCGTGTAAATGATAAAGATTTAACTGGGTCATCAGTTTCTATTTAGACAAAAAGCAATCATTTCAGCAACCAGAAGTCTTAATAGTTACTATGGGGGAGAAAAGGAGAGAGTCAATGTTTGTGTGTGTGTGTGTCTGTGTGGAGAACTGTGTGTCTGTGTGTGTGCACACATACATACTTAGCAATGACACTATATTTATACCTTTTTATTTGGGATTTATTCTCTTTTGTAACACTGGATCAGTCAATCATTTCAAGATATGAATACTTCCTGAACTATAGCCATGTAAATAGAAAACACTCTCTAAATCACTCATTATATAGAAATAATGAAGTCTGGTTTAGCTTTTTTAATAATTCTAAAATTGATTTAAATGAATTAGTTTAATATAATACTGGTAGAGGGACTGGAGAAATCATTCAGTTGGTAAATTGCCTAGCATGCTAGTCTGAGGACATGAACTCTGCCTGGAACCACCAAAATAGCCTGATGCGGTGTTGTGAATTGGAATCCAAGAGTTGGGGATCAACAAGAGGATCTTTGATGCTTGTTGAATTGGATAATCTCAGTCCAGGAAAATACGCGGTTCCAAGAATCAAGATTTCATGAGTAAAACTCTCCTCTCCTGTCTGAAAGACATCATTGTACAATAGTCGTCCTCGTCCTCCTAAAACCGCAATACTTCCGCCTCCTCGTTGATTGACATATAGTGGCTCTGGTTACTTCAGCAAGAAAGGTGCTGCGGGAGCTCCTTCCTCCTTCAGCCAATAGCCTTTAAGGTACCAGCCCACTTGGGCAGGGTCTCTGCTGCTTTTTAAAGCAGCGGTAGCTGTGAGCTCTCTCTTGCTTTGGGCTTGGCTTCTGGACTGCTTTTCCTGGTCGTACAGAGGGCTGTTGTCTAGGACAGTGATCTGTAAGTTTTTCCTTTAAACAAATAACCCTTTTATTAATCATAATTCAAAATTGATGTGGGGTTGTTTTATGACTTACGCCTTCAGAACTGTACAATTTTAATCCAACCAAGCTTATTAAATGATTGAGGGAAGGCCTGCTCGAGCTCCACTGCTAGCTTAAGAGGCAACATCAGTTGATGGTAGTGAAAAGGAGTCAGTTTTATTCGGGCAAGTAGACCCTGGTAGTTTCCCCATACTTCGGTAGGTTGCCTCACATTCATAAACATATGAGAAGCATTAACTGCAACTATTGAGCTCCTTGAATTAATAAAAAGTATATGAAATTTGGCAGGGGGCATAAGGAGGTCTGGAAGAGGTTGAAGTTGAGGAGTAGGGTTAGGCGATGTGATCAAAATACGTTGGGGGAAACTCTCAAGCAAGAGAAAAAAAATATAGGGGCTGGAGAGCTAATGAGAGGTTAAGAACACTGGCAGCTCACAAGTATCTGTAACTACAGTTCCATGGGATACATCACTCTCTCACACAGAAATCATAGAAATGCACAAAGCACCACTGCACATTAATAAAAATTGTTTAAATTACTTAAAAAGAATAAACAATAATATTTTAAAGACATTTATGTTATAAATTTAGAATAAATAAATGTATTATATATTTATTAATATATATTATATATTTATTTAAAAAACCTAGATGGCCAGCTTCTCTGGAACAACACCAATGATGACTTCTGGACTCCACATGGATATGCATACACATGCTCCTGAGTATACAGAAACTCCTATATACATACAATGTTCAGTTCGAAAAGAATCTATTGCATTTAAGAGGTTTTGAAATGAGACTTAGATATAGAAGTACAATTCAGTATTTTGTACTGCCTTCACATAACACAAACAAGTTCAAACCAATTAATGTACACAGGTATTTTCTCCCATATGTACTCTACATTTGTGTACTCGTGTGTGTATAAAAGTATAGAGGTCTATGGTTATCACCTAGGGCTTCGGGCTTTGTTCTTATTTCTTTAAAAAAATTGGGGTATACATAATCTAGAGAAAGTCTTCTAATCTTGTTTTTGCACAGTTATTGCTCTCTTATCTAGGAGAAGAATAAATAAACGTATAAATCAAGACACATATTACAAATTAGGTTCATTTTAATGTACTCAGCTCTGGCAGACTCCTGATCCAAGAGAAGAATCCTGTGCTTTTATGCACATAAAACTGTATTGAAGACTCATTTATCCCATATGTCTCTTATTTTTATTTAACCACAGACAAATTATTTTCAGTTTTCAAGATCATTTTAGGCTACTACAGCACTACTTCTTTATATCAATAGTAAGTTTCAAAAATAAATTATGAGAAATGTGGTGGCTAAGCTAGTATGAGCTGCATACTGAATAAAATCAAAGTCTCATTATCATGCCACATGAAAAGAAGCCATGAGCCCCTAAGTAGAAATGGTGCTTTTGAATTCTAAACTTTACTCTATAGACCATATATCAAAGCACATTGAAAAGGAGAAATCTAGTAGAAAGAATAAGAAACGAAGTCTGTGCAGAAGTTAAGCTTTCTTGCAAGTTGTCAAAGGGAAGTACACTACTGAAGTAAGTGGAGTGGGGAAAAGGAACACATACAGTTCTACTTCAAGTGCAGAACTTATACAGGCCTAAGAAGCTTGAACTCCCTGTCAATCAGTGCTCTACTCCCTTCCTGGAGAACGTCTTATCAAACAAGAGGAGTAAACGGTCTGCTAGACCAACCAGTAAACTAGAAGAATTTGTTGTTAGGCAATGCTATAATAACAATTCAGAGACTAGTCATGCAGGCAGCGTGTCCATATTGGATATTTTTTTACATTTGATATTTCATATTTCAAATGACTAAATTAACCCAATAAAACAAGCATTTCTGAAGGTCCAACATTATTAGTAACGTTACAAATAAAATACCAGGATTTTGAGATGCTTTTGACTTTATTTGTAAGATTTTAGTTTTTAATCACAAATTTGAATGCATGATTTTTTTGTAATTCATATTTCATTTCCTTTCAGACAAATGGTCATCTCATCTAATCTTGATATGGATTGTGATAAATTTGTTAGCATATACATTAACAGAATAGGATGAACTCAGGACCAACTTTGCTAATATGATATGAAATGTCTTCCTTCTGTTACTTCTAAGCCAACATTTGCTTTATATGAATATTTTAGTTATTAATGTGAGGTCATGCAAAATGAAATCACACAGTGTCAAGCACTTAGTGATAATAATTCTGAGGAAATGTATTTTAATTGTTACACATTTCTTAAAACATATTCTTGAAACTCTTAATAGCACCTTCCCATTCAGACAATTTTGAGGTTTCCAGACATTTGCATTCAAATCAAGTTCAGTCTAAAGTCTAAGATTTGCTGTGTGAAACAAAGGCAGTTTCTTCTCTGCAAACTTGACTTGAAAAAATCAGAAAAAGGGAATTGTTTCTATGTTGTTTTGCATCAGTTCATATGAAGGTCCCATTTACTTAATGATACATAAGTTAAATTAATTTCACAAGACACATTTTTTAACAAAGTTTAGTTTTTTTCTAATTATGTGCTATGTGTATGCGACTGGGGGTATATACGCATGAGTCAGGTTTTCTCAGAAGCCAGAGGCATTGATTGCCCTGAAGGTGGAATTACATACAGGTGTTAGCCCCTCCATGTAGATGAGGAAAATCAAACTTCAGTCCTTTGTAAGATCGGGACCTGCTCTTAGTCACTGGGCCATCTCTTGAAGATACAACTTAAATATTGACGAAGTTATGCACCATGTTTATTTACTTTGCATTTAATAAGAAGGCAAGAATTACTGTTAACACACTTTTATTCTTTACTATTTTATAAATTGATAATACACTTTTCCATCTCCAAAGTAGTGCTAATAAGACATTAGATCAAGCATTACATGTCTCAATTTACCTGAAATTAAAGTCAGAATTGTATCCAGATGTGTATGGGTCTTTCAGAATTATGCTCAGATTTTCTAAAAATGTCACGAAGAATACATGTAATAGCTGGCCACTAACTTCAATGTTATTGTTTCTGTGATGCTCCTAGCTTACCTTGTCTGTTTAACAGCTCCTTTTAAAATAATTGGGATCTTCGGAGTAAATGTATATGAACTATGTGGTGCTCCTAACAGTTAAAATAGAGGCCGGAGTCATGGCTGCGTGGTTAAGAGCACCTATATTTTTTTGCAGAGGGTTGGAGTACAGTTCCTAACATCTACATGAACAACCTTATGTAGCTGTAACTCCAGGGAATCCAAAGCCATTTTTAGTCCTCCCTGCAACCCAGGCATAAATGTAGTAGACATATATAGGAGCAGATAGGCATTTATACACATCAAATAAAATATGTAATTCTAGAAGTTTTTAAATAGTCTCAATATTGATGTTTAAAATATAGTATAAAAACATCACTCATTGAAACAGTGTCTTGATGGGAATCAAATATGCATTTTCCAGTGTTCCTGCCCTACACTGAAATTTATTAGTTTTACATGAGGTAATAAACTGCGGCTTGGGAGTTTTATCTCTTGGGAAATGCCACATGTGCCCAAATGTGTTTAACAGTATCTAAGCTTAGAAGGAAGAGATCTTCAATTCCTGAAATTTTCAATCAATATTGCATTGAGACACCAGGAAAAATAGAAAAAAAATAAAAAAATTAAGAAAATCAAATAACTAAAAAACAAACCAAAAAAATCCTGAGTAATATGAACATTACATTTGCATCACTGTGTCATATTTTAGGCAACTTAGACAGAAAAAAGTAGTTCATGACTTCTTACAAATTTTAGACCACAGTGCTATTACTTGCAGGTTTAACCCCAGAGGATGCCACAGGTTTAATATCAACTCCTTTGATAACATTCAGTACTGCCGAGTAACACAATAAAATTGTGTTAAAATGAGTAACCATTAAAAGTATTGATGAGTTTTGTGGGGACCAGCTAGTACATTGATGCTTCTGACCTTCTCATTAATAAGCATCCTGAAGAGGGAGGCATGGGGAGTTTCCAAAATTAAACAAGATAAGGCAAATAAAGACAAATTATTATTCTCCATTGTGTATTAACCTCATCTATCCCCAAAGTCCACAGCTTTATCGTAGTGAGATAGTGGCTGGGTCAAAATGTGAGCATCTATATGAAAACAACAAAAACACTAGGTAGAATAGAGAGTATTCGCTCTGCTGCTTCATTATGATTCAGCATATGCTTCCCCTAACTTAAATCAATGCAGTATTACTTTACAACATACATCATAGAGAGGTTATAATTTGTGTTTGCTTTTTACACAAGTGGAAATAGATGAAAATAGTGTAAATGTTTAGTATCTGTCTTGGAAAAATCAGGGACAATGTTCTATGGTGGATATACATATTTTTTAATCCTTAACATATTTGATATGTCTGGTACAATATCATGGACAATATAGGAGGGCTTTTGCTGTGCCTAAAAACTAAATATATGCCAATACCACTGGTCACCTAGGAAATCATCAATGAAATAAATTATTTTATTTTAATCCATATACAAATATGTATCTCTAACCCGAGTACCTCTTTGAGTAAATCATAAGTAATAAACAGAATGACGAGAAGTTTACAGATCAGTTTTGCTTGGCTTATTCAGAGATGAACAACAAATTGACTTTGACTCAAAGGAGGTGGAAGTTGAGAGTAGATACTTAAGCGTGTCCTCAACACCTACATTTGCACAATACCACAAACACGTTGTGCACACACACGCACACACACGCACACACACACACACTACAGATTCAATTCATGAGCAAGCTAATTCCATTCCTGATAATTTACAGGCTGCCCAAAACCACAGTGGTATCCTGTTTGCAGATAGCATGATGACCTTTTGTTTGGGATTAAGCATAATCTAGAAATTTAGTTTTTATTTCTTTCTACCAAGAATATTGAAAGTTGGGGATGCAGCTTAGTGACAAAGTATTTTCCTACTTTTCAGGAGTCCCTGGGTCTAATCTCCAGTACTGAGCAGCAAACATACTTTCTCTAAAATCTTGATAACTTTCTGGCTTGCCGTCATATAATAACAGAAATATTTCATTTGCGGAAATGAGACAAATAGTGTGGTTTCCTTTCTCTGTATGTCTCCTTCTCCATAGACTTCTGATTTCTGACATTGCTGTTTTTCACTAAAATTGCCCTTCCTTAGAGCTCAGAAATGACTGACTTTTAAATGTATTTTTTGAAATAGAAGGGATGTATATGTATATAATTACTGCAAAGTATGTAGTCTACTCCATGGTTCTTAATCAGAATTTCAGAGCTCAGGGTAGACACATTAATTTAGCAAATAATTAATGATAAAAACATACTTTTTATCAAGAAAGGCAAATGTTAAATGCAATTAAAAAGTGAAACTTAAAGACTCAACTGACATTGATAAAACTTCAAAGCTAGATGGGAACGCAATTCTGATAATTAATTCCAATGACTTAGACAGCTACACTTTCTTCTCTGTTTATTTTTGGTCACATCAATTCAACATTTTTGTGAATTTCTCTCATATTTAGAGTGATTGATGAGCTAATTTGTTAATTATGTGACTTCGCAGAAATACAAAAAACCAAAGGAAACTATTGCACTGATATTTTAATCTTTCATTTAACCATGTATATGGTATCCATTTAGATGCATTTAGCTTTTGAAGCCTTGATCAAAAACCCAATTACATTACCCTTTAAGCTTTCTTTTTGATTCATGTTTCCCACTGGGATTTATAAATGTTTTGATAGCAAATTTTGGCCTGAGCTCGTGGGAGCTTGTGGATTCTGACAACAGCTAGGGAACCTGCATGGGACCGACCTAGGCCCTCTGCATGTGAGTGATAGTTGTATAGCTTGTTCTGTTTGTGAGGCTCCTAGCAGTGGGATCAAGACATGTCCCTGGTGCTTAAGCTGGCTTTGGGAACCTATTCCCCATGCTTTGTTGCCTCATTCAGCCTTAATGCAGGAAAAAGAGCTTGATCCTGCCTCTTGATGTGCCATGCTTTGTTGAAGCCCCCGTAGGAGGCCTGCCCCTTTCTGAACTGAGAAGAAGGGGTGGATGGGGGTAGAGGGAAGGCAAAGCTAGGAGTGTGTGTGTGTGGGGGGGGGGGGGGAAACTGTAGGAGACAAGAGAAGGGAAACTGCTATCAGGATGTGAAATAAATGAAAAATTTTGATTAATATTTTTTCCCAAAGAACAATTATGGACTCTCTAAAAATATACTTTGGGGATGTATTTATCTCAACACTTGACAATTGTCTAAGTAAGCATAATAATGAATAATGTCATTCATTTTCTCTATGCATGTATAATATGCATAATGATCTACTATAAATAGTTCTTCCCATCTTTTAATATCATATTTATTGCCCTCTCCACTCGTACTTTGTGCTCTTCCATGTTACATCTGTGGGTTCCCCCCCCCCACAGGGATTTAATAACTTTACCTGAGAATGTTTGATTAGTATGCTAGTAGTACAGGTAGTAACATTCTTGGGGTATGACAATGTTACAGTTCTAATCACTATATTCCTTGATAAAGTGTTTATTTGTACCTAGCATTTAGTAAGATGACCTTTAATTTGTATACTACTTAAGGAATTGTTAGTATTAGTAGTTATTTATAAGGTATATTCAAGACAATCCATTTCATAAAAGCTCTTGATGGAGGTGTTTAAGAATGTTAAATTTTGGAGGTGGCTCAAAAAATGACCCAGCAGTTAACAGCATTCACTGCTCTTCCTGAGGACCTGACTTAGGCACCCAGTATCCACATTAGGTTGCTCACAACCACCTGTAATTCCAGCTGCAGGGTCTCTGTACACAATCTTCCAGCATTTTCTGTTACCCACATACATGAGATACACGCATACAAAGACACACCCACACATTAATAAAAATGATAAATCTGAAACATATCTTAAATTTTGTCTACTCATTCTTTACAGAAATATACTGTGAATCATTAATTATAATGAGGGAATATTGCACATGATAAAATTTTGAGAGAAGAGGCAGCAGGTTTTCTCTGAACGACATTCTGTAAAGCCACAACTTTCTTGAAGGCCACATTCTTCACTGAACCTGGGTCCTCTGCAAGAGCAATATGTGATATAAATCATTGAGACATCTCTCCAACCTTTGTCTAAATTTTAATAAATAATTTCTCTTTAATATTAGGTTTACTAGTCCAATAAGAAAATACCTAGTATTAAATCTCTTTAATACTATTGTCCACAGATAATTATACAGAAATGTCTAAATTCAATTACATTTCACAGAAAGTAATGTTGAGAAATGTATATTAATATACAAAAATGTATTGATCACATAGTAATATTTTCTCATTTTTGGTAAATCCTTTTTATTGCTAATTTTTTAAATGTTATTTTGAAGATTTAAAATATATTATAAAATTTTGCTTTATCAGGTGATAAATTCAATTAATTGAAAAATAGAATGAGAAGTTACTATATCATGGGTTGTATGTTATATAATGAAAGTATATCGAGAACAGGGTACATTCATTTAAACATATAGCAAAGCTAAATGTATTGAAACTGGTTGTATCTGTCTTAAAAACAAATGAGGCACCTGACAAGGTGCTTCAGTAAGTAAAAGTATTTATTAGCAAGTCTAGCACACTGAATTCACTCCTGAGGACACGGGTGAAAACCAGTTAGCCAAGTTGTTTTTGGTTGTCCACCAGCATTCTACAGCATATGCCTGCTGGCACACACACACAAACACACACACACACACACACACACCTCAAATAAGTAATACAAAATTAAAGAGCAAACAAGTGACAGATGCTGAGGACTTCTATGGAATTTTAAGTCATAACGTAAAAGAATATGTGAGATTAATATAAAACTATTAAGCTAATAAAAAGAATTGTTTCCATTGTATATAAACTTTTAATTTTTATCTCCAAACTATGCTTTTATGGATAAATTTTGGTGTTTTCCCTTTGGCACCATCACTGGTCATTGATTGAAAGCTGGGCATTTCAAATTATACTTCAGAAAGCTCAGGTGTGTTTTCTATCAGCATCCCAAATCTGTGCTCTTGACTTCAACAAGGTCCTATAAGAAATAGGAAGAACTTTCCTTTCTCCTAGATTTCTGTTCATGATATTTGTCATGATAATAGCTTCAACTATATTCAGTTTTAAATACCACTAAATGTTAGAAATTGGACCATTTAAAGCTACAAACCTATGAAGAAGAGAATTTGAATTACAAGTTTGGTATTTTATCAAAAGTACTAAATTAAATTTTAAGCATGTATCAGGATTACTGTGATATTCACTGAGGCAGCACTGTCCCCGACTGTAGATATGAACAGTGTTGAGCTCTGGGCTAGTGAGTTTGTGTTCACCTCATCATAGGTCGATTCCTCCTGATTTCTTCCCATTTAAGACTAAAGAGGTAACATGCTGTTTTCTATTCAGAGCAATTATTACGCTTGAAAGTGGATTTACTTTGTTGGTGTCTTCCCTTTTCTTTGTTCCTTTATGTGGTTCATTGAATTAATTTAATTTGGAAGCTCTGATAAAAACTGTATTTTTATAGATTTAGTTAAATTTATACAACCTTTGACAGCTTGCTTTCCATTTTGGTTTCCTAAGTAGACATGGGAAAGACATTGGGAGTGTTTCTTTAATCTCAAATCTGCCATCTGATTTCCTGAAATCATCACATCCACTGTTTTAGTGTCTTTGGGTCAATGACAACATTTCCCATTGTATGGAAGATAATAGTAAAACTTTCAGAAGTCATCTAATTCCTTACATCTTAAAAAAAATTGTTCTTTGGACATTTGAGAGCTAGAGATTATTAGCAAAACACTATCTCCAGTCCTTTTTTTTTTCCATCATGAATTAAAGAAAGTAGAGTGAAGCATATTGGGTTCTAAGAAATGTACCAATGTGCTGACCAGTGCTGAAAAACCTTGTAGGAATTTAATTATACAGAATGTATAAGTGGTGCATTGTGAAAACTGAACCAGGCCTCGCTTCACTGGAATAATTTTCTTGGAAGGTGACATAATTATATCAAATGTTTTGTTGCCTTGTAGATACCCAAAAATGTGGGCTTATTTTCACCTTGACCAAAGGTCAGAAAGTTGGAACTTACTTCTATTCCTTCAAGGCTATTGTCTGTTTATACTTCAAAGATCTCACCTAGGTTTCCAACAAAGAGTTCTCCTCTCTCCAGATTATTGTCAGTAGGTAAGGCTAATATCCAGACCTCGTACGTCAGAAATAGAGAAGTAGATATGTTTCCTCCCCAAACAAACGTCTAAGGATCCAATTGAGTTTCTACTTCCTTAGGGAGATAACAATGGTTTCCAGCCAGGGAGTGATTTGCCTAGAGAATGTTTTGGTCTAGGGTGTGAGCATGACTTGTCTTATTCCAGCAACAGAATGTTTTACTAAGAATTTAGCTGGAAACCTTTAACTGGTCTGTTCACTTCTGTATATCAAAATAATGCAGGTTTTTTTTTTTTTTTTATCTTACTCCTACCTTTTGGGTTCCAGGGTATTTTAAGCAATTGGGAATAAAATGTGGGCAATTTCAGTATTCACTGGAACTCCCTCCAGGTACTATCCTACGTCTGCTGTTTTATTTTGTTCATTTGCATCTTTGTATCCTTAACTAACTCTTCTAATCTCCATGCCACTACCCTGGTAAGTGGTATTTTTGTTGAAGCTGGTCTCCGACATTGCCTAAAATAACAAAAGAGAAGAAAAAGATTCCACATTCACAACATCTAAGAAACAAGTAGTCTAGGATATGTCCTTTCCTTTAGATTTTCGCTTTCTTCTCTTTGCCTTTTAAAAGTTGCTTTTAACATTTATTCATAAATTAAACCAGAAATCAAATTACAGGAAAATAGAATTAAAGAAGATACTCATGATAGCATTACTCATGCCACCTCTAGAAGCTGTTAATACAAAAAAATCTAACCTGCCATGCTTCAACTGACTAACCAGCTTAAAAAAAGTTCACTACAAGAGAGAGCCTGGTGCATATTAAAGAATAAATTACAATGACTGAAATGGGGAAAGTTATTCCATGCTCAATACCAATACACTTCTAAATTTGTTTACAAATTTAAAAAAAATGGCAAAGGAAATAATCTATGATTTCTGTTTTATGAGATCCATCTTCTTTCCTGATGAGAATGACTTGATAGACCCATAGCTTTATGTTTACTTATGTGGAAAGCTGGCTACTACTCATTTAGTAATCAGCATGGATAGAAAAGAATGATGACCTCTTGAATATTTTTTTTTGAGTTTTTACTGGAATCTTTGACTGGGTCATTAAGAATTTGAGCATAAAACACTCAACTCTTGAAATAAACAAAGTACATTAATTTATAAAAAATTGAAAAGCCTGATCGTTATTTATTATTTGCATTTTCAGAATTTAATGCTTCTATTATTTATTAAGCATTCACACACAGCTCACTTAATGTCACCTGTGCCACAGTTGTCATATGGAAGTCAGAGGGCAAGTGCAAAAGTTAGTTCTTTTTCTAGAATCAAACTTATGTAGTCTGTGTTAGCAACAAGCACATTTACCTGCTGGGCTCTCTTGCCAGTCTGGCTTTTATGATTGAATACACTCATTGACAGTACATTTCTGTTTGTGTACTTATCAATGACTTCAATTTTCAGTTAGATTACTTACTTGTCCTTTAGAGGATAAGAACAAAGGAATGCCTTCCACCTCCTTTTAGCCCGTGGTTTAGGAACCGCATAACATATGAGTTTAGGAAACTCATAAATTTCAAGAACTGTAGCTTCAGACCCAGTTTTATATGATTTTTGTCTTAAAATATGGAGTTTCAAATTAAGAGATGATAGGAAGATATTGTTTGGAACCGCGGTATTTCACAGATACTTAAGCCCTTAATTGATTAAGTAGCCGCCTGAAACACAGAAACAGAGCTAGTATAAGGACAAATGTTTTATGCCTTTTTACTATGTTTATTTAATTTCCTCCATGTTTTTTCTAGTTTTCCTAATCCTTCATTTAGGAGTCATAATATCTTGTGTCACTGAAAAGCATCTCCATATAGAAACTGTTGATTGTTCATACAAATAAAAACCCAAAAGATTTAGTGAAAATTTTCAAACCACGGAGACTCATACATAATCTAACATTTCAATGTCCCAATTGTGAGCAATGATACTTGGGCATTTTTGTTGCCATTTTTGTTGGAAAGAGGAACTATAAATTTTATCTCTTCAGAGACTGGAAAATCAAATCTATCAAGATTAGAAAACAGAAATGATCCCTTCCACATGCAAACCTCTCATGGTTACCTTTCTAGGTTTACAGATATCAATTTTTAAACAAAGGGAATGAAATATTTAACAAATATTTGTTAAGTACTTGGTATGCACAGATTTCCCTTCTCTTATGGGAAAGAGTAGACGAGGAAGAGAGCCTTACTCTGAAAATTATGTTGCACCTGAGCCTGGCATATTCCTGCTTTCTCTTTTGACAGCTCTGAGTTCTGAAGAAGACAGAATTGTTTTAAAGATATACTCACATAAATATTATCCAGGGATGAAGTCTTGACTTATTTTATCCTTTATATGTATATGAAAATCTAACCAGAGAAAAATAGCTCTACCATAGATATGAATGTTACCCCCTTTCAGTGATGCACACAAGGAAATATGTAGAAACTCAGAAAATAATAGCAGAATTCAATTTAAAAGAATACTTAATGAACTCAAAACTCTAGGCTTCTCCTCTTTTCTGTAATTTCCTTGAAATTGGATTGAGAACGAAAAGTATCACTGGCCTTTCTATGAGCCAAAGCATTTCCAGATGCTGAAGATCGATGCATGCCTTGGACACTTTGATTTTTGAAGGAGCTGTATAACAGATGCAAGTACTGGAGAGCCCACATCAGGTCCAGCAAGTGAGTATGCTGCGTGGTGTCCTATGAAGAGAAAACATCAATTAGGCATTCAGGAAAGACAGAGCCTCAGCCAAAAATGGACATCTTTCAAGCCGATGGTCAAGGCCGGCATGTCACTAACATCAGAGAATTTTAACTTTTTACAACACTGGGCAGTCATTTATATATTTTACTACTGTTTTCACTTAATTAGAAATAAAATTAGACCTTAGAGAATTTGAACGGCTTGGTCCATCCCAAGGGTTTACTTCTGGCGCTGTATGCAAGGTCGTCTTGACCCTTCTGCTGCTTTGTTTTCCATACTTTCACAATTGTGATTACCTGGAAATAGAAAAGGATTTATTTACTCTGAAATATTCTGGTTTGTTTCATTTTTTTCTTTTTCTTATTGATTTTGGTTGAGCTCTATATTTTTTTCTCCTCCCCTCCCTGCCTCTCCCCTCCCCTTCAATCCTCCCTCAAGGTCCCCATGCTCCCAATATACTCAGGAGATCTTGTCTTTTTCTACTCCCCGTGTATATTAGATTCATGAATGTCTGTCTTAGGGTCCCCATTGTTGTCTAAATCCTCTTGGATTATGATTTATGGGCTGGTTTTCTTTGCTTTATGTTTAAAAAGCACTTACAAGTGAGTACAGGTGATAATTGTCTTTCTGTGTCTAGGTTACCTTGGTAGCACCATTGAGTCTCTCTGATTCTGTCTTCCTCCTCCAATGCTATAGGCCAAGCCAGTTCTTTATTCATAAACCAATAAAAGCAACATACAGACAGAAGGACCTCCGACACCTTTTCTTTTCTTCCTTTCTTCCTTCCTTCCTTCCTTCCTTCCTTCCTTCCTTCCTTCCTTCCTTCCTTCCTTATTTTGACAAATAATCAAAATATTTGATGACCATATTCATATGGAGCTCTGAGAAGTGACACTGAAAATACTTTTAAGAGTTTTGCTTCCCATTATCTAAATTATATTTTAGATATCTTTAAAAAAATATCACCATCACCCCTTGCTTGCAAGTTTGAAAAAGTCCCCAGTCCATTTCTGAAATTTACCCTACTATTCTGGGTTTGATTAGTATTCCATGTCCTCATTGATGCTAAGATATTTACACACTGTCTTCTTTGAGTGACAGGAAAGAGTACAGTGCAATACTGAGGGGACAGCCCATCCTCTTAATTGAGAAACAAATTGGCCTGGATTCCTTCGAAATACAAATTGTGCACAAATATAAAAAAAATCACTTCAAACAGTAGTATATCTAAATGTCAGATTCTTGTTTTTGACAGTGAAGGCATGTCCCTAGAAAGGCATAGAGACAGAGGAAGATTTACACTTCTGCATAAATAAAAAAGTTAAGAATATATCACTTTTTTTACAAGTTGGTATAAAATAGACAGATGTAGTTTTACCAGGAATCACAAAATATGATTAAGTTTGAGTAATGCCTAAACTTAAGGGATCCAATTATCCTCTGTTTAGAGCCTCAATCCCAATAGTAATAAGGGAATATTTAGCAAGGTTTTATTATAGCTCTGTTGTTATACCAATTGCAGTTTTAGTGAAATCCTCTGTATCATCCTTCAGCATGATTTTCGTCATTCTCTTCCTTGTGCAAGACCTATTATTGCTATCTGTCTAAAGAGATTGGGCTACAAATGCAATTAATGTTGTTTTAAAGCAATACTTACACAGTTCATATCTATTTTTGTTTGTTTACAATGCATCTTTCACATTGTATAAAAATTTTCCAGGAAAACCTTTACTGCTCAGTGTTCCAACATCTTAAAATTGAAAACAGAATTTTTCACGTACGGTATGTTTTAATCAGGATTTCCCCTCCCTCAACTTCTCCCTTATCCTTCTCACCTCCCTGTGACACCAAAAGTCATACCTTTTCTTCGTCTCATTATGAAACAAACAGTCACCTAAAGAAGTAAATAAATAAAATAGAGTAGAATAAAAACAAACAAATGGGATAGGACAAAATAAACAAGTAAACAAAACCAAAGAAAAAGTACAAGGAAAACATACACATTCAGAATCATGCCCATCTGCCCACACATAAATACCATTAAAACACAAAATCAGAAACTGTAATAAAATAGAAAATCTGAAAACATAAATAGAAAACCCATAAGGAAAAAAGAGAAAATCTATAAGGAAAGAACAAACAAACAAAAAACGACCAGACAAAGCATTATGGAAAAAAATCTTTCAAAAGTACCATTGAGTTCATTTTGTGTTTGTCTTCTATTGCTGGCATGGGGCCGGCCCTTACGTGTTATTTGAATACTGAGTGATACAGTGATATTTTATTTGTTTCTTAAAAAATAAAGTGTGCCTGAAGATCAGAATGCAGAGCTAAGTCATTAGAAGCCAGGGAGTGGTGGCACACACCTTTAATCCCAGGACTCAAGGCCACCCAGGGCTTTGGGAGAATGAATCTGTCTGAAAAGAGAAATGAAACTCATACAAGGTGCTCCCAGTGTGCTGGACTCACAGACCTTTAATCCCAGTACTGTGGAGGTGGCGAACAGGAGTGGTATGAGTGGGCAGAGAGAGGAATAATGGTGGATGGAGAGAAGAGTTCATTACAGTCTAAGGACTGGTGGAGAACATTGCAGTCTACAGTCATTCTTAGGGTAGGGTCTCCCCTTTGTCTGAGCCTTGGTAGAGGTAAGAACTCCCTAGTGGATCGGCAGCTTTGCTTTTCTGATCTTCAGCTTGAACCCTAATATCCATTTCTGGGTTTATATTAATCGTGTTACAGAGTGAGACTCCTTAAGAAAAAATAGTATTCCTTTTTGTGAGTAGTTATTGACTGAAGATAGCTTCAGGGTAAGGGAATGGAGTCCTTTGTCCACGTCTCCTCTCTGTACTTGGACTCCATCTGACTTAGACCTATGGAGGCCGGAGTCTCGCTGCATTTCTACCAACTGTGGGACATTTTATATGACCATAGGGCAATGCTATAGAAGCTAAGATTGGGATGTAAAGAACAAACACTGAGTATAGGATTCTTCCAATAACCAGACAAACAAAATGAGAAGCAAACAATCTTTCTCTGCAGTGAAACTGTAAATTCTGTCCTGTTTTGAACACGTTCAATAATGTGACCTATATACGCTATAAGCATACCATACAACAATATTATTTTATCCAGTATGAAATTGATTGAATTTATTCTGACATGTCAAGGAATGTAAGAAAGATAAACAAAAACATAACAAAAATGAAATCCAAATGTTTAGAATAGGAATAATGGATAGGATTGTGTATTATTTGACAATAAGTGAATAAAATATGAGTAAGCTCAGGAGACAACTAAGAAGAATATTTGATATTTAACAATTTTGTATATCGCATTCTGAGTGTTATTAATAGAATAGATTGTGAATTAAATGCCAAGATCTTGAAACAAAATCTGCATAAAAGTGATGGGTATTGTGGCATGAGTATGGGAGATAAGAATGGAAGTAACCCCATGGTTCAGTGTACAGTGGTCTAACTTAATTGTTAAGCACTAGACAAACAACAGATTCCAATCAAAGTGATGAAAGGCATTTTTAAGGAAACAACACCCAGGAATGGCTCTCAGCTCCATATATACATGTTCATGAGCAGTTACACTGCAAACGTATGTGTGTGTCCACACACACCCTAATGCAAAAAAAAATGGAGATTTCTCTGCTTTGAAAATATTATTTCTTAGATATAATATAAATACTGGGTTACGAACTGGACTCAATTTTCTAATCCATTATCATGCACATGTTAGATGAGTTGGGCTTGATGGCTTCCTTTCTTTATTTACTCTGATAATCTAGTCACTCATACTCAAAGAGCAAGAATGAGTAAAGAGTGACAGTTGGCCACAATATGTCGGTCTTAAATTACTGTACAAACCCCGTGTTGGAACACATCAGGTATGTTCCAGACATTATTGATCCATCCTGATGCTGACTCTGCAGGAAATGATGGAAGAAGGAAAAAGAAGAGAGCTTAGGAAACTTAACTCCACATTGAATAAGATACAGATATACTTTCCAGAGAATTATTAAAGCAATGCTTGAGTAGAAAACATTGATTAATTGAGTGATTATATTTTCATCCCTGTAATGGCTCAGCAGTTCAATAATTTTTTTTTATTCTTGTACTATCCGTAATTAAAAATTAGAAAATTGTCTATTGAAAATTTTCAAATTTTGATACTTCTTTTTAGAAACATATATGAATTTTATATTCTTTAATTTATTATTTTTATTGTACTTTTTTGATATTTATTTATGTATTTATTTGCTTGTATGACTAACAGAACAGAGTGAAAATTCAGTATAAATATACACTTAAGTACAACCCAGGAATCAGGTTAATAAGATGATTTTATAACCTTACTCTGTTTTATGCCCTTTTGTATTTTAGTTTTCTGAATTTTGCTTTGTTTGCTGATGTTTTTCAAAGTCGGAGGTAACCTATCTTTACTTATTCAACCCTACAATGTTTTCCTTGTGCTGTCCCTAATCCATCGTCTAATATTGTAATGGAATATTTGAGAGTAGCAAATTTATAAACTAGTAGTTTATTTTATCATATACTGCAGAAGGCTGCAAAGTACAAGTTTGGACATCTGTGTCTGATAGAATTTTTATAATTTAATTGCTCTTGCCGCAAAGTGGGAAAATATTGTTACTGTATTAATCACTACTTGGGGTGTTGTTTCTAACAAATTGCCCATCCATTTCTGCTCTGTCAAAAAAGGTCAGTAAATATAACATTTCTTAAATATGTTAATATTTTTTATTGAAAATAGATTTTTCCCTTATGCAATGCATTCCAACCACAGTTTCCTATTCCTCCACTCCTTCTACCCTTACCTCCACCTCCTCTATTCTCCAGATGGACTCTTACTCTGTTTCCTAGTCAGAAAAGAGCAGGCCTATAAGAGACAACATCAAAACAGGACAAGAGGATATAACAAAACAAAGCAAAAACCCTCATCCTGAGGCTGGACAAGGCAATTCAACTGGAGGAAAATTTCTCATGAGCAGGTAAAAGAGTCAAATACACAACTGCTCCCACTGTTAGGTGGCCCACAAAAACACCAAGCTAAAAGCCATGGATGCAGAGGACTTGGTGTAGACCCATGATGGCCCGATGCTTGCTGTGTTTGCTCTTCAAGCTCTGTAAGCACATGAGAGCCTTACTTAGTTAATTCACTGAGCCATGTTCTTTTGGTGTGCTCCATATCCTCTTACTTTGGTAGTCTTTTCTTCCCTTTCCCTCAGAATTCCCCAATCTCCAAGGAAAGGTATCCAATGGAGACCTCTAGTTTAGACTCTCTCTGTATATTATCTGGCTGAATCTTTTCTATATCCACTCCAACCTGTTGTTAAACAAAACCTCTCTGTTTACAAATGGACAAGGTACTTGTATATGAGCATAATAGAACACCACTACAAATCATTTCACTTTTTTTTTTCTATTGTGTTTGATTCTACGCTAGGTCTCTGGGCTATACAGTCTCTGGTTCCCAGCAATTCAGGCAGAAATAGAATAGATTTTGCAGATGGATTGGGGCCATTCATGGATAGGAGCAGCAGGGTTCAGGTGGAGGTAGAGGCATTAAGGGAGAGAGTGCAGTGCAAGATAGATCGAATTTGGGGACATTCGTGGTGTCTATGTGGAAACCTAGTACAGTAAAAACTTCCTGGAATCTATGAGGGTGACCCTAGTGAGTGAGGACTCTTAGTAATGGAGGAGAGTTTCTGAATTAGCCCTCTTTTGTAGCTAAGCAAGACTTACAGCGGTGGGACTGGCTTACGTTCAATTGAGTTACTAGCTTAGGAGACCCCGTGGAAATCCCTGTTAATATTCTGATTATGACACATTTAAAATGTCATGTCAATAAAATAAATCCACACCCAATAAAATGTTATTAGTAAAGATTTTTATTATAACATAGTGATTCTTATACCTACAGGTACTTCATCACTTCCTGTCAGATGCATTCCTATAAACACCAAAGGATCAAGCTAAAGAATGTTAACAAGAGTAGAACAGTGGCAATGCATATCTTAAATCCCAGCATTTGGGAGATTTGGGAAGTAGAGTCAAGTGTATATCTATGAGTTCAAAGTCACCTAGTCTACAGAGTTAGTTTTAGGACAGGCAGGGCTCTTACAAAGAGAAATCCTGTCTCAAGAAGCTCCCCCCATTCCAAAAAGAAGCTAAAAATGTAGTGGCCTGTGACCTAGACTTTGTTTTTGACATGTGTTTATAGAGCATGAACCCTTGCAAATGCTATTTCTCTTGTTAATATATGACATTAAATACTTTGTTTGATAAGACTTTCTTTCTGAATGATAATTGTACTTAACATATTCCAAGCAGCAACAGATTTGAATTTAGCAGAAAACTCACATACATTGTCAATATACTTGAGTTTATTATAGACAAGAAAATTAATATGCTGACATTTCTAAAAGGAAGATAGAGATATGTAAAATAGTGTAAAATAGAGAGAGTGAAAAGTAGCAAATTCATATCAAAATCCTGGTTGATGAAATTCATTAGACATGATGTTACATATTGCTTTGGGGTAAACACACAGTAAGTTTGTGCATTTGGAAAAATGTCAACTAAATTAGGACATACATATGGAAAATACGATCTTGTAAACAACCTATGTTTACAATACTGTGCTGTGACTGATTGCCAATCTGCTGGTGGGATTTATGTATCCTCTTTGCACTTATTTCTTATTGGTGAGTCGATGAATTTTAAAACTAATTTTTTTTCTTCTTTCTACTAAACAAAAATATCAGTGTTGGTACCATGTTATAGGAATGTAAATTGCTTCCTAAAGGTGAATCAAGAATCTTAATTCTGTGTCTATGAGATAGATGGAAATGAGGAAAAGACACTTTATATTAAGATTTTCCAATGCTTTTCAGGTACATAATCTTCTAAAAATTTTAATGTTGTGTGACTCTTAACTAAATTAGAATATACACATCCATATTCTATACATAACACATATTCATATTCCTGTGGTTTGGGGAATTTTTAAAAAACTTATTGTCTCCCTATGTAACACTTCTTTCTTAAAACTGACTGTGAACCATACTAGCTTTGAATTTTGCCTTGGTGCTGTGTTTAAATCCATGTGTCATCAGGTCAGCAATGTTTTTAACTTTTATTTAGATATTGTTATTTCACATGTGTGTGAATGATACACACTGGTGTGCATGCCAGGATACAGATGTGGAGGTCACAGGATTTAAGAAGTCTGTTCTTTTCTTTTATCTATATGAAGCTTCTGGAAATATAATTCTGTTTTTCTGGCTTTTTTGCTAATTCCATGACTGTTGTAGTATGAGCGGCAGGCTACTTTCCCGGCACCCGGCCGCCCGCACGGCTAGCTTTACCCGAAATAATTACATGGAAACTGTATTCTTTTAAACATTGCCTGCCAGCCGGGCGGTGGTTGCGCACGCCTTTAATCCCAGCACTCGGGAGGCAGAGGCAGGTGGATCTCTGTGAGTTCGAGGCCAGCCTGGTCTACAAGAGCTAGTTCCAGGACAGGCTCCAAAAGCTACAGAGAAACCCTGTCTCGAAAAAAAAAATAAATAAATAAAAAAAATAAACATTGCCTGGCCCATTAGTTTTAGCCTCTTAACCCATTTTTAATAATCTATGTAGCACCATGAGGTGTACTTACCAGGAAAGATCTTAACCTGCATCTGTCTGGAGTGGGAGAACTGTGGAGACTCTTCACTCAGATTTCTTTCTCCCAGCATTCTGTTCTGTTTACTCTACCCACCTACGGGTTGGCCTATCAAATGGGCCTAAGCAGTTTCTTTATTAATTAACCAGTGAAAGCAGCAGATCAGAAAGAAGTCACTCCCACATCCCATGACATTCCTGCTTATTGCACAATTTCCTGCTGGACTGTTATTATAGCTCTTGGGTTTCACAACTGAGTAGTAGTGATGATTTTTTTTTTATTTTCTAGTTGGGTGCATAGCACTTCTAGCACTATGAGAACTAGCCAGTGAGAATGATGTCAGTACCCCTTGATTTCTCTATGTCCTCTGACTTAAGTCTTCAGCAATAGGATCCTTTCACGAAGCTCTGGAAGGTGGCCAAGAGCATTGGACATAGCTTGTAAGATTTAGAAGTAAAGGAGAACAACAACTAAAAAACAGATAACCTATTCCTACACATTGGTCACTTCTTGTTGTTTTGAACAAAGTCCTTCACTAGCTCAAGCAAGACTGGTGTGTAGAACAAATTAATAGCTAAAAGGAAAGGAAAATCAGTTCTTTTCTTCTTTCTTTCTTTTTAAATTGATTTTATTGAGCTATACAATTTTCTTTGCTCCCCTCCTTTTCTCTCCCCTCCCCTTCAACCCTCTCCCATGGTCTCAATGCTCCAGATTTACTCAGGAGATCTTGTCTTTTTCTACTTCTCATGTAGATTAGCTGTTACACCTTCAATGTGCCCGATCTTGTCTGATCTTGGAAGCTAAGCAGGATCGGGCCTGGTTAGTAATTGAAGGGAAGAGTCAGTCAGTTCTTAAGAATGTTGCTCTGTTAGGCCAGTCATGCTCCAGTGAATGATCACACACCTAAACATATAAGACTATTATATGGACTTAATGTTTTATTGCTCTTGTTTAAACAAACAAACGAACAAAAAGAGGAGACAAAGTTGATTGGGTAGGGAAGGAGGCATGAATCTGAAAAGAGTTAGGGGATTGAATAAGTACCATCAAAATACATTCCATGAATTTCATAAAGAAATAATAAAAGATTAAAATGTTATGACCTTCTTAATACCTTTCAACATATATTCTATAAACCTTGATCATATGTAAAATTTTTATAAGTGTGCAATAATTGCAAGTAAAATATGTTAGCTCACAGAGAGAGATAGACCAACCAAGCTTGCTAGTCATCAAATAAGTGGAAGACCAATGGAGGAAAACATTCAACATCAGCATTTGACTTCCATATTCATGTGTATTTATGTACAGATGCACAAGGCACACATTCAAGCAAATCTACACACATGTATAAACAAATATATCACATGCATGTATGTAAACAGTACGCCAAACACAGCTTTGATTATGAAAACTTGTATAAGAAAAATACATTCATGCAGTAAATCTATGAGTTACTTCCATGTTTTCCATATTTGATCTACTAGCTGATAAACTAGTTACTGTGATCTACTTTGCATACTTGCTAATACTCCCCATCAGATTTTCTAATATTTGCATGATGTCCAGAGAAACCAAAGGCAAAATCTAATGATAGCAAAAGTTATATTTACTTTTAAAAGATGATATATTAATAGGCAAGTATAAAGGATACAGTTTTAAATGAAAGGTGAAGAAGTTTATAGGTATCCATAGACTATGTAGCAAATCTTGTAAAAATATCACAACCTATCTTGAATGTAGGGCATCCTAAAAGGTGCCTGGGAAGAATAGTTTGTTAAGACTTTGGATACTGACTCATTTTGACCTATTGATAAGGCCATTTTAAAATAATCAAAAAGAGTATTTTGTATTTTTTCCCATTTAGACTTTTAAATTCAAAGTTGTCATACTTTCTCATTAGATGAAACAAAATGCTCATTTTTATTTTTGAATGATCAAATTTTCCTTTCTCTGGTGGCTATTTCTATCTAGATAATGATCTTCTGGTCTCAATAGTGAAAACCAGACAAATTGTCCAGAGAGGTAGCTTTTCACAAACAGAGCTACAACACTTGATTGACCTAGTGTCAAACCAGAGTCTGGTTGAATTTTCTCCATACTTTAATGATGCTGACCTACAGTTTTAATCAGGAACTGGAAGAACATCCTCATGGAAAATGGTTACACAGTGTCACAAAACCTAAAAGTAATGGGAGCAGAAGAAAGCCTGGCATCCTCTGACTAATGGTCACAACTGGCTCACCTATAATTCAACCACATTGTTTTGTGTGCATTGTTTTGACTTCTAAAATGAGAATAAATGTACTTTAAAAGTTTTAGGAATAAGCAAAGTCAATGCTAAAGTCAGAAGGAATTACACAAGGGTAAATCAAATTATCCTTTTAAGAGGTGGATAAAGGTATCTTCTGAAATTACAAAGCCTAATATCAACAGTGTGGCACAAGAATAACAATTTTCTGTGAGTTACAACTAATGAGTTAAAGTCATACAAGACAGGAAAGGAAAAAGAACAGATGAAGTTAGATGACACAGATACATCCACAGAGCTCCTGGATATGCTACTAAATAATCAAACATTTTCGAAAAATTGAAATATGTTATGGTAAGGGATGCGGAATAATGGCAGTTTTTAGAGAGCAACTAAATTTACATTTTAAAGAGAAATATTAAAAACAGTATTGTGATTCTTCTACCAAAATTAATTTTAAAAATGTCTTTCTGCATGTTACTGTGAAATACATTTTATAATAAAAAGTAAAAACCAGTGGGTGAATAAAAACAGAAACTAAAACAGTAATTCTAGAAATAGTCCAATTATTAGATGTATTGTCAGATGTCTGAAATTCAGAAATATGATTTCCTTAGGTCAAATTTCCTAGTAAGTTAAAGAGAATTCCAGTCTGGGCACAATGGCTCCCTCTATAATCACAGCACTTGGGGATTTGATGTAGGAAGACTGCCACATGATCAGGGCCAATCTGATCTACTGAAACAAACAATATCTCAAAGAAACTGCTAATGAATAGGCTGGAAATATGGTTCTTGTGGTGAAGACACTTGCCACCAAGCCTGATGTTTCATCTCTGGAATCCACGCAATAGAAAAAGAAAATGGGCTCTGAAAAATTGCCGTCTAACCTCAGCAGGCTTGCTACCATGAACAGGCAGGCATGTACACACATACAAAGAGAGACAGAGACAGAAAACCAAATCTATTTACACAGGTTGTTTGAGTCTGTCTATTACTTACTCTTTCTTATTTTACTTAGTATTCTAGTCAATAATTAAGGTAGCATTTTAAACAATGATTTATACACACACATACTTATACACATGAGTTTTGTGTTTTATGGTTACTTTCTTTTTCTTTCCTATGAAAATACTTAACCTTTTAAACAATTTTTTGAGAATGTTATACATGAGTGCTATATTTACATCATCTCCACCCCATACACTCCCATTCAATTCCTCTGACGTTACTCCTATCTCAAGTTCATGACATTGTCTTCTTTTATTAATATGTATATATATATAATTGATACATTTTATGTATAATTACATACAATTGGATAACTTTATATATATATATAATAGTATATTAATGAATATTGTATATATGTGATAAAAACATTTTAATGTTTTATCTCCCCATTACTTTACTAGGCTAGTTGGAGGCTATCAATTATATTTTATTTCTTTCCAGACTCCTGATATAACTATTTCCTAGTTCACCAGAAGCATTCCCCCAACAAGAAAACATAGCATTTATTCTGTAAGTAAGCTGAGACAGGAACAAGTATCTGGCCCCCAGCATCAAGTTTTATTAATGGTGTTCATGTATATAAATTCCCTTATGTAGAAATTTTATTTTTCCACAAGGACAGAGAAAATAGTGACTAACCCGAGGAGACCGACCATCTTTAGCCCTGTGCTCGCTCTTACTATTCCATTTTCTTAACAGTATCCACTTTTCTTTAAGGAAATTCAGTCTTTGTTAATAAAGTCAGTCATGGTAGAAAGGCATTGTCTGTTTGTCTACCCTTCGTTTCTGTTTCCATCTGAGAAGCCTGATGGGTTAGGTTCTTCTTGCATATGTCCTTAGCTACTGTGTTCCTAGCTGGTGATCTGATGATAGTCTTAATGGGTTTGCAACAGCCTGGGAGGTAGAACAGCAGCAGGAATCCACTAACCAAAGCCTAGGGGCAGGCAGTCTTCCAGGATGTGGTTAGTCTTTATCATCTTTCTGTTGCTTACATTGTAGGAGGGTTAATTTGGCAAACTAAAATCTGAGACTTGACATTATTCTCTATGGATGCCACCTTAGATTTTATCTACACAAAAAATAAAATCTCCACCTAGCATAAGTCATTTGGACTTGACTCCCATCAGTAAGAGCTGTAACATTTGAAGTCTTCCTACATGTCAGACATTCAGAAAAACATTACTGACACAAGATATTTCTTATTTTATTTCAATTTAAAAATGATTACCAATGTCTTTAGAAGACCTTCACTATTTTGTTCATAGCTCTATTTCTTTGTTATGTTTAAGTTGCTCTTTCAAAATATTAGTCAATAAACCTATGAGTGCATTTTGTCATTCCTTGAAAAGTTGACATATGTTTTGACATAATTCTTTAATTTCATTTGTTTAGCATGAAAGGTTTAAAAAATTGTAAGTTGTCTCTTTTACTTTTCAGATAGAGAACAATTTGATGAGAATAAGTAAGTCTTTTCTTGTGTGTGTATTTATTTTTTTTATTTATTTTATAATCCAACCACAGTTCTTCCCACCCTTCATTCTGTATTACCCTCCCTCCCCCAGCCCAACCCCCATCCTCTTCTCTCAAATGGTGAAGCTTCCCACAGGAGTCAGCAAAGACTGTCACATTAAGTTGAAGCACGACCAAGCTCCTCTCCTGTACATCAAGGAAAATAAATCTTTTTTGTTTACTTTTTATTTTTAACACATCCAGAAGGCAGTTTGTCCTCTCTCCTTATCTCCCAGTCCCCAACATATTGCTTCCAGGCACTCTGCCTACTTCCTGTCTCCCCCAGACCCATTCTTCTTCCATTTCTATTCAGAAAAAAAAGCATGTCTCATAGGAATATCTACTGAATACAGCATAGCAAGATACAATAAAACTAGACACAAACCCTCATATAAAGCCTAGATGAGGTAACCCAGTAGGAGTAAAAGGGCCCCAAGAGCAAAGAAAAGATTCAGAGACACCCCGACTTTAATTGTGGTACTGCATGCCTCTTATCCCTTCACTTGAGAGACAGAGACAGATGGGTCTCTGAGTTCAAGGTCAACTTGTGGTACAGATAAAGAATAAGTCCTTTTTAAAGTATGGATAATAAATGTTCAAGAACTCACACCTAACTAAAAACATGGCATTTGGTCTGTTCTTTCCACATGATACTACTTCCATGCATTGGACTTGATGAGAGCACAAAAAAAAGTAAGAATGTGACTGTAGATAACAAATATATCTCCCAAAGGCTCATTGTAGAAGGACTGATCATAACACCGTGGGACTGTTAAGTCTGTAGGATTATGAGGCTCTAGCTCCAACTAATTCATGTGTTGGTGACTCACACCTTAATAAAGAGATGATGAGGTCTGACTCAGAGAAATACAGCCTTGGGAACATGTCTTTGGACTCTGGACTCATTCTTCCCTTAACCAGTTGCTTTCTGGCCACCATATGGCAATCATCTAGACAACATGCCCTATGCTATGATGATCTGCACTTACCATGTAGAGGCCACAAAACAAGAGAGACAAGTGATCGTGGCCTGAAAGGGCAGAAGTTATAAAACCAAAGAATTCCTTTCTCTCTTCAATTTATTCTCAGCTATTTTGACACAGAAATAAATTGTGACCTGTGTGGTGAGGTATGTTACTATCTGGTAGCATATAACAAAAACAAAAAAAAAAAAGGAAGCATTCACAGACATTGTTCTGAAGCTATTGGTTTATATAGTGTAGGGTAATCAGAATAAATTGGATATTTCTCTGATATCTCAAAATGACCTTCTGTTGGTGGATTTTATCTTTTCTGCTTAATAATAGGAAATATAGGAAGTCTTGCTATCTAAAACTTAAGATCCTGAATCTTTGTAGGTAACATCCAGGCAAGTGATGCTATCTACTCTGCCAGCTTGTGGATCTCTGAATATTAATGGGCAATGACTTGCACAAAGAAATATATAAAAGTACATGTTAATCTTAACAATTGGCATATTTGTTAGATCCCACATAATATTTAACTAAGAAAAAAATCACAGTCAGACAGAGGTTCCTTCCAAAATGATAACCCATAGATAAAAGGAGAAATGAAGGGTGCGCCAATATAGATGTGAACCAGAGTTATATTTGGATTTTAAAGGTCAATTATTCAGCTGTTATTTCTATTTGAATAAGCTTACACAGGGAAATGTAGGGTAAGTTGAATTTATGGTGATGAGCAGAGGGGCAGGTAGGGTCAGGAGAAGCACAGTGATCCATGGTGGTGAAGAGCCAACAGGTCCCAAAGGCTAATGGATCCAAGGCAGTTGATAGCATTATGTACCCAGCACCATGCTCATAAGACCTTGCACATCATGGGAAAGGTGACTACATCACTGGGTGAAATTTCAAGTAGAGCATAAAACACTGAGTCTCTTAAGAACATATGAACTTTAGTTAAAAATCTGGGAAGCAAGTTCAAAGGAAAAAGAGGATTAAAAACCAGAATATTTTTATTCTGAGGCGTGTACTGTTTTCTCATCTTCTGTTGTGCCTAATCATATTGTAGTTTTCATAATATTTATTTGAATGCTGCTCTTTTCTTTCTGAAATATGGAAAATTTGGATCCTTCTTGACCAAATTACTGTACATAATGACAGACTTATTGGGCCTTACATAATGACATCCAGGCAGGTAAAAATTCTGATCTGTGTGAGGAAGATAAACACTCAAAACAGACAAACAGGGAAGAGTCATTTTCCTTTATACTTGAGCCACACATCCCCATAGCCTAAACACACCCTATATTCTTTCTTCTTGCATGCTGGTTTACAGCTATTATAATGATCAAGCCCCAGGCTTTTCAAGAAAGAAGGAAAATACTCGAAAAGCAACATTGCATCCACTTATTAAAGTAAGTCTGAAAAGCTGTATAATTTTTTACCTGGATAAGTTCTTAAACACAACATGATGTTGATGTCTCTGCTTTTTTTTTTTTTATCCTGTTGTGGGCTCTAGAGTCAGAAAAAGACTTTCTATCTTCCTTTCCTGTTCTTAAATTCTGTTTATCTAAATAACTCAGGTGTAAAACTGAGAAGCCAGATATTACTAGAAATGAATTTGAAGAATATGCCATAAAGAACATATGGACATTTTTGTATTAATGCTGAAAGTATAAGTAGGAAGGAAGAGCACTGGGAATAGCATGATCATCTTTCCAAAAGATTTGTCAGATCAGGGTCATTGAACATGAACGATTTGTTTAACAAATCTTTCTTTGGGGATTTTATCAATTAGGTGCTATAATGTAGTATCATTAATTAAGCAACTATTGATTTTAAAATCTAGCAATTCTAGATATAAATAACTTTATGCTAATTGAAGATATTTTATTCAAGTTGAAAGAGTTCACAAATCATAAATAAAGGAAAAATTTTGCAAGTATAGTGTCCTTGTATAGCCACTTAGATTAAGAAAAGATGAAGTTATTTGGGCTCTTAAATCTTCCTTTTTCTCCCATTCTGTCAACCTATTTTTGAGAATAGGTAGCCAATATTCTGACATCTAAAGTTGTATACTATCATTATGTGTTTTTGCTGTTCTTAAATCAAATCACAGTCATGCTGAGTTTTCCTTTCATTGCTACGATGGTTGTTTGTGGTGTATATAGTAATATACTGCATGTGATTTGCAATAATACATTCATGTCTATAACCATATGATCTTTGTAAGTATTCAATAGCTGTTTAGTAGTTGGTCTCCATTACAACCAACAGGTATTACTAGAGCCCAGTTTTCAGAGGTTAAATTGCTACTGTTATGAATATTATAAACCTATTATACATGCTTTTACATGTTCAAATGTACTTGTTTGTACTATGTAAATTTAGGTGGATTAAATATTGGGTCATAAAATATACACATGTGCTGTATTAAACATTACTAGCAGTTTCTTAAAGTAACTGTTGCAATTCATATAGTGACCAACAGAATTTGAGACTAGTTATGTATTAGTGGTAATCTCTAGTGTCCTTTTAAAGGCTTTTTTGGTAGGATTGTATTAGTAAATTGACACTTTGATGTTAAAATATTCTGCCAAATCCCAGTACATAGAAATATTTTCTGAAATCATTGTTCTGAAGGTATTGTTTTAGATAACAAGTGTTTTATTGTTATAAAGTTATTTATTTATAAAATATTGTTATATTTTAATGTTAATACTATAACAAATGTGATAATGTCCTACAGTTGAGTAGGTAAGGCCCCAAATTATTTTTCCATGTTGATGTGAACTTTCCTAATATCATTAGTTTGAAAAATCATCTTCTCGTTGCTGCATTGAATTATTAAAAATATCATAAATTTATTAGTCTATTATGCAGAGTTCTCTGGAGGACAGTAGCAATAGAATATCAGTTTGTATATTGTAACGGGAGATTTATTCCATTGAATATGCCCTAGGGGGCTTCTTCATGCTAGGAAAATATAGAAACAAATTCCTAATACTGGAAGTACGGTATTTGAGCAGTTCTAATCATGAACTGAAATTTGGAAACTGCCTGAAGATTTTCTGGTACTGAAAGGGGAAGAAGCGGGAGTCTATGTCAGCTGGTGGCAGCAGCAGCAAGACTATCAGCATCTGAGGCTCTGCGTTTCTCACAGTTTTCTTCACCATGGCAGCCTATGCACTGGTAGGTTCCACTGCTACTGTGTGTAGATAGTGTTTCCTACTCACTATGCCACAGGCCTTCTCTGGAAACACACCTCCGAACAGCAGCAGTTCAGGCAAGGTGATAACTCAGACTAACCTCTGAAATATTCATATATTCTGTTCCTTTGATTTTACTTTTAGAATGTAATAACTATCCATTATCATTATTTTGTAGATAATTATGGTATGAAGCATTGGCAACTTTCCAATTTTGTTTTTCTTCAGAACACTATTGCCTATCATGGGCATGTGTTATTAAATATCACCAAAAAATTTCTTCCAATTTTGATAACCATAACCCATGATACCATTAATATAAATTTCAAAGTATAAAATGATTTTTGTTTTCCTCTCTACTTCTTATATCATGGATTTATGCATTTAAAATTTTTATTTTTATTTCTTTAAGATTTTTGCAGTTGTATGCAATAGATGTTGATCATACTCATCCTTTATTCTCTACCTCTAGATCCACATAGGATATCCTATCATGTTTTTCTGCTGACATCATGTTCTCATTTGATTATTTATTTGTTTTTGTCGATTTATTTGTTTGTTTTTTGAGACAGTTTTTTTTTCTGTGTAGCTTGGCTGTCCTGGAACTCACTGTGTAGACCATGCTGTCCTCAAATCCATAGATTTCCACCTCCTTCTGCTTCCCTAAATTCTGGGACTAAAGGTGTGTGTCACCATTGCCTGTCTATCTATTTGTTGTTTTTGCTTGTTGCTTCTCTGACTGTTTATTCAAACCCAACTTTTCCAGCTAATGTTGTCGATATGTCCATGGGCAAAATGTTACTCCTGAGTAATTGGAAATCTGTGTCAACATTCTTAAAGAATAGTTGGTTGACTCCCCATGGGAAGACTAACCCTTTTGGAGGAGTGTATAGGGGGAAAGGTAGAAGGGGGAGTGGGAGGAGGGGAGAAAGGGGAACTGTGGATGGTGTGCAAAATAAAAAAAAAGGCCTTTTAAATAAAAATAATATTTTTTTAAAAAAAGAATAATTACTCCCCCTTTCCACTTTTCATCAGCTGCCAAAGCTCCTCAGCTAAAGAGAGGGTCTAGGGAACTCCATTCAGGTCCTTCTTGAAATTTTGAACTGATTCAGTTTTACACAGATCCTATATTGGCAACAGCAGCTACTTTGAGTTCATGTGTAAAACAGCCACATCATGTACAAAGAACAAATTTCACATCACTTCTTGCTATTCTCTATCTCTTACATATTTCTTCCCCTCCCCATTCTACTATATTATTTGAGCTTTGCTTTTGGGGACAGGGTTGATATAGATGTGATAGCTACAATTGAGTACTCACAGTTGCTTGTTTGGTTTTGGTACTCTTGGACTGTATTGCATTTCTGACTTAATCACTACCCACTATAACCATCTTCTCTGTCACTAATTTGGAATAGCACAAATCTATGAATATAAACACAATATTTAGAAGGCAGTTTGACAGCATGGCCATTGAGAAAAACAACATCAATAAACTTTCGTCTAGAGCTTAGGATTTCTCTAGCTGTGGACATTTTATAATGTTTGCACACGTGAATTCTCTCCTTTGGAGCAGGACTCAAATAAAGAGAGTATTTGTTTCTCCACAGTGGTGATTTGAGATAAAATGGCCCCAAAGGGTGTGGTACTACTAGGGGGTGTGGCTTTGTTGGCATGAATGTGGCTTTTTCCTTTAGAAGAGTTGCTGTGTTCATGGTGTCCCTTCACAACAGCAGCAACCATAAGACACCCCCATAAACAATCTTATCCCTATTGCACCAGTAAGTATGTCTTGCTTGTCAACTTGATATTGTAACATATAGGATCTCGTTTTAGATAAGAATATTGGTGTTTTTTCTTCTCACTAAGCAATCTGCATAGCACAATCTAGTGATACAAAAGCCAGAATTAACAGTGAAAGTCTTTTGATCAGTTTAGTCTTGATTCCTGTGTCCTGCAACCAAAGTATGTGGGATTTTCAGCAATAGAGTCTTCTTGTCTAGTTACAGTGAGCATCCAAAAGTACTAGCAGTAGCCTGTAGTGTTTTGGGTGTCTATGTGTTTCTCTGCCTAATAATTCATAAGGCAGTAACTTATGCCTAGCTTTGAAAATTTCATTTAATAACTCTGCCTTGTGGGAGTAGCATCATTCACTATCGTAGGGAACTTCTGATTAAACTCCTTTAACAAGTTGCACTTTAATTAGCCTACAAATTAGTGGAATTTCATAAGCTTAGTTTTGCTTAGCTCACCACTCCTATCCACCTCACTTTTTTCCATTCTCACTTAAAACTGTTATCTCCCAATATTTTCCTTTATTCATTCATATCCCATATGCTTTATTTTGTGTTTTTTGGTTTAGTTTTTTTTTTGTGGGGGTGAGGTTATTTTTGCTTTGACTGCAAGATTATAGGTTTCCAGGTAGTGCCTTTATTTATACTTCATTTTGTGTATGCCTTCAAGTGAGCTCTCATTTTATCACCCCATCGCTCCACTGCCTGACTTGAACCATTCCATACCAGTCACACCCTCTCTGTTTTCATTTCACCAGCATCCTATTATTCCCAGTCCTTAAGTGAGTAGTCCTAAAGCTATTTCTCGTTTGGTATCTTCTGCCTATACTCTATGTTAAACACGTAAAATAATTTAAAACTATGGGCTTCATGTGAAAAAGGACATGCAGTATTTGTCTCTGGTGGCTTGGATAGTTATACCCCATATAATTGTTCTCCCCATTTCTATCCATTTACCTGCAAATTTTATGATTTCCTTTTTATTTATAGCTGAATTGAATTTGATTGTAGATATTTACCATTTTTAATTTTCCAAGTCTCAGTTTATGGACATCTAGATTGATTTCATTTTCTAGGACTAGAGCAGCAATAAGAACATATTTAGAAGTATCTCTGTACTAAGTTATACAGTCCTTTTAGTCTATGCCCAGGATGGAAAGGGGTACTTAACATAGCAGGTCGTAACAGCCAAACAATTTCTAGTCCTTTGAGAAATTTTCCAAATTTCAAGAGTTGTTGCCCTAGTTTACACTGTATATAAGGATACCCTTGACCTATATCTATGCCAACATTTGTTGTCACTGATAATCATGACGATGACCAGATCAGTCTGACTAGGAAAGAGGTAGGATCTTAATGTAGTTTTATTCAGCATTTTCCCAATGATAAGGAACACCGAGCTTTAAAAAAAAGGCTAAACTTATTCTTTACACTGGTTCAGAGAACTTCCTACCCAGTGTAAAACTGTCTCAACATTTTCATCTGATTGCTATTTAGTTGGCTCTGTGCATTTCCATAGGATTGCTTTCTCAGTTGTACTGCTGGTGATGATATTTCTCCCATTCTGTGGCATTGTCTATTTATTTAACTCACCATAACCTTTGATAAACACAGGTTTATTTTTAATTTTTAGTTTTTTTGTTTTGTTTGTTTTTTTAGGTTCATGAGGTCACATTTGTCAATTGCAGCTCTCATTCCCAAGCTACTGAGCTACTACTGTCCTAGGATGTTATATAGAAGATCACACTGTGGGCATAAACAATAAAGCATTTCAACTGACATGATCATTTTATAAACTTTTCTCCTTTGACAGCAGTTGTAGGAAATTTCAAGAAAAAGCCAACAATGTTAACCAAATAAGAAATTTAAAATTATGGTTTGCATGTGTAGGGATAAGTCCCGCCCCTTAGGGGGCGTGTTCGCCTCGGGCTAATGTCTGTCTATAAATTTGGCGAGTGTGCTCTCAGCTGTCGCTTCTGCTTTCCTGGTCTCCGCGGGAATGGTGGTTCTGTAAGTCTATTTCTACATTAAAACTATATATATATTTTTACAGTCTGTCTGCATTCGTTTACGCCGCTACATGCATGTATCCTATGCTTCATGTAGAGGGCTTGTAGATACACCAATAGCTGAGCATAGTGGTGAGTTCACATCTGAACGGGTGAGCAGGAGATAGTACCTAGATGAAAGAAGTATGCCATGAAAGTACATCATGTCTCCAGATATTTTTCTCTTTTTATTTATGGCTATCCTTAGGTTAGGAAATTCATTTACCACAGCTAAGAAAACTATGAAAATTTCCTTACTGCAGGCTCAAAAGTGTAGTAGCAGACCAACTTAAATGAGTTCTTCAAAAGCATGAGACAAAAGCAATCCTCATTTCAGTGGATTGCCTAAGTCATTTTGTCATAACAGCAGAAAGATAATTAATACAACAACGGAATTTTCTGAAAATAATGATGGAAGATAATTGCCAGCCTTGAAGATTTATACAAAGATACTAGAATAATTATGTTTTTGATTTAATTGACAAATATGATCTCTTAAAAAGGAAAATGAATCCAGGGAAGTCCCATATACTAGCTAAAGATCGGCCAGTGCAGCAGCAGGCATCACTGCTGTGATGTGTATATGTGCTCAGTAAGGCCCCAGGTATAAGGTACAGGTACACAGCAATTGACTGGAAAAATCTTTTATTACCTGTCACAATATAAAAGAAATATTAAAATTAGAATCCATTCTCATTTATAAAGATTATCGACTGACGTGGGAGTCTGTGTTGTATAAAAACGTTTTAATACCACATTTGAAATAAATAAGAACTGGTCAGAAAGTCTCTGAATATCACATTTGATTTATTTAATCAATATAAACATGCGTGTTGTAAACAATGATAAAGGCGATAGTAGACTGAAGAACATAAAAGAGTGCATATGTTTATAATGGTAAAATTTAAACCCAATAAAAGTTAAAAAAAAAAAACCTGTGAAGCCTTAAAAGTGCAGCCACCTGGAAGTCAGGATGACAAGGCATTTCCTTCAATCACTAAAACCTTTAGTTCCTAGAGCAAATAACAAGATAAAAAGATTATGTGTGTATATTGAGATTTTGAACCAGAAAAAGATGTTTTGCAGCCCCAAATCTAGTAAAAGAAACTTTGCCAAGTGATCAATGTGATCCTATAAATTGCAATCTTGAGGGAATCAGTGTTCAGAACAGATGCTGTAAGGAGTTTATGGAAATTTTTAAAGATACTCATAGTGGAGGGGTGGGGGCTGGAACAAAACCAACTGCCTAGTAGGGAATTGTACACATGATCGGGGGAGGGGGAGGGAAATGGGAGGCGGTTGCGGGGAGGAGGCAGAAATCCTTAATAAATAAATAAAAAATAAAATAAATAAAAAAAAAGAAACTCAAAAAAAAAAGTTGCTAAACGACATAGCAAAAAAAAAAAAAAATAAATGAAAGTACCATGTTAGGCTGCTTCAAAATAAATAGTCCCCAACTAACTGTGGAGCATTGAAAACCCCTAGAAGATTTCTCTATTATGAAGTAGGTCTAACAAAAACAAAATCAGACTCCTTCTATAACCTAGTCAATGATGGTATAAACATATAGAGGAAAGTACTAGCAGGACAAATGAAATGAATAGTTAGTCAGAGTAGATCTGTACACTTCAATCTGCACATTCCTAGATACAAGAAAAGGATAGAAGAAAGTATCTAGCCTTGATTTACATATTCATCGGATCAGTATATATAATACACAAAAAGGTCAGTTCATGAGAAAAGAAATGATCACACTATCTTCAACTTTGTAGTATCAAAAGTTATGCTCTCAAATGTATAGCAGGAATATTAATAAATCATAAATGAGGCTGAAGAATAGCTATGTTAATAATGTAATTGTCTTGAAAGCATGAAGCCCCAAATTTGATTCCTATGATTTGATCCCTATAATTTGACATAGAAATGCTTATAAGCACACTACTGTGGAAAGAGAAACAGATCCCTGGAGTGTGCTGGACAGCCAGTCCAGCCTTATGGGCCAGGTTCAGGACAGTGTAAGATAATAAGATAGTGGTATCTCAAAAAAAAATGTTAGATGGTGCCTAAGGAATAAAACCAGAAGTTCTCCCCTGGCCTCCACCTGTGCATGCACAAACACATGTACTCACACAAAAGAACATTTATACTCACAAATAAAATTCAATTAATTACTACCTGTCCACTCTTAGCATCTTGTGTTTGACAGTTAGGGTCAAGAAATAGATGTACACTCTTAGCAGTGATAATTATCATTGATCAGAAGGCAGGAAGGAAGAAAAGAATAAAGAAAGGGAAGGAGGGAGGGAGGGAGAGAGGGAGAAAGGAAGGAAGGACAGAAAGAATGAAAGAAAGATTGGTAGATCTTTGATATAGAACTTCCCACTGACATGACAAATAATTTCTTCTGCAGTTGTACTAATGTCTATGATCCATCACATCTTCATGTCTTTTCTTTCACAGTATTAATATTAGAATGGATTTTTTAAAAAAAAATGATGAACTGAATCTTACTATCTCTAAAAGTCTTTTGCTTCTATGATCTGAACCCATGAGAATATCAAATCATTGTTAATTTTGTTTATTTTCTAGTGTCTTTCCATTAATTTTTGTCAAGATTTATTCCCTGTTACATAGGCTTGTATCATAGCCTAAATAATTATGTTGTTTTAATAATCTCCAGTAGGTATAACAAAATTCCCTAATCTAAGCAATTTAAGCTACACATATTTGTTTTCTCACAGTTCTATGAACCAAAATTCCAAGAGCAATGTATACATGTCTGAATTCTGGGGAGAATGTTCTTCTTGGGTGAAATATTATTACGATTTGGATACAAATTAACTTACTCACTTAAAGACTCATTTTGCCACTGCTGGTGCTACTGAGATGCAATTTTATCATAAGGATCCTACTTTTTCCAACAGACTGCTCCTCTGCTGAGCTAACCACTGAAGAGATTATTAAAAAGCAGTACCTAGTTAGTATATCAGTAAGTCATCAGGAGTGTCCTTTGAAGGCAATGCCTTTTCTCCTGCGTGTTTTCTCTCTATTCCTTTACAAATAGTTTCTATTAGGTGTTTGGCTACAGGAATGGAAAAGTGGCAAACACCTGGTGATTAATTCCACATTATTTTCTCATGGTACCACAAAATACTGAACCCATATTAAGTATTTGCGATGGTTTGTGCGGAGTAAAAAGGGCTAAGGGAAGAGCATCCTGACCCTGACTTGACCCTAGAACCAGGGCTTGAAATCCTACCAATCCCTGAGCTTGCTCAAGTCAGGCTACAAAAACTGACCAATCGCAAGCGACCCTGTAAAATCTCTGTACCCTGTGTATACTCTGTTCAGTTTGCTGCTACTCACCCTATATGCAGACTTTTCCTTCCCGGTAAGTCTCTTGAGGGAGGTTTGTTGTGCAGTGTGATATTTTAGCAGAGTGGAGCCCATCTGTAACAACTTTAGCAGGAACGGAGTAGAGCAGAACTGTAGTTCTTTTGCTTAGGATGCATTCCCCTACCTGAGCAGAGCTCTAACACTTTGCTGAAACAGAGCAGTGGTGTAGCAACTCGCTGGGAGAACACACACCAGCCCCCATCTTTGCTGGAGCAGAGTTGCTACACTTGCATTGGGAAACCCTTCCTTAGCAGCTTCCAGAGACTTTGTGCTATTCCTTGGCACCTGACTGCCAGCAAACCTTTCCATCCAAGCTATAATGCTTACAATTTGATTAAGAATGGCCCTCATAAGCTCCTATGTTTAATATGTGGCCCCCAGTTGCTGGAACAGTTTAAAAAGAATTAGGCAGTATAACCTTGATGGAGGAGGTATGTCACTGGGGCAGGCTGTGAGATTTTGAAAGCTTTCTACCATCTAAAGTGTGATCTGGTTTTCTGTTTGTGGTTCATGATATAAGCTTTAAATTACTGTACCAGCCACCCACTAATTTGAACCTACATTCTCCCATCATGAACTCTAACCCTCTAGAACTATAAGACCAGAATAATCACTTTATCCTATGGGTAGCCCTGATCATTGCGGTTCTATCACAGAAATAGAAAAGTCACTAATACAGTGTTCCATCTCCATCACCAAACTTCCTTTCAAAGTTCTCCTCAGCAATTATCAGGAAATGGGTTCTCATAAGAGTTTGAGTTGATGACTGGGCAGGACACATTTCAATTGACACCATATATCATATTATAAGTATATAATGCAAATTTTATTCATGCATTTTTAAGGTAAAAGTATCTAAAATTACCCAAGACTTTTCTATTATAATTCATTTCCAAGATGAAAATAGACTTTAGTTTTTATATCTGGAATTTACCTCTATACTCCAATTAATTAGTTAATTAATTAATTAATTAATGTCATTGTAACTTACAATGAGTTTTTATATGGGGATCAATTAACTCTCTGTTCAGTAAATAAAATGTTAATTTAATATATATATAATATATGTATATTATATATATGATTCCATCCTGTCAATTTTATTATGGGAAATATTCCTCAGTTATAACATCTTTGTAAATTTTATATACCATTGAGCCAATTACAATTTTTTCAGTGCAATTTTAATTACATTTTTATTTTAATTTATGTAGCACCTCCTTGTTTATTGTTTCACATTAAATGAGTCTGGAGCTGTAATAAAATAGGAAGCTATGCTGTCATGGAAGACAGAATGACAGGTTGTGAATACGGCTCTAGTTTACCTTTCCATTTCCTTAACAATTTGTAGTCTTACGACATTCTTCAAGACTCTGGAAACATTTTGCTATTTACTCTGACATTTAAAAAGAAAAAAAAAATAAAGTATGATTTTTTCTTTCTGATTCCCTACTCTGTGTGAGCTTTCTGCTTTATCATTTGGCTATTTTGTATCTATCTCATTCCTGGCTCACATTTCTACCAGTTTGATAATTCTCTTGCCTTCTATTCTATAAAAACATCTCCTGTTATCCCTACCACTCTCTAGCCACTCAGTTAAAACACTATAGCTGTCTATTTCAATTTTTTTATTATTGTAGTTTCCTGCTTCTACTATCTTTTTATATCCATTATATTATTACATTGGATGCAACAACTACAATGGTTTAGAGCTCAAATTATGTCCTGTTGGCAAGGATATTCTATCTGTGCCAGGTAGAATAGTATCTGTGGGATTGTTTCATACGTTGCATACTTGGGGACTTGCCAGTTGGATATTTATAATGGATTTAATCATGTTTCTTTTGTTGTGACTGTTGTTTGGATCTATATTAACAATCCAAGTTCTCCATTCTTGTGCCATGAAGATTTTTAATATTTTGGTAAAGTAATCATTTATTTACTAGATATCTCAGAACTATTAACATGGCTTAATAACAAAACTTAATGCAAAGAAGCTTCTCTCTTTTTTTTTTTTACATTTTTGTATTGATTTTACTGAGCTTTACATTTTTCTCTGCTCCCCTCCCTTCCTCTCCTCTCCCCTTTAACCTTCTCCCATTATCCCCATGCTCCTAATTTGCTCAGGAGATCTTGACTTTTTCTACTTCTTATATAAATTAGATCAATGTAAGTCTCTCATAGGGTCCTCATTGTTGTCTAGGTTCTCTGGGATTGTGAATTGTAGGCTGGTATTCTTTGCTTTATGTTTAAAAACCACTTATGACTGTGTACATATGATATTTGTCTTTTTGGATCTGGGTTAGATCACTGAATATGATGTTTTCTAGATCCATCCATTTGCCAACAAATTTCAAGATGTCATTTTTTTTTTTTTCTGCTCTGTAATACTCCCTTGTTTAAATGTACTACATACATTTTCCTTATCCATTCTTTGATCGAGGGACATTTAAGTTGATTCCAGGTTCTGGCTATGACAAATAATGCTGCTATGAACATAGTTGAGCACATATCCTTGTGGTATGATTGAGAATCCTTTGAGTATATACCCAAAAGTGGTATTGCTGGATCTTGAGGAAGGTTTTTTCCTAATGCAAAGGAGTTTTTCAGGGCCATATTCTCTTATATTAAACTCAAGCATACAAAACAAAATTATTATGTGAATGGAAAGGAAAATTATAGAGCCCTATTTATAACCTGTCATCTGTCTTCCATGGCAACATAGCTTTCTATTTTATAACAGCTCTAGACTCAAACTTACAAGTCACCTATCTTTTAGCATTCCATATATTTTTATTTATTTAAAATAATTCTGACTACTTAATAACAACCTGTCTTGAAGACCCCACTATCATTATTTCCAAATAATGGCAGAATCTGTTGTAAAAGTATTTAATAGGTCAGATTTCAAAATTAAATTCTTACCTCTGTGTTTTCAATTAGGATCCGAAGTCTGTGCTTTTTCTTCCCCACAGTGCTGCCTGTCAGAACCATACCTAGTACCTGTGTCTTCCTTGGTGTATCTGCTTATCTACTACAGGAGGAAACCATACCTAGTACCTGTGTCTTCCTTGGTGAATCTGCTTATCTACTACAGAAGGAAACCATACCTAGTACCTGTGTCTTCCTTGGTGAATCTGCTTATCTACTACAGGAGGTGACCTCATGTGGTCATGACAAAATAAGTAAGAAAACAGGGTAAGAATAAATAATTTTGTACTCAGTTTCCTGTTTTTGCTCTTGATCAGATGGCTCCATTGATGAGAACCTTTGTTGATAAAGGACTTCACAGAAGCAAGAGAGTGATCTAGAGAAAAGTTATTCACCTCACAGAAGGCAGGAAACAGAAAGAAAGCAAAATAGGGCAGGTGATACTATAACTCAAAAGAACACGTGTATAGTGACCTTCAAATAGCTCTTACCACCTGAAATTAAAACACTTCACATAAAGTCACCAAATCATGAATCTTTTCTAGGTCAATTCATTGTTCTAGTCAAAGCTTCATTGATCCTATTAGCCCTCAATAACTCTATATTTCAGCTAAAGATCAAGCCTTTCACATATAAGCATGGGGAGTGTTCTTTATAGTAAAACTGTCAAGTCTTTGCAATATTTTCTTTTTTATGTAAAACTTCCTATGTTTTTCATTAAGTATTTAAAATCTCCTAATTTGTGATTTGACTGTCTTCCCCTAATACAATATTACTTTTCCTCCAAACTGAAGGGAGCCATGTGACTTCTTCATAGGACAAGGCCTAATAATAGCAGAAGTGGCTCTTCTTGTGACAAGACCCCTAGAGACCCTGAATCACTAGACAAGGACATGCGGGCAGTTCACTGCATGATTCTGAGCATAATTCAGGAGTGTGTGTGCTGCATGCTCTCCTTGCTTTGGCTATGCCAACCATACTGTTGGCCTGAATGAGTCATAGTAGCTATGATGTTTAATGAAAGATGTTTGAATAACTGTTCTGGGAAGAATGATTTTAACCTTAAGAGCTTTAAAGAAATCCTATTAAATAGATGGCATGAAAAGTTAATGGGAACATTCAAGGAGCAGGGAATGAAGCAGAATCATAGAAACCCACAGTTCCCTCATTTCTGATTACCATGCCAATATATCTCAAGAAGCCAAGGGAGATAGACATAAAGACAACAGACCTCCAGTGCCAACTATTAAGAATAAGTTTCCAGGTTCTCTAGCTTATAGGAAAAATGGAAAAACCTGGTATGCCCCCAGAGGGGAGAAAAAACAATACAAAGTGTAAAAATAATTTGGTTCAGCTCTGGCTGGTGAGTTGATTGTGAGAACCCAGAAACTAATGGATGTTGCATATGTCTAAATTGTAACCACAGGAGGCAAAACTGTCTCTCACCTCGTATGCTGTTGTAACTGCATATGATTCCAACAGGACATATTGTTCTACCTGTAGGTGTGCCTAGTTAGTAAGCCTCCTCTATAGCTTACTAAACAATTTATGTTTCTAACAATAAAGATACAGGTCAGAAAAATAATGGCTGCCAATGGGAGAGTTTGGAGACTGAAGGGGAAAAAGGCAGGGAACAAGTGGGTAATGATTGTAACCATTTTTAGAAACTTAGGAAGTAAAAACTGTTGTAAAACTTCATAAAAACATTGAACCTGTATATATAAAGATTGTTCAAGCTATCTGTGGCCACTTGCTTGAATAGCAGTTAGTCACAGTCTCTTTTTGGTACCGACTCCACACATCAGTCTCAAGGTCCTTGAATCCTTCTGTAACAAGGCCTTCAGCACAAAATAGCATGCCATTGCTCAATAGCTTTATATTTTGGTGCTTATTCATAACTATAACCTTTCTGCCCATCATCTTCGCAATTGAAATATATACATTATTTTCTAAATTTCAAGTCTTTAAATATTTTTTTACATTTCAAAGGCAAATACATTTTTCTTTTAAGCACCATTTTCATATTTTGTATCTATATATTCAAGCATCTCCAGAAATTTAGTTTATCCATAATAAAGTGTTTTGACAACTCATTCATAACCCTGATATTTATTCATTTCAAGAATGCATAGTTTTCTTATAATAGGGACATTTATAGCATAACTATAACTGTACATTTTTCTTGAGCTTTTCAAACTGAATTTTAGAGTCAGTATTCTTTAGATACTCTATGTTCAGAAAACGATAAGAAAAAGGACTATCCTCATATGTGTACTCTCCTATGTGTATACTTATTTATAGATGCTCACCTTATGGCATAAGGAAGTAAGGAGAGTACAGCTTGGGACTGGCGATAAGATATAGTATAGCTTAAAGAAAGTGTCTACAGTCTCCTAATTCCTTCAATTAAAGCCAACCTCCCTCAATATGTGTAATATATATTGATATGCAATTACATATTTTATGTAAATATAATATTGCATTAGTGTAAACTTGAAATATATGCCCAATGAACAAAATATACTACTATCAACTGGCATGTAAAGAGTTGATTAGGCATAGTTTCTATGTGGAGTCAAAAATTATAATGGAAAACTGCTATTTCTAAATTTTCCAATGGTGCAGACAAATAATATGTTTACTGAAATAATAATAAAGAAACATCGTGAGGAAAACTTCTACATTTTCAGGCATACGATATTCCAAGTAGTACATCATGAAATAGATAACAAGGGGTTGGAGGAAGTAGCATCATAGGACATGTAGAAAGTAGCCTTTTGTGTAAAGTTACTTATAATTAAAAGTAGAGTTGAAACTTCTGTTTTATTTTGTAATTGCTTTCTGTCCCCTAACTGAATCTATTCTTTCCAAGTAGGTAGTAGAGACATAAAGTTGACATATTTAGTTTAAAAAGACATCAAAAACGTAACGGAATAAACCTCATTTATACTTCATGATAAATGTGTTGCCCTAATTTTCAGGTCTGTTTCTTAGAGAAATAGAAACTGCCCAATACAATCAAAGAAGTTTCTCTTTTATTGTGCATGCCTGTCTTAGAGAACTTTTATTAATCTCTGATTTCCCAGTTTTAAAATCCCATGACTTCCTTTGTTAGTCCAAGTTGTATAGATTAAGCTGTCACAAGCTATATTCTTCTAGCAGCATACACAGTTAAGCAATAGTGCCACCCCATAGAACCATGTGGGAAACGGTACTGAATGAAATATGACATTGCAATATCGCCTCCCTCATTAAGAGTTGCTCAAATCCTGTAGGCTATCTGAGTTAGACACTGCTTCCTTGTACAACAGGGTAGGTGAAATACTGGAAGGAAGTTACACTTTGTACAATCCAAATTTTATTTCTTTTTTCACTCAGCAATGGCTGGTGATTTTGTTTTGGGTTTGTTTATTTGTTTTTGTTTATTTGGTTTGGTTTTTTGTTTTGTTTTGTTTTTTGACACAGGGTTTCTCTGTGTATTACTGGCTGTCCTGTAATGCATTCTCTCCACCAGACTAGTCTTGAACTTGTAAGGATCCACCTGCCTCTGCCTCCTGGGATTAAAGTGTCACCACGGCCCAGCTAGCAATGAGAATTTAAACGAAATAAGTTTAAACTTATTAATCCCAAATATTTGTAAATTCTATTTATTTTTATTTCTTGTGCATGGATGTCTGCTTGAGCTTTTTTATGTGCACCACAGGCTTTCTTAGTGTCCAGTGAGGTCAAAAGATGTAATTGAATCTCTTTGGGACTGATATTTCAGTGTCAGTGAGCCAGTCTCTATGGGTAACCGAAAGCAGGTCCTCTACAAAGAACACTAAGTGTTCTTAGCCACTGAGCACTCTATCCAGCCCCCAATACTAATTAAGTTCATGTACAAAATTTGAAAATGATGATACTTGGTAAACAGGGGAAATAGAAAACTTATATGTAATAAACTATGAAAACAGCTGTTGGATATTTAAGACTGATGGAAAATATGTCAGGTGCACTGCCCTTCAATAGTAATTTATCTAGCTTTCACCACTGCGCAGCCAGATGCCAATCCCCAGCTATTGACTTGTCTGAAATTGCCCCTAAGTTATAAGAACTCCCTCAGACTTATCTAGGATTTCTGTACCCTTCTACTTCAGCTAGCATCTATTGATTTAGGAGAGTGACAATTTTGAACGTAACGCCTAAATTATTGACATTTATCACTGCATAATTTTAAAAGAACAGAATTTGCCACATGAATCTCTTTCTCAGGAAGGCGATGTGGAACTCATTGTTCATAATAGCAATCAATTTCTTCTAGTGAGATATTACAAGGCGATATTACCTAAAATGCTGGTACGCTGTGTATATAGCAATTTTAAATTCTTCTTTCCCCTCTAACTCTACTCATTCTTTTCAGATCAGATTTAAGTTTCTAGTCAACTTTTACTGTAAAATACTTGATTCTCATGCAGACGCTCACCACATTCTGCCTTTGTCATGTAAAGTGCCTTAGATGTCTCGATTCCACTGACAAGCCAGTCATCATCATTTAAAGAAAGAAAAGATAATTTAGTGAAAGTAGTAATCAGATTGGATTAGATGCTCAGATCTGTCCCTATCTAGTGATAAATTCCATTTGGGCCTCAGTTTTCCTACAAAATTCTAATCTGTACCTCTCCACTTTCCATAAAAGATTAAGAATAAAATTGATTATGCTTTTGCACAGTCCCTGCCTGTCACTTAGGAGCTCAATCACTAGCCAGTCGGCATGAAGTCAAAATATTTGCTTTTTTTTAGCAATGCCTGACTGGCCACTGTGTTTCTGCCTCTGTCATATTCAGTTCGTTACATATTCACTAGCGGAAAAAATAAGCTTATTCTTTGTAACATTAAGGAAATATGGCTTTCAATTGTCCAATCAAGTTTTGTCTATAACAAATCATTTTCCTGTACTATTTTTCTTTAATCACTGAACTCTTTATTTAATTTAATTTTCCTTGCTTTGTCCTCTGTCCACACTTTATCAGTGTTTTATTATTCAACTTATTGATTTTGAGATTTTACTTGATTAAATTATTTTTCCTAATCTTTCTCTTCTCTTATATTACAAAACATCTGTTCATATGCTCTTGAACTGACATAGCTAGTTAGGTATTAATATTAATCCCCCCGTGGAAAGAATACTGACGTTAGTTACCTGTTATGCTACTGAAAACAATAGAAATATTCAATTTCCACACAGCTTTGCTGATTCATTAAGATGTGTATATCATGACCTAATTTTCTAATTTTGAAATTAATAGTATATATGTGAAGAGCAGAGCCTTTCAAAATTTTTACATTAAAGCAATAAAGGTGTAAATGGACAAGTAGAAGTAATATTCTGTTTTATTTGTTTTCTACTTAATTGAACTTATACATCATTACTTTTAGGTAGACTGAGTTAAAGCTAATGTGTGCTTTCATTCAACTCATGCTTTAAGATAATATATGACATCAGCAAAGAGAAAAATTAGAACATTCTTGTTTGAACATCTACGCTTATATTTTTGTGAAATTAAACATTGAAAGAAAAGTTTCATGATACATATCTCTAACCCAAGCATGCTGGAGCTAAGGCATCAGAATTATCAGATTTAAATTAGTCATACTATTTAGTAAGTTCAAGGCCAATGTATGCTTTGTAGTAAGACTTATATTTAATTAATTAAACTTAGCAGTTCTGAATAATAAGTTGACTATAGAGCATGATACTACAATGATTTAAAAAATATTTTCAGCTCTTTAGGAATATGTATAATGTATTTTGATTACATTCATTTCCTCCTCCAGGTCCTAAATTTATTCTATATTCCTAACCTTCCAATTCTGTGTACTCTTTAAAAAATCTCATTGTTATAAATGTGTGATGCTCATTTACTCTTGCCTATTTGTGCCTTGGTTTATTTTATGATCTCAAACCACCCCTCTCACCATGGCTTTCTTGCTGTGATGACCTGAGTTCCTGTGAACCAGTTATTCCAATGAATTGTCCTCTCTTTAAGTTGTTTTATATAGCATATTTGTTCACCAAAGCAAGAATGATAACTAATATACAGATAAGTTGTGTTTCAATATGTCAGAAGAAATTCAATGGTTCTGAATTATCATTTGAATATTCAACTATAACGGAAAATAAAAGTTGAAAAGGGAAAGTTACTCCTACATGCTACACTATCATTGGATTACAAAGTTCATTTGAAGACTCAGTTTTCTTTTCATAGGTTGAAAATTTCTAGTGTAAATTATGTAAATTCGTATAATTGGGAGAAATAAAGTGAGAAAAATAATTTCATAAGGAAGAAAGACCAAGTCTGTTGTGATGTGGACAGAATTAAATCAACCAAAATTAAAACAAGTTGAGAATATAGACTGGATGGCAGAAGTGCAGTAAGAGCCTAAGGGGATTCTTTTTCTGTTGTTTATTCATTTATTCACATTGTGTGCATTTACTCATTATAATCTGGACATTATTTTAATAACTTGATGGGTATTACCTAGCAAACTTAGGTATCCATGATTTAGAGTTTACTTTCTTAGGATGGAAACCGATGGTGTCTATTGGGAGGGCAAAGTAGGTCTCTGCTTTGAAGGTGGTTTTAGCAGTGACGAAAGATTAAAACCAGAAAAGACAAATGAGATGTATAAGCAACAATGCCCACAACAAAATATATGTTTTAAAAAATTATTTCCCCATTAAGATTATCTGCAGACTGTCACCAATCCTATATGAATTATCACAGTGTCTGAATATAATAATTCCCCTTTCCTCTTTTTATCTGTGTTTATTTACCACAGAGCTCAGGAAGGATGTAAGTCACCTTAAGGAATTATGCAGAGTAAAATGGGACAAATCCCTGTACTCTTCGTCTCAAATGTCCTGGAGATTGAGTTTCTCTAACAAAAGCAATCCCCTTAGCATATCATAGAACTACTCATGAAACAGAAGGGGCCTCTACACAACTGTCTGTCTTGGATCACTAAATAATTATTTGGAAGATTACAGGCCTCTATAATTCTTATTCCACTAGAATTTGAGAATTGATGAGCTCAGGATCTGTTAAGGACTTAAGAGCTTTCCGAGGAAATGATTTATATAAAGACAGGGTTTTACATTACAGTGTTCTCCTTTCCCACTGCCATGCAAGGGTGGGGCTCACCCCAAGAGCAGCTTATATGGCATTTACTCCATAAGCTGCTGACTATAGTCTTTATGTCTGGAGCTCAATATCTCACAGATGGTGCAAGCTGTAGCCACTACTTCTTAGTGCTATTTGCCAGTTATTGCAGGATCTCTGCAGGGTCACAATTGCATTTGTGTTTTACAGTGCAATTTGAAATACATCATATTTGACAGCTGCTACACTTACTTGATAAACAGCGTCTATGACAAAGTTTTTGTAATTTCCATTTCACTGACTGCATTTAAAGCATAAAACAGAGTTAATATGTGTTTACATGAGAAAAATAAACCTGCAAATGAATTGGAAAATTACAATAATTTTCTAATTAACTAAAACAAAATTAAAAACAAAATTACCCTCAATTACAAGCAAATTTTAGAGAAAAACAAAAACACTGAATTCCTTCATTCATTTACCTAGTATAATTTTCACACTTTTTTTGTTCTTTTTTTATTAATGCCTTAAGTCACATACATACATGTGTATTGTAAATAAATATGCATATATAGTTAGATTGTTACTACTATGTGCTTATTTTCTTGATAATGTTATAATCTGAAACTATTTGGAATACACATTAGTGTCCCATGACAGTAATAATTAATAGACTTAACAAATACATATTGGTAATTTGTGACTAATACATGGTGACTTCTGGCAAGCAAATTTCAAATCACAGTGTGAAGAATGAAGATTGTAGCAGGAAATCAGGTGTGAGAACAAGCATAAAGATAATGTAAACAAATTTAACAAGGTAGTGGATAATAGTTCATATTGTGCAAGGAGCATGTTCTTTGCCATTGGATACTCATTTTCAGAGCATTCCATTTGTGGCCAGAAATCATTACCTTATGTACATTCCACTGATAGAGATGGCCTGTCAGCTGCCCTCAGCTTGACAAAAGTTTAGGTAATTGCCTATCTCAATATGGGCCTTGACCTTCTTTCTTTGATTATTCAATTTAGGAAATGTATGATTATGAATTTTGTCTCCTTGCAATGTGAATCACTTTCTTAATTCTCATTATTTTACTTACTTAATTCTGATGCTTTTTCTTTTTGAGCCCTTTGAAATGTAATCATCACAGAGAAAGTCATCCTGTTGCTCCATTTTTTTTTCTTTGTTTTGTTTTGCTTTGTTTTGAGACAGGATTTCTCTGTGCAACAACTTTGGCTGTACTGGAACTCTCTTTGTAGAACATGCTTTCCTAGAACTCATGGCAATTTACCTGTGTCTACCTCCCAGGTGCTAGGATTAAAGGCTTACACCACCAATTCCTGGCCTGTTGCCCAATTTTTACTGGAAGGTCGTAACATAACATCGCCAGAATCAATTAACATACATAAATGGCGTAGTGGTATTGTTAACCTCACAACTAATAAACTCGCTTGCCTTTTGTCCTTTAGGAGAGTTAAGTCAATTTTGTGTCTTCTGTAAGTGGTCTATTGCTAGATTCAAGATTGGAGATTTCCTCGACTGTTTCCCTTGTCAGTGTAATAATTTGATACTAGTTTGAGAGAAATGGTTAGACTCTTGTGTCTGCATATCTATAGTTAAGAACTACATTTCGTTTGAATGTGATTGCTTTGTACACATGTAGTACATTCCTTTAAAGCTGCAATAACGATCACATGAAGAAACAATAAAGCAACTGTTCTGATCAACTTACGTCTTTATGAGAAGCTGTATTTCACTTATGGGATGAGAGAGGGCCATTGGGTTGTGCAAAGTTTGACCCTTGGGTGTTGTATTGATTCGCTGAGTCCTTGTGTTTTGTGCTTGGTCTGGCTAGAAGCAAAGAGTCCTTAGAAAAGGTTTATCTTCAGGAGGAGAAGTGCTGAGTCACTCCTACGAGTGATCTTTAGAGGACTCTTTGATGTCAGCTAAGAAACACCAGCCTGACTTGAACATAGCATTGCAGTATCATGTGTGGATTTGTAGTGACAAACCAAAAAACTAGAAAAATGTGTTAACATCTCTTTACTTTATCCAGTTTTGCTTTGGGCTCCCTTTTTTTCCCAACAAAACTTGGAAAGTTTTCCTTAGCTTTCTTAGAAATTTAAATAATGAAACAGATTTCTTACTCTAATATTTTCAATTTTATTTCAAGTAAAATGAAACATTCTTAAAATAGTTACTTGTGTTTCTTCTTTAAAAATATCCTGCACATACACACATATACAGATATAGAGTTTGCAGTATCCATAGAGGTATGTTGTAACAATAAATAATTCATATTAATGTTCATAAATAGTACTGACATGAACATAACATTTAGAGCTGGATTCATATATATTTGTATTTTAAACTCTGAAGTGGATTTTTTCTAAGCAGAGATTCCATAATTTGGACACTACATTACATGTATTTATGCATGAAATGAATTATCAGCCTATGCATGCATATATATATGTAAAACTATACATATTTTGGTTCATTTTACATGTACATGTATAGCAGCCAGTTTAGAAAATGAAAACACTTTATTGCACATAGTAAATGCTATCAAATCACCTTGACTTGGAAAAAATTCTAGAATCCAAAGCTACAAAAAATATACATTGATTTAATATCTGTACATGTAAAGCAACTAGAGTTTTGTCTTTTTATGTTTACTTGCATTGGGACTATTTCCCTTATAGTCAGCTTCAAAACAACTAACTGTGGCCTCTGATATGCTTTAATCCTTTAACACATTTTTAGAATAATGTGTTATTATTCTAACCGTAAAGATTTTCTTTATTTGATTTCCAGATTGTCATTGATTTTTCAGAATGTCTATTTGAGAATAATCTAAAGAAAGGTTGTAGAACTACCTAATAATTTTCCATTACTCTTCATGAATTTGGCTGATTATCCATTTATTCTCTGGATATTGGATAACAATTCAACAGTGCAGTATCTGGCTTGTAAGGTTGTTGAAGCCAAGAATCTGATGCTTCTGGAGTCTGAGAAAACATTTAATTTAACAGTGGCCTTTCCTTCATCCATGAGGCTCTAGGTATCACAGATCCTAATTTTCAATTAAGTTTAAGTAGAAAAAATACTTGGCCTTACAAAAACTTAATCTTTCTTGAGTAAACATGATTCAAAGAACCATCATGTGAAGTGGCAACTCAATTTAATGGGATTAAATTTTCTGTGACTTCATGATCAAAGGTAACTAAAATTACAGTTAACAACTATGACAATATTTAGTTCTAAACATGTTATTTGAGAATCAATAATCTAAGTAAAGAAAGGCACCACAGAACAAGAGATTTCTGGAACAATATGAATATAATTAGTCTGCTTTATTAGTAGGAACCATGTGAATTATACAACATTAATTGACTCTATTCATCCAGTTAAAATACTTGACTGAATTTACCTTAGAGAATTCTATTAAGGCAAACATTTATAAGTCCAGATAAACAGTGTCACATATCTAAACAATGAGATGAAATCTTAACATGCATTAATAGATGCTTAGTTTATATTTTCATATTTGAATTAGTATTCAGAAATTGAGCATAATACCCTAATTTCTATAAGAGGAAGTGGTGATGGTCAGAGAACTTCACAGTTTATAGAGTAAGCCTAGAATTTAGATGCAGCAAGATCTGACTCCATAAACTGCTCTTTTATGACTATAGCACATTCCTTTAGACAGTTTCGAGACAATTGTTCCACTATTAACTGTGGAGTATTCTGCTTCCTATGGTAATGTAAGTAAACCCATGAGGTCCTTCCCCCATTATGTTATGACAATGAGAAACTATTTTTCTCCCTGAAGGTTGCAAAGTCCAGAGAGAAGCAGCGTCCGCCTCTTTGTCTATTCTTCCATACTGATTCTTCCTTTTGTGACAAGACTTCCTTTGCCCTCAAAGCTTGTTTTCAGTTATATTGTCATTAGCATAAATTTGGTGCTTCCCTTAACATGATGTCTTAGTATTTTCTCTATGGTTTCTATTGAATTTTCTTCCTTAGTTTATATAGCTCTACTAAAATTAAGAGACTGAATTATTTCCTTCTGATCCTAGTTTAACAGTAAACAAAAACGACTTTCTGGAGTCAGGCACACTTAATAGCACCTTCATGAGATATCAAATGCCAACAAAATGCATATAGTTCATTTGGGGTCTTTGAGGCACAGAGTCACGATTAAGTGCAAGTTTGCTAAAGTTGTTTCCTTTAAGTTTTCCTGTTTCGCCCACTTGTGAACACACTAGAGTTGTGGTCCTTTTAGAATATGTCTGTCACTGTTTCCTGTGGTTGCCCATAAATGCCGTCTGTGGCTGCAGTGGGATAGGACTTGAAAACCTCACTGTTCTTGGCAAAAGATAGCTTATTCCCTTCCAATTGTCTCCCTCCTACCAATAACTTTGAAGCCTGACATTCTGTGGTTGCTTTCAGTTTTAAAAGTACAGACACATCTCTTACTCCTGTAACACCTCAACCATCTGAATTAATTGGATATAGGAATGAATCCTTATCTTAAGTATTTTTATACCATCTAAATTTTTAAATCTTAAGTATAAACAGCACATTAAATAAATAATGAAATGTACAAATATTTATCAGTGAGTAAAATATAGTAAAGAGTTTTAAAATTCATAAGCCTAAGATCAAAATACCACTTAAAGCTAACGAATTCAGTTTAAAATGAAGAATTTTTATCTCTTGCGATAAACATAGATGGAAATAATATGTAGAGATTGAGTACTTTGTGCCAAGGTCTGCCCTAAGCCCAGAGAATCACTAAAACTAAAACACTATAGGATTTCTGGTGGAATTGCCAATTTAATATAAAGAAAGGAATTAAAGTAAATAATGAAAACATGTCCTGTGTACAGTCTTTGGATATGTAAAAGCATCAATGAGAAAGCTGAACAAACAAAAGAAAACATGGAAGAAATATTCTTACAAGAATCTTTTACAAATGACAAAGAGGGTTATTGAGGAATTTGCAACGATGTGTGCTAAAACTTGGGCCATAAAACAATACTGTAAACTTGTCAATGATCAGCAATGAAGGATCAAAATATGTGAGAGCCAAATAGAATCTATCGATAAGGAGATGCGAGTGGTGCCAAGAAGTATTATCCATTGTAGACATTTAAGGGGAAAGATATTCAATGCAGGAAAGTACATGTTTGTCCATTTGTCAAGATATCTGTGGAAGACTATATCATCAAACTTTTCAAAGAGGTTTTACTACAGGTGTAATTTAAAAGTAAAAGAGTTGCCTCCCGTGCCATGGCCTTTCAAACCCTTTAAAGCAGACACTGGCTACTAAATCGCTGTGCTTGGCTACCAAAGTCTCACCTGTATTTCTGTTGACAGTTGAGATCACTTAGATGGGCTTTAAGTGATCTATCCAATATCACAGGAAATTATTAAACTTATGCAATTTTATTTATAGATATTTGCTTTACAATTGTGGAAATCTCCAAATGGAATATTTAAACAATTCCACTGATCATTAGTTTGTGTATATGGGGTACATGTACACCATTTCACAAATACTTTTATCTTCAAAATGTGGGAGCATTCCCTGTATAAACAACACTGGGCATCTATCCACTTCCTGGGGATTCACTAACACTCCCCACAGTGAAAGGTAATCTTGTCCCAAAACATTTCCCCTTTCCTATCGTCTTGAATCCTATAATATAATTAAATTATAAAGTTAGGGTGCAATACTAATTTTGTACTAAATACAATTAGAATAGGATTACTAAGTCACTTATGTGATGTCATTTTTATGTGTAAACTTAATGTCTATTAACCATGGCCCAAATACATTAACTTTAAATTTTCAGTAATAATCAATCCATACATTTTAAATCGCATGTCATTCTGACTAATTTTACACCAACCCTCTTTGCTTTCCAATAGAAAGATGTTACCCATTTCTGTATTACAGCAACAATATATGTACCATAGCATTGTTGATCCCTTAGTAATCAGATTTAGTGTCAACAACTGTATACAAGTAGCCTTAAGTTTACCCTATAATGGCTTTAGTTCACATGAATAGTGATGATTTCAATATATCAAGGAGAAACTTCCAAGTATTTCCTTTAAGTGAAAAGGCAGGGATTTATGATTCTGTAAAGAAGAAAGAAATAATGTGTCCTATGGTTCCTAAGATCTATGGAGAGAACAAAACAAGGAGACATGCTTCATGAGACAATCTGAGATATGTGTTGAGAGATAGTATTTGTGATTATGCTGGTATTTGTGATTATGCTGGTATCACACATTATATTTCCCAAACCTGGAGAACTATGTCAGTCATTGAATGCGACCTCTTAAGACAATAAAGAGACACAGTTAACATAAGAAGTGCAACGGTGTTGCCTGAATAAGATGTCTTATCATAAAGGTTTCGCTTTAAAGGTAAACTAAGTACATGCTAAAATACTGATAAATACAATATAGTAAATGCTTAAAGTGGCAGAGAGAGACACAATTTACTCTCTCTCTCATATCCCTTTCACACACACACACACCTACACACCATAATAAGATTAACAGATGCTTCTGCAGAAGGAAAAACGGGACAGGAAACAACAGTCTTTCTGACACAGCATGCCGGTTTCTGCAAGCTCCATGATGTCACAAGTGTAATATTATTGATAATAAATACTTAATGAAAGCCTTTTCCTTCTTATCCCGTTTTAGCTGCATGCACAACATAAGTGAATAATCAACATCCATATCCTCTTTTGCTGTGTCATTCATTATAATTCCAACAGCTCTCTTGCTGAATACTGTGGTCTCTCTGTGGAAATTTTGTCCTCTCAGATAAGATTTGAGGAGAGTTAAGTGTAGGTGCTAGAATACGATCTTCCTGGGTCTTGGCTTGAATAAACTTTTTGTTCTTTTATTCAGTGTGCATCAATTTGTCTTTAGGTTGACAAGTCATTTATTATTGTTATCAAGTGTTATGTGCTGTATGTAATTATTTGTGCCATTGTTGTGTATGATTGGTAGTGCAGTAGGTTTGTTTACAACATCATCAACTCAAACCCATGAGTAATTCATGCCCTGAAATTGTCCAGTGGCTGCTGTGTTACTAGGCAAAATATCTTGCAGTTTCATCATTAAATTATGAGACTATCATTGACTTCAATGTTGTTTTTAAACACTAAACTTTTTTATGAGGTTTGGGACAACCTACAGTTAAAGTTGTCTACTGGAAAGTCTCAGAATATATCACCTTCAGATGTTGTGGTGAGATAAACCATGTACCTATATGTGGATTAATCTAATTCATACTAGTGAATGTTGTGTAGTGAGCAGTTTCTTATAAGACTACAGTCAGGAGATGTTCTTCATCAGGCTATGAAAAGAGACAGAGACAGAGACCCACATGGGAGCACCGGACAGAAATCTCAAGGTCCAAATCAGGAGCAGAAGGAGACGGAGCATGAGCAAGGAACTCAGGACTGCGAGGGGTACACCCACACACTGAGACAATGGGGATGTTCTATTGGGAATTCACCAAGGACAGCTGGCCTGGGTCTGAAAAAGCATGGGATAAAACCGGACTTGCTGAACATAGCAGACAACGAGGACTACTGAGAACTCAAGAACAATGGCAATGGGTTTTTGATCCTACTGCACGTACTGGCTTTGGGGGAGCCTAGGCAGTTTGGATGCCCACCTTACTAAACCTGGAGGTGGGCGGTCCTTGGACTTCCCACAGGTCAGGGAACCCTGATTGCCCTTCGAGCTGATGAGGGAGAGGGACTTGATCGGGGGACGGGGAGGGAAATGGGAGGCGGTGGCGGGGAGGAGGCAGAAATCCTTAATAAATAAATAAATTAAAAAAAAAGACTGCAGTCAGTATTGGAAGCAATGCATCTTCTAACAAATATCAGACTTTCTTGTTCTGTAGCCTAGATAAGCTAATAAGCTAATCTTATCTTTCTCTTATGCAAGTCATTTGGTGAGTAAGGCAGAAAAACACTACAGTCAACAGTACTGTCTTCATAATGTAGGTACTTGTAAATACTTAACTAGCAGGAAGAGCAAACTACTAAAGATTGTTTTTCCTTAAAAATTGTATTTCCTTTGTTTAGGCTAATTTGTTGCTTTTCTTTTGTCTTTTTCTTTGTCATCTTCTAAATTTTGTGAATCATTTTTTCTGATTCTTTTGTTTTCTGACATGTTCTTTACTGATATATTGAAGAGCTATGGATTTTAATATGTTTACCTCATATAACTTAGTAAAGTAGTTTTCAATTCTAAGAGTTTTCTGGAGGATTCTTTAGGATTTTTCAGGAGAAGAAAATCATGTGCATGCTGCTATAATAGTCTCTGTGAGTTCAGATGTACACCAGACCTCTCATGATTGAAAAAAAAAGCGTTTATTTATTTATTTTTCTTTTTTGTAAATTATAAATTCTTCCCTACCTCTGGCTTTTACAATCTGTCACCTCTTCAGTATAGGCCAGAGGCTTGAGGGAAGGATTTGATAATTATATCCTTACAGGCCTGAGTACTCATAAGGACCTGCACGAGCTCAAAAGACAAAATCCTACCACAAAGGGATAAAAATAAGCAGAAAATCCCACCCCTCGACAAGAAGCTATTTATAAATGATATCTTCCGGAAGAGGGAAGAATTATTTTTATCAATTTAGTAACTGTACACATTTCAGGCACATTCCTGTGGAGACCCCGTGTTCCGCAGTACTTATTTGAGCAGAAACACCAGACAATATGATTTTAGACTTTTGTTTTTGCATTATGATTTTGTAACTTTTGTTTTTAGAGAGAAAACAACATTAAATTAAGTGGCTATGGAGTGGTCATTATGACAGGAGTCGGAATGGGAAAGAAACTGCAAAATTCTCACAGAATGAAAAGAAAGAAAAAATAATTTTTTCTTTTTAAAGTCATATTTTTTTATTTCCTATCTATGATTCATCTAGGAATTCATGCTCTATATCAATAATAGTGAGCAATTATGACAAGAATGGACATCTTTATCTCCATCCAAGTTTTTAGACGTAATGGTCTCAGATTTTAAAAATCGTCAAATGCTTAGCTTATAACTCTTGGGGTTTACAACAATCTGTTATGAGATTCCTCTTTTCAACGTGGTTATATTAATTTATAGCTTCTCCACTTCTTTTGGTCAATTTTGATACAGCTTCATAAATATTGCTTTTTGTTACCCCCCAAATTACTCTTTACTTGATTCTTTGAATAACTGTTTTAGTCTCTATATCATGATTTCTGGCTTGTTATTATTTCTTGGCATCTATTCTTTTGGGGTTGACATGTTATTTTTTTTCAATACCTTGAAGTAAGCCATGAAGTTAGGTTATGGAGATCTTTCTTGGTTTTTGATGAGCGTGTTCATAGCTATAAACTTTCCTGTTCAAACTGTCTTAACTGATTCTCATAAATTGTGTTCTTATTCTCAGTTGATTCTACTTTTCAAAAATTTTCTCAATGATTTATCAGTGTCTCACTGTTGATTTAAGAATATATTGTTCACATCCATGCATTTGGTAGTTCCTGCAGTTTTTCTTATTATAAATTTCTATTCTTACTTCACCATCTTCTGATAGGTTATAAGAAATAATTTCAATTTTTCTTATATTTGGTAAGACTTTCTGTGTAGCCTAAATCATGATTTCTTTCAGAGAATATTCCATAAGTTTCTGAAAAGAACATATATTCTCTGTGTGCTAAATAGAACATTTTGATATAGTGTCGTTATGTATATTGGTGTATAGTAGATTTTTAGCTTTCAAGCTTCTTTGCAAATATGGTTTGGATGCTTGATCTAAATATGAAATTGGGATATTGAAATACACATCAATTATATCAGAACAAGCCTATGATTTTATGCTTATTAGTGTTTGTTTATTAAAATTGGGAACATTATTATTTGGTATACATATGTTCACAATTATTATAATTTCTTGATAAATTGTTTCTTTACCCATTCTCATTTATTTCAAGTCTAGTTGGTCAGATATCAGAATAGCATTTTGAGCTCTGTTTTCACCCCCATCTAGTTATTATGCTACTTAACACCTGAAATTCTCAGTCTGCAAATATCTTTACATGTGAGTTCTATTTCTTGGAAACAAGAACATATTGGGTCCATTATATTAATCTATTCAACGATTCAGTGTCTTTATTTTTTAATTGGGAATTAATTAGATTTAGGCATATTGTTGAGAGATGCTTACTGATTCTTGCAATTACCTTGGTTGTTTTTCTGCTTGATTGAATTTTGGTTTGTTCTTTTCTTTCTTCCTTATTAGTACTAAGGATAGCTAAATATTGCTGTTTTGACATAATAAAATCTTCAGTAGCTCTTTTTTGTTGATATATTCCTCTCATGAAATTTATTCTTTTATCTGCTTTCAGCATTGAGACTTTATTCCTTTTCTATTCTTGAGATTCTTTAACTATCCTTTTCCATGATGTCTTAGTTGTCTTGAATTCTTTTGTCTGTACATTTCTTGTGATGTCCTTATTTCATCATGAGTTTTTAATATTAAAACAACTTTGCTGGAGGTAGTGATCTTGGTGAGTATTTATTTGCTTTTGTGATTAAAAAAAATATCATTACATACTCTCCCAGCTTTTAGGATTACTGAAAAGATATACAGCACTATTTTCAATTGTTTGACTTTTGGTTTTGCTGGCATTTTTCCTTTCAGTTTTTAATATCCTGTCTTCATGTTTTTAGACATCTTCATTACAGTAAATTTTGCATTAAGAGTGTGGGAGCAAGAAGACAGCAAATGAAACTGGTACAGGTAATGTAGGGCCCGGGTCTACCATTGTTTCTGGGGCTTATCTCGAGTAGAGTTTCTGGTCAACTGACAAAGTATTCTGTTTGTTCCTGTGTTTCCCCTGCCCCGCCTGGTGATTAGCTGTAGGGCATTGACTCCATTGTTGGTTTGGTAATTTCCCACCTGCAGCAGTCAGAAACATAAGGATTTCCCCAAGTTTGAATAAACGGCATTCTGCTGATCTCCTTTTGAATGACCCAGGGCTCTTTGTGTGTTCTTTAAATCTCCAGGCCCTTGCCCAACTCGCGTAAGGTACAGTGGCGCGCGAACTGTACCGAGGGTGTAACACAAAATCGGGTGTTACAAGGTAAAGGATATGTCTTTCAACCCTTAGTTTTTGTATTTATCACTCTGTTAGAGAGACATCGTTGTTGATACTTAGCACATCTCTGTAACATCACTATGTCTCATGCTCTAGCAATGAACGACTAATAGGTAGCATTACAAGTTGATCTATCTATGGATCTCAGGCTGAGTTCTATCAAATGCTAAGGCCATTTTCAGTTGAGATCTATTTCCCATTTTTCATCTACAAGGGATTAACCCTCTTTTGCTATACAATTCTATGTTTAAACACAGACTCTCATTAATTGCAATTCTTGGCTTCCTAATGACTAACCAACCCTTCAGTTCTCTATTACTGAATCCATGTGCCTTCCATCACCCCTAAGTTATGGTAACCAAATTGAGGCTCTTGTCTCCTTATCTTAGATATCAAAGGGAGCTCTGTGTTCAACATGATTTTTCTCAAGCCACTACCTGCTTTCTGTCTTCTGAGTCACATCTGTGAGATTTTGCCTTACATGCTCATGCATGGTGAAAGAATTCCTCTTTGATTAAAAATCATTGTGATGATTAGTTTGGCAACTTGGCATAATGTTGTATAAGCTGAGAAGTGTGCAAGAATAAATGATTGTCTCTAAATCAGGTTGCCCCATGAGCATGACTGTGAACATTTGTCTTGGCAGAACTAATTGATGTTACAGTCCCAATACACTGTAGGTGATACCGTTCCTTGTACTCAGGTCCTTAACTGTGGAAGCACGTAGAAATAGAGCTGAATACTAGGGATGCATGAACAAACTCTTCCTCTACTCTCTATTGCAGGTGTAACTGATTCAATTCCTGTTTATTTCTGTCTACTCCTCTATAGTGAGGGACTTTAACCTGAGCCTTAACCCAAATGAGCTCTTTATCTTTTGAAATTGCTTCACACGGGGTGTTTTATCATAGCAACAGGAAAGATGGCAATTATTGGATCTCTTCTCAAGGTACAATTACCTGTCTCACCTATTTTACCATTTGGAAAGAGGTTCTCATAGCTTTCTCTCTTAAAAGACTGTGTAATTGAAGCTGTACTCAGCTTACTTCTTATCTCTCCATTGCCTATCTTTTTTCTGCCACTTTCCGATATCATTTCATTTACTTTATAAATTTCTAAATTGTTTTGTCTTTTTGCAGAGTCTATTTTTAATTACTCTGATCATCTCCTTCACTCTGTTTTCGAGAGGCAGAATCTCAACTTCCATCTTAAACAGAAGTCTGATCAATATTCTTTGTGACCAAAACTGTTCAAAATCAAAATATCTAGCTACAATTATTTGTGTTAAAAAAAGTTCAGAATAATGCCAGGTACTTGAATGAAAATCTTTAATATCAGTACTTAGTAAGCAGGGACAGGTGGATCTCTTGAATTCTATATCAACCTCTTTCTTATAGTAAGTCAGAAGGAGCCAGAACTGCAAAGTGAGATACTTTCTCAAAAAAATATTGTTCACAATAAAAAACCCTTAATATAATTTAATAAGAGAATACATAGTTAGAATTATTATTAAATGTGATTAAGAATGATTTGTTCATGAAGATAAACTGTGCTTGATATAATGATACCATTATGATATGAACAAAATGAAAGCAAAAAACAAAAACCATCTTATAAATGGTGAAAAGCGTTTGCTAAATCATGCCATAATTAATAATGAAATTATAGGAAGAAAATAATAGAATTAACCTAAAATTAAATATTAGAATAATTACTATTAAAATCAACATCTAAGCAATGTCTAGACAGAGTTTTTCTTGCTAACATCAGTACTAACTGAATGCTTTGTCAACATGTTAAAGATAATTTAAATAGTACAATCATGAAAATATAACATTAAAATATTTGAAATGGTGAAATCATTATTACAGAAAAAATGCTTATTGTTAATCATTGCTTGCTTAAATACTAAAATTAAAATCAAGGTTTATTAATGTCATTTTATACTAATTGTATGGTAAATGAAAAGATTTTCTTAATTTTAGAACCAGGTCACAGGAAGAGAAACTCATATGTATGACACTATATTGGTACAATATTATATCTAAAACATTTAAAAATATTTAAATAAAGATTATAATGAATACTACATAGTCAAAGAACATAAGTCAAAGCTTACCAAAAGAAAATATACAAACAGAATGTGTTATTATATTCAAATACCATGCACTTTAAAAGCTTCAGTTGGTGTAAAAAATATTTGTCACAATTTGGTTATTTATTTGTTTGCTTGTATTTGAGACAGGGTCACACAGGTCACATAGGTTTGTCTCAAATTTACTTGTGACCACAGTAATGACCTTAAAATCTCATCTCACTACTTTAACCATCTTATCTGACCAAAAATAAGTACGCACCTAAGAAATTCCAATTAAAGCATCAGGGTAGTTGTTAGACACTACATTTGATGAGCTGTTTTTAATCTCAGTATGTTTATGTGAGAAAAAAAATTCCCACAATATCATTAGGTAAAAATGGTAGCGGTTATTTTACTTTTTAAGTATAAGAACATATATTAAATTTATTAACTACATCAACTAATGAAACAAAATAATTGAACAAGATGAGAAATTCAGAAAGAGACCTCAATATATTACCTTAGTTTATTTGGAGGCAAAAAATATCTTTCAGTGACTCCAAAAATATTATATTCTAAATTGCAGGTTTGAGAGGACTTTTATTTTTATGAAAAAGAAAATATAGTAGTACCATCAATTTCACTATATATAATCATGAAAATGAAATATTTGCATACTAAATTCATAAATATAAAACTAATAAAATAATGAGACGTTGTGAATATCCAACTTAATGGCAGAAACTTCAGGAACAGGAGTAGAAACTCAGAAGTTTAAAATGATAGGCAAACTTTAATAAAAAATGTTAATATGACAAAATAATAACATGCACAGAATACAGGGATAGGAAATGAATTATTCCAAAGTCTGTCAATGCTGAAGATGGAGTTATTATCTTTAATTTATAATGGTACTTGATAAATGATAAGACCGGTGCTAAATATTAGAAAATGTGCAAAGTACTTGGAGAGGCAATTAATACAAGAACAAATTTTAATGAAAAGATTCTCAGACTCATTAGTTTCCAGAGTAATGTAGAGAAAAGGAACAATGTGTTATCACACCGGAATCACAATGTCACAATTACACTCTTCAGTACCTCTTGGGTGCAAAGTATGTCCAAGGACACTGAGGCTTTTTTTATATAAGAGTAAATTGTCATAATATTTGGAAGTATCTTGGAAATGTATATAGACATATAGAAATACGTCCAATTTTGATAGGTTAGTCTTGGTGATTTATCTCACAGATAACAAAAGCACCCACCCACCTACAAAGAGACTGAAATAATAACTTTGTGATAAAATTATTTAGGGTTAAATAATAATCATGATATGAAGTGAATTTCTATGAGTATAAAAATAATTGCATGCATTATGAGATGCCATATCTAAATATTTTATTCATCCAAAAATAGATTTTGTTCTATATCAAGTGATTAGAAATAATGCTAATTCATAAAGGAACTAAAATGAGGATATATACATTGATTACATTCCATTTTATTTACTTTGGACTCTATAAACAGGCATAGTTTAGTGGGAAAATTACTCTGTGACTAAGTCCTTACAAAGAAGACAAGCACTGATGGGGATTTCATCAATGTGGTGAATTCATATGTTAGACTAAAGGCAATATCTTCAGATAATTCACTAAATGCTACAGTACCAAAAGAGTAGAAGAGATGCACCGATATACTGGAAGTTTGATGATATTAGAAGAACGTTTGATTGCTCTGTGCTTGTGCAGTACAGGAAGCTGACAACCACGAAGAAAGGAATGAGCCTTCCCCCTTAATGCACATGAGGCTAGGAAAACATGAAGGATAAGTAAGAAGGAGGACTTAAGGGGGAAAGCAAGGCTCTCCCTGGGCAGGGGAAATAGAATAGATTTTGTGGGTAAATTGGGGACAGGTGGGCTTTGGGTACGGCGGGAGATACTGGGAGAAATGACTGGAATTGAAGGATATATCGGGAACAAGGTGGAAACGTAGTGAAATGAAAACTCAGTGGAAAGTAACCCTAGCAAAGACTGCTTGTAACGGGGGACATGAAGCCTGAACTGGCCTACTTCTTAAACCAGGAAAGTCCGCAAGTGGAGGGATTGGAACACCAATCCAGCCACAAAACCATTAACAAACAGTTTGTCCTGCTTGCAGAGTGTTCTGTGACCTGAGCCTCCCATAGCCATCATCAAAAAGACCAAAATGACTTCCTCCAGCAACTGATAGGAGCAGAGCCACAGTCCCACAGCTAAAATTAGGTGGAGCCCAGGAGTCCTGAAGAGGAGAGGAAGGAAGAATTGGAGGAACCGGAGGTTCATTGACACAACAAGAACAAGGCCCACAGAATCATTTGAAAGGGCCTCACAGGGCCTCAGATATCAGGGTACTTGTAGGGGTCTGACCTAGGTTCCTTGCTTATATGTTACGGCTGGGTAACTTGGTTTTCTTGTGGCACTCCTAACAGTGATTTAGGGCTGGCTCTAACTCTTTTGACTTGGTTGTCTCTGACTCTTTTGACTGCCTTTGGGATGCTTTTCTTCCTATTGGGTTGCCTTCTCCAGTCTCGATTTGCTCTGTATGTGCTTAGTCTTATTGTACCTTGTTATGCGCTAAAGCACAATTAATAAAAACAAAGAGATAGAAATTGGGGTTCAACCTGATTATCTGAAAAGCTAAACAGCCAGTCACTGACTCTTACCTCCACCCCAGTCTAAAAATGGTGATTCTGCCTTCAGGAATCTCAGAATGAGACCGTGCCTGAGAATTGTCTCCTTCTGTTTTATAACTCTCTCAAATTCTGGGATTAAACACATGCACCACTGTGATTAAAGGCATGCATCCCCCGGTTTCTAGGGCAAATAGTACAGCTACTGGGATTAAAAGTGTGTGTGTTACCACTGCCTGGGAGTAAGGCTGACCAGTGGGGCTGTTTTAGCTGATTTTCAGGCAAGCTTTATTTTTTAAAATACAAGTTAAATGCCACTAAAAATTATAAACTGGCCTATTGTTCAGGATTATTGCTAACTAACCCTTATGATTTAAATTAAACCATAATTCTGGTCTATGTGTAGCTATGTGGCTTGATACCTTTTTTCGGTGAGACATTCTCATCTTGCTTCCTTTAAATGTGGCTGGTGACAATGTCTCTGTCTTTCCTCGTCCCAGAATTCTCCTACTTTGTTTGGCCCATCTATACTTCCTGCCTGACTAGTGGACAGTCAGTGTTTTATTAAACCAATATGAGTGACAAATCTTTACAGCGTACAAAACCATTATTCCACAGCTGGGGGTAGATATGGGGAGACTGGAGGTGGAGGGGGAGATTAGCTGGGGAGGGAGAAGAAATTGCAGTCTGGATGTAATATATGAGAAAAAGAAAAAAAGAAAATAAAAGAAGAAAAAGAAAGGAAAAAAGGAAAAGAAAACATTAGTTACAATTCTATAGGCTTATTAATAAACTGAATTTGAGAGAAACCATAATGCTGTTTGTATCTTTTTGCACATCTCCTCTAAAGATTAATTATTATATTATTGGCAATAATTGATTCTACAAAATAACTGTCAACAGACAGGCAAGAATCTGAGTCAGAGCTGAGAATGCCTCAGAAGGCTAACTTTAGATAAACATTCACCTATTTACATGCAGATGGTCAATGAGCCAGTGTACCTCATCTCAAACAATCCTAGTTTCCTTTTCATTTGGTTAAATTAAAAGCCTCCACACGCACAGTACACATAGTTATTTTAAACTGTGAAATACAATTGCATTGTATAACTATATCAATGTTTCTGAAAACAATACTTATAGAATTTTCTGCAAAATGTTTAAATTATTTAAAAAGGAAAGTCTAATGGAATGATACCAAAACTTAGAAACGTGTTAATAGCAATGTGATCCAGGAGAATTGGGTTAAGAGTACTTTCAAACATCACCTAATGTAGAAATAGGAGCAGCGGGCTGCGTCCCCGGCACCCGGCCGCCCACACGGCTAGCTTTACTCAAAATAATTACACGGAAACTGTATTCTTTTAAACACTGCTTGGCCCATTTCTATCTAGCCTCTTCTAGGCTAACTCTCGCACCTGGACTAGCCCATTTCTAATAATCTGTGTAGCCCACGAGCTGGCTTACCAGGAATGATCTTAACCTGCGTCTGCCTGGAGTGGGAGAATCATGGCGACACACTGACTCAGCTTCTTTCTCCCGGCCTTCTGTTCTGTTTACTCCTCCCACCTATGTTTTAACGTATGAGGGCCAGCCAAGCAGTTTCTTTATTATTTTTTTAACCAATGACCTTCCTCCATCAACCTAAGCTTTGTAGAATTTAATTGAAAACCTTACTAAGACTTTAAAAAAATGTGCTTTTTATCAGAAAGGGAAGAATAAAAATTATAATTGAAAGAGTGAGAATCAAATACAGATTTTCATTAGTGAATCTCCTACTTAATAACACATAACGTATATTTATCATAATAGATAACAAAATTACCACATCATCATAAATCTAATCAGTAAGATTTTATATCTTGCAGATGTACATAAATATATGCAAACTTAATTTATGTTAGGACTTTTTTGAGCATATTGAATAAATATTTTAAAAGAAAACAGGTAATATTTTCTTTTTATTTATTCTTCTCTCATATAAAATATCCTGATCACAGCCTCCACTCCTTCCACACCTCCTAGTTCTCATCCACCTCCCTCCTCCCCTCAAATCTACTGCTCTTCCCTTTTCCTTCAGAAAAGAACAGACTTCTTAGTGATGTCAACCAAAGGAAGCATAACAAGATGCAATAAGACTAGAAACAAACCCTCATATCAAGGTAGGACAAGGTAACCCAGTAGATCGAAAACGTTCCTAAGAGAAGACAAAAGAGATAGAGACACCCTTATTCCTACTGTTAGGACTTTCACATCCACTGCAAGCTAAACAACCTCAGCATACACAAGACCTAACAGAGACTCGTACAGATGCCATGATCGTCACTCTAGTCTGTGTGAGTCATATGAGTCCGGCTTAGTTGATTCTGTGGGTGGGCTAAGTTTTCTTGATCCTTGACCACTTTGGCTCTATCTATTAAAATTTTAATATAGATTATCTAGTATTTGTGAATGATCACTGGAAAATAAAATTGTGTTGAGAGAATTTTCTCAGGGAATAATGGAAACTAAGCCATACTAGGAAGAGAACAATGTGTGCCCTCCTTAGAAAATTTATATGAGGCCATATCTGCAGTTACATAATTGCTCTAATTTTGCTTTTTGTTGAGTTTTATCTCCTCTACTCAACATGAACTACATAAAAATAAAATATTTAAATGGTAAATGAATCTATATAAACTTCCAAAATGCAAGAGATAGATGTAAGCCTCCTTGGGAGTTTTTGGTACTCAACTCAGGTCCTCTTCAAGGGAAACTTGGGCTCTTAACTGTTGAGTTTTCTCTCTAAACTCTGAACTCAATGTGAAGCTGGATAATGTCAAAGTCTAAGGATAAGATAATGAAAATTAATGATGCTGAGAGCATGCAGTGTGGACAAATATTAATATAAATATTGATATGGTACAATGCATTATATTTATTATACTCACCTGTGAGCTCTATGAAGAAAAAGTAGCATGATTGCAGTCTATGAGCATTTCAGTTGCTCACCACTTCATCCTGTAGGTGTTAATATTTTCTTCCAGCATTTAATAGATCTTGCATTTATTTTATTTTTTTTAACCATTTAATTTGGTGCTTAAGCCTAGTTTATATTGGTTTTATTTGCACTTATCTTCAAGTATTACTGATCCTTCATCTTGTGCCTATTTATCATCCCTTCCTTTTCCTGAATTTTGCACTAATCTTCTGTCTCTATTTGAATTTGGTTCTGCGAATCCTGCATTTTACTTGGATCATGGTAACAAAAGGCCAGAGATCAAGGTTTGCAAAAGAAAAATATTTCCTCTTGGGATGCTAGAGGCTAGACATTTAATATCCAGTTCAACACTGCTAGTTCACTCTGAGGTGACAAAGGAGGCCTCTTCACCGGCATGTTGGGGTTTTGCAGCCAAATGTTGGTGATTCTCAGTATGGAGAAAAGACATTCTGTTGTCTGCCTTTGGCATGGTGCTCCTAGATTCGTGTGCATATGCCTAACCATGGTCATTTTTTTTAAAAAATAAGGACATCAATCATGAATACTTAAAGTCAAATGTCAATAAACTTGACAACAGTTGCCAAGAGTGTATTTTTGAATGGAGTTGTAGGCTGACGCTCCAAGGATTATAAATGCAGTAAGTGAAATTCTTTAACAGACATGAGATGAGTAGCTCAATATCACAGATGCTGAGTCAGAATATCTTCATACTCATGTGAATAGTTATGCATTTTGAGTGGTCAGTCACATTTGTGTTTATAGCATAGTGCTTAAGTCCAGGTTCAGCTACTATTCAAAGCAGAGTCAGAACCTTATAAGCAAAATTTGCGGACGTGTATAACATTGCATTGCAAGATGGCAGCCAAGGAGAAGAAAGCGCATGAAAATTTGTGAGAAATGAAGAACAAATGCAAAGTTTTAAAGAAATTGATAATGCAAAGAATGAAAGAAAAGGTATAAGTAATGCAAAGTGCTTAATATCTAAATATAAATTATTTAATATACAGCCTACAATATAAGAAAAGTATATCTGAAACTTTCATAAGTGTGTGGGAAACTTTAAGAGAAAAAATAAACTAAAATATGTCCCTAGGTTTGGACTGGCTGGAGCTCACTGGTAAAGGGAGTGAAAATAATTTTCACTGGGCAGTAGGAAAGGGAAAGGTGTGGATTGCAGTGCTGTAGTAGTTTCTATGCTTTGAACTCATGTTATAATCACATCATTGCTCAGACATTAAGACCTTATTTCACATGTTTCATTTCTGTGAGTAAATCAAGAACACAGAGTCTATCTCAACTTTCTGATTTTTTTCCTATTTCTTTTTAGTATTTAATGAAGCAAAAATCAAGATTGGTTTGGGAGATACATAAAACTGTGTCCAACACATCTATTAAAATCAATAGCAGCAATAAGAATGAATTATAGGCACAGTACAAGATGGAATTTTTATGACCATCTGATACCTAGAGACTTAACTTGTTTGGCAAAAAGTGGTAAGAAAATCATTCAACTGCTGGCCTTCATTACAACACCAACTTTCTCAACTTCAACATATTAGATACATCAAAAATAATATTTAAGCCAAGTTCTTGTAGCCTCATTTAGAACCCTGTATTATAATAGCATCTTTATCTTTCCAGAGTCTTCCCAATCTAGAGGGATATAGTCTAAGACTTCCAGTGGTTTCCTGAAACATAATATAAAACTCTACTTTGTATCCTGTGTACAGGTTTAATTTCTATTCCGTCGAACTAAACACTTTTTCTGCTGTGTTGTATTATCTGTGCAAAATTCCTAGCATGAATTTGCTTTTTCTTTTTTATAGTTTCACAAAGATAAAAACTCTTAGCAACATCGTCATAGTATTACTTTTCTTTACCTTGTTAAACCAATAATTGTCACCTCTTAGAGGAACACTTTCATGGTTTCTCATTGTTATATTTGAATCATCAGAGTCAGATAGTTATTAAGAAATCATTATTAAAGACAGTAATGTCAACTTAAACATGTAGCTTATGATATGACAATAGGAGACATGACAAACTAGATGGCCAATAAATAATACATGTCATTTCTGATATGAAAGTTGTACAATGACATGACTGAGGCAAGAAGGGACACAGACGGATAATATGAGCTTTTAACACAATACTTAGAATCATGTGCTGTTGTAATAAGGAGCGGCGGCGGTGCTATGTCCCCAAAACCCCAAGCCACCTGCCCGGCTAGCTTTACCTGAAATAATTACACACAAACTGTATTCATTTAAACACTGCTTTGGCCCATTTCTATGTAGCCTCTTCTAGGCTAATTCTCACATATTAATTTAGCCCGTTTCTAATCATCTGTGTAGTGCCCCTAGGTGCGCTTACCGGGGAGATTCTAGTCTAAGTCCATCCTGGGTCGGAGCTTCATAGCATGCGTCTTCCCTGGAGCAGGTAGCATGGCGTCTCTCTTGCGTCTGCTCCGGAGAGGAGAGCTGTGGAGTCTGAGCTCACTTCCTCTTCCTCCCGGCATTCTGTTCTGTTTACTCCACCCACCTAAGGGTGGGCCTATCCAATGGGCCTAGCAGTTTCTTTATTGCTTAGCCAATGAAATCAACAGATTGATATATGACACTCCCACATCACTGTGCATTTTCAAATTTATGATGTAGTGTTTCTAGAATTTTCCATTTAGTGATTTAGACTATGATCAGTCATAAGTTAAGAAAGTAAAGGTAAGTAAAATCATGGGTAAGAAGAGATACTATGTTTCTCTAATGTTTAGATTGGTGTGTATTTATGTAGTCAAATCTGCCTTTGAACTATCCTACCTTTAAACAGCATATTTTCCACAGCAAAGTATGCTTTTTCCTTTCAAATGTCTTCTTTTGAATAAAATTTTATTCAACTGATTCAAATCGTGTTTCACTCCTTCAAGTTCAATCTATAAGTATGTCATAAAAGTAAGTTAACATGATTCTAAATTCTTGCCAGTTCCAGTCCTATATATTATTTAAATTAAAAATTACCAATTTTAATCATTTAATTTAAGGTATATAGTTTTTACATGTTTTATTTGTTTGTCACAGATGTTTTGACAGATGTCAAATTGTTCCTCTTTTCAATTTGTTACAATATAATTCTAAAGCTGGATTTGTAACTGCATAACTCACAATTTATATTGTGATTCATATTGGATATTGACTAAAAGTTGTTTATAAATTTGAAAATTGAAGATATAACAACTTTAATCAAATATTAATTGTTTTCTTTTAATAAAGTTTACATTTTGTCATTCTGAAAGATATATGGAGCATCCTACATTTAAAAGAAATGTTTTGTTAATTTGATAAAGTTTGCAGATTTTTTCTCTCACTCATCATATTCCTATTCTCGGAGACTTAGAAGAATATGCTCTTCATACACGCATCTACAGAGTACAACTTACCCCATGTCAGACATTGCGCTGGTGGTGTTATTAAAGCACTAAACAAGACTGACAAGGCCCTGCCATGTTGGAGCTTGCACTTTAGAGAGAGTGACAGATAATACAATAAACAAGTGATTCGATCACATTTAATGGAAGTGGAGGCTTTAGATTCAACAACACATCCTGAACTCCACAACCCTGCCAAGCTAAAGCCAGTAGGGAATGTTCTTGTCTTGGGAAAGGACAAACATAACTCTTAAAGCACCAAGGTCATCACTGGTGCCAGGGTTTTAATATACACCCAAATAACATGGAGAACTTGATGAAACAAAACTGTTGGTTACAGAGAAATGTAATACATTTGCCATTCTCTATCTTCTTAAGTAAGGTTTTCTCTGTTAGTTTAGGGGCCATAATTTGAAAATCAGTGAGTAAGAGACATTAACACAGACCTACTTTAAAAAATTAAAACATACACACACACTGATTATATTTAAATGAGTTTATATATATTTATATATTGATTATTTATACAATCTTTTGTAATTTAAAGAACATATCTACATATAGATAGAGAAAAAACAATGATAAATATTGATGAAGTGAGAAAGTGAGAGTTATAAGTCAAATTATATAAAATTGAAGATATATATGTAGAACGGTTATAGAAAGCCAAGATATATTATCTCTATATGTAACAAAATTCTATTATAAATGGCATTCAAGATAATAAAACTTAAGCTGCTTTGCCATTGTGCTGCTTAGTTTTTGTTTTTGATTTGTCAGTTTGACACAATCTAGACTCACTGGAGAAGGGAGAGATTCAGTTGAGAAAATGTCACCCTCCTCAAGATTGGATTGTATGCAAGCAAATAGGGCATTTTATTAAAATAGTGATGGATGTGGGAGAACCCAGCCCACTGTGGTTGATGCCACCGCTGGGGTGGTGGTCTTGGTTTCTGTATGATAGCAGACTGAGCAAGTCAAGAGTATCATCACTCCTCCATGGCCTCTGTATCAGCTCCTGCTTTTGGGATCTTGTTCTGGTTGAGTTCCCATCCTGTTCTCCTTCAGTGATGGACAGTGATGTGAACGTTGGAGGCAAATAAACCCCCTTTTCCCCAGTTTGTGTTTGTGCAAGGTGCTTCATCACAGCAATAGAAACTCTAATATAGACAGCAATAAATCAGTTAAAATAGATAATATATAAGGACATTGATATGCTTGCTTAACTAAATGAGTATTTGCACACATACATACATATGCACATAAATGCAGACATATCCTATAAATGTTGCTTGAGATTTCAGGTCTGACAGTCATTCAGCCCCAAAGAAACACGCAGATGTCTACATTAATTGTAAACTGTTCATCTTAGTAGTTCAGACTTTTTATTAATTAATTCTTACATCCTACATCTTAACCCATTTTTCTTGTCTGTGTTAGCCACATGGCTTGGTATCTTTCATCTGCGAAGTATTCTCATCTTGCTTTCTCTCTATCTGGGTGACAAGTGCAGACTGATTTTTTCTCTTCCTAGAATTCTCCTGTTCTCATTGCCCCACCTCTTCCTGCTTGGTCGCCTCTCTGGCAGGGCTACATGGCTTCTCTCTGTCTCTGCCTCCTTTGTTCCCCCATTCACTTTAGTTCTCCCTGCCTAGTTCTGTTCCCTTATAGCTCTGCTATAGGGCCAAAGCCATTCCTTTATTAACCAATGATATTCGCAGCATATATAGGGGAATCCCACATCATCTGAAAAAGGAAAATTCATTTTGACTTATAGTTCCAGAGTGAGAGTACAAAAATGTAGCGGTAGGAGTGGCGGGGCTGCATCCCTGGCACCCGGCCGTCCGCATGGCTAGCTTATGCCCCGAAATAATTATATGGAAACTGTTTTCTTTTAAACACTGCCTGGCCCATTAGTTCCAGCTTCTTATTGGCTAGCTCTTACATATTGATCTAACCCATTTCTAATATTCTGTGTAGCACCATGAGCTGGCTTACCAGGAAAGATCTTAAAATGCGTCTGTCTGGAGTGAGAGAATCATGGCGACTACCTGACATGGCTTCTTTCTCCCAGCATTCTGTTCTGTCTACTCCGCCTACCTAATTTTCTGTCCTATCAGGGCCAAACAGTTTTCTTTATTAATTAACCAATGAAAGCAACAGATAAATACATATTATTCAGCTCTTAAAAATATAATCATGAATATTGTAGGTAAATCAATGGATCTTGCAAACGATCATCCTGAGAGACGTGACTCAAACCCCAAAAGACAAATATGGTACATGTCTGTTTATATGTAGATATTAGCTTTTAAGCCTTTGATAGGCATTCCCCAGTCTGCATAATCCTGGAGCTTAGGTATTAGGTAAGAGACTAGTATGGAGGGAAGGATTTCCTAAGGCAGAAGAAATAGAATGGAAAGTTATGAAAAGGGAATAGAAATGGAGGATTAAATGGGGATAAGAAGGAAACCTCAATCAGAAGGGAAAATTTATTTATCATTGATAAGTTAGCAATAATTAAAGTAAATAGGCTGACTGTTGTTAATGTACTAAAGTTTGGTATTTACTATATTTAGTGTGTATAATTTTGTGCAGCAAGTTTCTTTCTTTTAATAAGTGTGAAGTTTTTACCTAATTTAAATTATTCTGCCATTGAAAAATAGAGAAATGTACAAAGAGACACAAAAATCAGACATGAAGCCAATGAAATAGAGTAGAGAATGTTGAGATAAACTCAAATGGTCATTTCAATGGTTGTCAGCTAAGATCCCAAGCTTACACTGAAGAAAAGCAAGCCAGTTCAATAAACCGTTCTGGGGACACTGCACATTGAACGGAGACACTGGGCACTCAACATGCAGAGGAATAAAGCTAGACTAATATCACTCACTCTGTAGAAACATAAATGAAAACGGATAAAAGATATCATATAAGACAAGAGCCTTGACATTGTTAGATGAAGGCATAGGTTAAACTCTTGACAGATAGACATAGGCAAGGACTTTCTGAATAGTACAAAAAAATTCTAGCAGTACTTGGCAAATGAGATCATATGAAAATAAAACAACTGCCCAGGAAAGAAAATAATCTGCTGAGTAAATAGACATCCTACAAAATGAGAAATAATCTTTTCCACCTTTGCATCAAACAAGATACTAATACATGGAATATATGAAAACATGAAAAAAGAAACATCTTAGATATTATTATTATATAGTGAATAAAACAAATGAATTGAACTGACAATTCTAAATAGAGGTACAATGGTGAATAAATATAGTGAACTATTCAACACACAACCAATCGGGAAATTAAAACATTGTTAATATGTTCTTTCCATGGCATTCACAGTGATAATAATCTAGAGGAAAAATGACTACAAAGGCTAGTGGAGTCTGGGAAAAAAATAAATCATCCTGTTGGATGAGGGGACAAAGATGGCCACTATTGAAATCATTACAGAAGTTTCTGAAAAGAATAGAAATGGAACTATTAACTACATCATGCATAAATATATACCCAAATAAATCTAAGTCACCTTACATGACCTTGTCTATGGGCAGTCATTGAGAGACACCTAGATAGAAAATTACAGTATTTGCACTAAACTGAAAAATATTGGATAATATCATGTTAAACAAAATCACACACATTTAGAAAAAGGTAAATATTCATGTTTTCTTTCATATGCAAAATATACATAACAAGAATAAAAGCTGAAAAGAGACTAGGGATAATTTGCAAAGAAGGTGAATGGTGGGATGGAGGGAAGGTTAAGTGAAGATGATTAGGAGAACTCTGATCAGTGGAATTATTTACATGCAGAAATATAATTATTAATCCCTTGATTTTGTGCCAAGAATATGTGTCAAATATATTGCCAGTCATGACTAAGGTTGGTTAAAAAAATTTTATCCTCACCTTCTGAATATGTTTAGAAACACTGAGCATTATTAAACAGACAACAATAAATATACTATGAAACCAGAGTCAAAGAACCACCTATGAAGGAAAATCAAGCCTTAATGAGCAGAAAGTTGTACATTCCGTAAATTTTGATTTTATGTTCTACATATCCTGAACTTGTTAATGGAGTGTTTTGTACTTGAAGTCAACAAATAGGGATGAAACTAAATGAAATAAATAATAAAATCCTTCTATTTTCACTCAAGGGCTACAGAACTTGTAAGCCACCGTCTCACTGACGGTATATGGGTTATTTTTATTTTATTTGTGGCAGAAACTGCAAATTCCAGGTTTATTGCACAATAGAGTGAGTAAAAACAAAGATAAAACATAACGGTATTCATTTAACGCATGGATAGTTTAAATTCCAACTCACAGATAATTTAAAAATAAATAATAAACCAAGCTCTGTTGTGCTGCTCAGTGTACGTTTAGGGCATAGTTTTGGCATTTAAAAGTTAAGATAAAGGGACATAAAGATAAATGCTTCTCTAGCAATAATTAGATTATGATAAATTACTTATGTACATTGTAATTCATTTAAAATTTCTATAAAAGTACAAAACACCATACCTAAAACACAATATAAAATGTAAAAACACAATCCAAAAAACAAAATAAAAGTAATCAATATTAAGGGAAAAAATAAAGATGAGTGGAAACATGTGGAAGAATAAAATCAATCTATACCATGACTGAACTAAGAGTGATGCAGGATGTTGTTCTGTATATATATTGCTTTTATTGACTATTGAATAAAGCTGCTTTGGCCTATGGCAGGACAGAATATAGCCAGGCTGAAAGAGCTATATGAAAAGAATACGCAGAGTCAGGGAAATGCTATGTAGCTGCCGAAGGAGAAAGAGGCCCGAACAGAGCCTTACTTGGTAAGCCAGAGTCTCGTGGCAATACACAGATTAATAGAGATGGGTTAATTTAACATATAAGAGCTAGGGGGGAAAAATGCCTGAACTGTTGTCCAAACAGGGTTGTAATTAATATAGTGTGCTTATTTGGGTCTGGCCAGCTGGGAAACGAATGTGCAGTCTCTGCTTACATAAGCATGCACATTTTGTTTAGCATTTGTTTTACATGGGGATAGTTGAGTCACACCATTTAAATGAGAGTCATTTACAATTTGTATTTGTTTAACAAATCAAGAAACTCAAATCAAAAAATGCAGCAAGAGATTTTAACAAGATTACAAAGTTATCACTGAAACAACATAAGCCATTTGAATAGTAGGGGTAACTGTGAAACCTTGACCCTGAATTCATGAGAACTATTGGTGCTACCACACAGTGATGAAAGCAAGATAAGTAAAGCAGGTGTAATTATTCTAATTGGTGTTCACTAGTCAACAGAGCTTTAAAATGCCCCAGATGAATAGTATTAGAAATAAATAGGGAAGAATACAACCCACTTGGAAACCTCAACACAATTCTCAGCAGTTAATAAAACTGCCATGCAAGAAACCAATAGATGTATTCTGTAACACTAACTAGAACCATTTTTATATTTATTGAGACTATACCTTAAAAGACTGAATGAACATTCTACCAAAAGCCTACAGCATTTACTAAGATAGATAATATAATAATAAAACCAAACCAAGCCAAACACTCACACACAGAAACATACATGCAAAAAAAAAAAAAAAACCAAGAAATTAAATCAGGGACCTTATTATAATGACTACATCTAAAAATCAATAATAAATGCAACAAAGCACATTTTCTGATTTTGAAAATTAAACCATTAATTATAAAATAATCCGAAGGTCAAAGACTCAACAAACATTTTTAAAATATATAGAACTGAGTGAAATGAGAAAAATTAATGTTTGTAAGTTACAGCAGAAATGCTGAAATAGCAGCGTTGAAAAGTAATGGAGAAGAAATAATTCATCATTATAAAGATATGATTGAGCCTATATTCTTCAAAAGGATGATAAATAATTTCTTATTTTTTTGCAAATTTATGTTGCTTTTAGTGAATAATAATCTTTGTTAAATAATTTTTTATTATTTTTTGAGAGTTTTTCATACTGTGTTTTGATGATTTTCTTCAGTTCTTTTTTTCTTTTTTGGTTGTTAAAAACATTAATAATATTGGCAAACCTATAGCTTTTGCAAAAGAAAGAGAGGATCCAACTTGATAAAATTGGAGATGAATAGGGATACATTACAATAGATACTGAGGGAATTAGAGAATCATAAGGACATACTTCAAAATCTATGTTCTACCAACCTGAAAATGCTAAAGCAAATTTATATGGCCTATGAAAGATAAATTAAGATGAAATCAATAATTTAATAAAACCTAAAAAAACCAATGAAATTGAATAAGTAAATAAATCTCTCAGATTAGGAAACCAAAAAATCAGCTTGACTAAACACAGAATTCAACCAAATATTTAAAGAAGAACTAATACCACACTCCAATCTATTCCATAAAATAGAAAGTGAAAGGGCATAGCTCATTTCCAAATCTTTCTGTGACGGGAGGTTTTTTGTTTTTTCTTTAACTGTCATTGATTCTATGTAGATTTCACATTAAGCATTTCATTCCAATTTACTTCCCCATCCCTCTGCATCTGTTCTCAGCCCTTGCAACCTCACCCTTCATAGATCCATGTCCCAACAATTTTCTTTCATCCTTTCTTTTTTCCATCCTTTTTTCCTTCCTTTTTTCCTTCCCTTTTTCCTTCCTTCCTTCCTTCCTTCCTTCCTTCCTTCCTTCCTTCCTTCCTTCCTTCCTTCCTCTTTCTTTCTTTCTTTCTTTCTTTCTTTCTTTCTTTCTTTCTTTCTTTCTTTCTTTCCCTTCTTCTTCTTCTTCTTCTTCTTCTTCTTCTTCTTCTTCTTCTTCTTCTTCTTCTTCTTCTTCTTCTTCTTCTTCTTCTTCTTCCCCCTCCTCCTCCTCCTCCTCCTCTTCCTCCTCCTCCTCCTTCTCTTCTTTTTCTTCAGAACATCTAGACCAAATTGTGCTTTCAAAATGTCTTGTTTTCCACTGGAGACTAGTGAACTTATGGGGCACTGCTGAAAGAAAGCTGTTTTTCCTTGTCACAGCAGTTAACAGCAGACCCTAACTCCATGGTAAAGGGTGGGATCATATCTTAAATTTTCTTCTTTGTTTTGTGGTTTGTTCTGACTTAGTTTTTCACAAGTTTTGTGAATGAAGTAACAATTTATTTTAACTTTATATTTACAGCAGCCCTGCTGTGCGAAGAGGATATTTTCTTATATAAGTTACCACCGCTGGCTCTCACATTCCTCAGCTTCATTTTTAATATTTTTTAATTAAAATACAACCTACATAATATATCTTTTTTATTTTCTTTTCCTTAATTCCTAGAATTCCCAATATCAAATTGATTATTTCGTTCTCAATATTGTTCTATATTTGTGTGTATGTGTGCAAATACGTAGATGAAACCTATTTGTTGTTTGTGTATATATGGTTTCACTCTATCTGTCCCTCTTCTGAAATGATTTCTGAGTCTTGGGATAGCTGGGTGATATATGTGTCCCCATTAGGAATAGTCATTCTGAAGTCTCTTATTTTCTGACACTCAGTGAGTTGTGAGTTACTGAGTTGATCATCCTCTGCTGCAGACAGAAGTTTCTCACATAGGGTTGAGGGAAACATTGCTCTATGGATAAATCAGGAATTGGTTCATTTCCATGTCCATTTAGTAGTGTAATGGTAGTAAGTTCCCTCCCTGGTCCTGTTACTTGTCTATGCACAGGTTCTTAGATTATAATAATGCATGCTATGGATTTTCGTCTTGTGGAGGAGATAATAGATCCAATCAGAAAGTGTTGATTACTCCCATGATGTTCATGCTACTATGCACCAGTGGGCATGCACTGTAAGACTAGCCATTAATTTAGTTCAAAATTCCATAGCTTGGGAAATTGATGATCATTTTTCTCATCTAGTGACTTGCAAGCAGTGTTAAAGATACGCAGTTGTAAAAGAGGTTCCAGTTCCAGAACAGTTTTATTTTGCTTTGTTCTAAGACTCAAGACTCAAGTGTTTGGTGTCTTCATCAATTTTGTTTTGTAGAGGGAGAACCCAATTCAGCAGAATATTACTTTATTCTTTATTTTTTCATGTATTGTACATTTTTCTTTTCTTTTTTATTAGATTTAAAAAAAATACCAATCCAAATTCCCACTCCTTCCCCTCCTCCCATTCCCTCCACACATCCTCCCACCCCACCCCCTCTAATCTTAAGAGAGGGTAAGGCACTTTGCTATGTGGAAAGTCCAAGGCCCTCCCTACTACATTTATGCTGAACAAGGTACATATCCAAATAGAATAGGATCCCAAAAAGCCAGTACATGGAGTAGAGATAAATCTCAGTGCTACTGCCAGTGGTCCCTCAGTCTGCCCCAGCCATACAACTGATTTGGTCCTATGCTTGTTCCTTCCCAATTCAGCTGGAGTTGGTGGGCTCAGGTAAAAAACTGTTTCAGTGGATGAAATCTTCATGGTCTTGACCTCTTTGCTCATATTCTCCTTCTTTCAACTGGACCTTGGGAGCTCAGTCCAGTGTTCTGATGTAGGTCTCTGCCTCTGTTTCCATCTGTTGTGGGACGAAGATTCTATAGTGATATTTAAGATAATCACCAATTGGGTTTTGACATCAAGATCTGGAAGAAAATAAAGAAAAATAACAATAAGCCTTAATGTTTGAGATGTCTGTGGGAACTCACTGAACTCATTGGAGAACAACTCCATAAGAAGTAAATCATTAATGGCATTTGTCTTTTGATTTGTCAGCCTTCTGGTATCTATTAGGTACACGGTTGTCATGATATAGACTAACTTTATTGTAACTTTCTCTCTCTCCTCTCTCTCCATATGTGTACATGTGTACATAAGAGTGTAATTCTGCAAATCATTCCAATAAGCACATTAGTTCACCAAGACAAATGTTGGTGGCATCCTTATTTTGGTCCATCATCAGTTTGCTATCTGGGAAAATATCTTTTCACATCTATGAAAAAAATGTCAAACAACACTCAACTGGATAGTAGTAACAATCATAACTCTTTGTCTTCTACCATTATTCAACACTTTTTCTAAGTATAAGGAAAAAATTTAGGAAGGAAAGTATAATTCATACAAAATTGGTGGGCATGTAAAAAAAGGTTAGGTCAACTTTCAACTATTTGTGTATTCATCTTTACATGCCATCTAGTATTTAGCCTAAGTAACTTTATATTTAATTAACAGAGCATCTGGTAAGCAGAATATTTCTCACTTTTTGTAAGAATCATGAAATCATAATAGAACCTCATAAACAAGCAGTGCTTCACAGAGACAACCTCAATGTTGTATTCTCTGTTATCACATAGAATACTATGAGCCTTTAAAAAGGGCTGTGGTGAAAACCTGGTAGCAACCTGCTATTAGCATAATTATTGTACTTATCCTGAAGTTCTTAAGTAGAAGATCGAATAAAGCATATCTGATAGGACATTAAACACTCTAGCAATTTTACCACAAATCTGAGGTCTCTTTTGAAATGGCCTTAAAAATGGAACTCATGAAAAGATGAGTTCAAAGAAATGCCATTTGGTGTTGGGGGGGGGGGAGAGGAATGCATTTCTACAATTTACCATTTTATAAGAAAATTAGTTTTACTCACTTGCTCTTTCCCCTTTCGTTTTACAGAAGCACTGTAAACCTGTATGCTAATGATCTCCAGTTTTATAAACGATAAAATGAGACCATTTTGTGGGAAACAAATAGCAGCAGAAGTAGTTGATAAATTCTATCACCCATTATACTCTATTTGCTGTTCTGAAAGTATGACCTTCTAAGAAGACATTTAGAAATATGTTATCTTTGTGAGCCTAATCATATGCTAAAAGCAATCCTTGGGGGAAAAAAACACGATTATAAAACTATAGCTTTGTACATTGAAAAAAATCTCATAGTGTTATGAATTCAGGTTGAAGTAGTACAGAGCTATGAATTATCATTATCCTTTGATCTGCTGAATTCTAAAAGCTGATCCATTTTCAATGTGGCAAGAACAACAGTCCTTGAATTTTCAAGACATTTTCTTGCCTATCGATTTGTCATTAATAGTTAATTCTTAACTGTGTAATTTTCTTCCAAGACAGGTTGCTTCGTTTTCCTGGCAGTGCCTTTTGCATTCATGTCTCTATGATGAGCATTCAGCCCCTTTCATCCATCTCAGAGTTCCTTCCTTAATTCACAGTGCTGGCACAAAAGTGCCTCATGTTTATCAAAAGTCACTAACTTGATAAAAAAAACAAATTTGCATCAAGAAACAAAAGGGTTGTTTTGAAGCAGGAAAGTAAAGGTGATCTAAGAAAGCTATTGCTAATAGTTCTCGGGAGCAGTAGAAACCACAGGCTTCAATTTATATCTTACTCTCAAGTCCATATTAGTGCAACTAAATGTTTCTATACCTATTTCAATTATTATGTAGTAGTTCAGGTTGTTTTTGAAAATGAGTGGTGCTTGAACTAAGACTGATATGTTTACTGAAAATAATTTAAATTCCTTTCTTGACTAAACCCAAACATTCACTTAAGAAATATATATGATACAAATAAAATAATAAACATCTAGGTTCAACTATCGGGCATCGACAGGTTTATTCACAAAGAGAATATAAAATTAAAAATGCTAAAGTAGAAGTCATTTTCATTTCTTGGAGAAAACATGCTACATTGCAGATAATGTAGAAATAAAGAATGCAGAATTAAAATTCCAGCCTCCCTAAGTTCAAGTACAGTATACCTAGCACAGCAAATATAACACTAGGTCATCATGTCAGGTGTGGATTTACATGGGAGCAAGCAACCTAATAAGAGTCAAATGCAGAATCGATCCTTTTGTAAAGATAAAGTATGAACTTAATCATTTTCCTTAATAGGAATACAAATTCAAACTCAGGCATTGAATTCAGTTTTTAATACTGAAAATCTAACTGAACAGATAATGTATATGCAAGATACATAATGTAGATAACATAATCACAAGAGTTTATAGCTCTCATATTTCCAATCCATACTACCTTCTTAAAGTACTCAGTTTTCTCAGTAATTACTTTAATAAATACAAGGTCAGGATTGACATAAGATATTGTGAAAATATTTTTATGAGCTGAAACTTTCTGGGTCAGTTTAATTTAAGCATTTGTATTTTAATTTTTAGGTGTTAGATAATAATGATGGTGATTTTAGGGATTATGCTTAATTATTCTTAAAGGAAGTTATTGTATAATGAATTATTAGACATGCAAAAATTTATCCATTAGACAAATTCTTTATATGTGAAGTCACAAGTAAGTGGGCCAAACTTAAAAGAAAAACAAAGGATTATGTATTCCAAGGTTTGTAATTCATTGTATAAAGTCTGCATTTATTTCTGAGTCAGTACAGAACTGCTGATAATACTTAAGATGACGGATAATATTCTCACTATTTACAGGGACAGCATTGCAGAATTTTTACAGTTAATTATTATTTTAACTCACAATGTTTATTTTTATGGTGAGAAGAGCTTGCATCCATTCTCAAAAATATAATAGATTGTTAATAATTTTAGCTTTGTAAATAGTGAAAAATCTTATTGAGATTTTAACTGATTATTGAAAAAGAACCCTTCATCCCATAAAAAGATTGAACTTTGAAAGAGAAATGCAAAGTATGAACATATTTATAATATGAGAAAATTTAGGACAGATATAAATAACGTTAGCCTGAGAAAAAGGACAATGAATGATAGGAAAATGAGAGAATTTGAATCTTGGTTTGGAGGTAGACCTGGAGGAACGTGTAATGGATTGGATGCAAAGTCAGAAAGTGACAGAATTAAAGAACGATGCTCAACTTCTGACTTGTGGAGCATTATTAATACAAAATAGCCACAGTGAGTTAGTAATGGTAGCTAAAAACATATTTTAAAGCACAATAAACTTGGTGACTATTAGAATTGTGTATTCAATTATGGAAATAATAGACAGTTTCATTAAACACAATATAAATTTCCTATCACAGACACACATTAACACACACACACACTGCTGTAGAAATCATCAATGCAAATATGAATTTTCAGTAAGACAGTGAAGTGTTGGCTCCTCCAAAGTCTCTACTATGGAAAAGCCATTTTTTTTATTCCCTATATAAACTTAAATGTGACTATGTCCAGTAGAGATAAAGCTACTGTTACAAACCTAACCGCACTCAGACCTTGAATTCACTCACAAATGTGCCTTTTCAAGATTTTCATGTTCTTAAATTTTGTTTAGTGTAAAAAATAATGAGAAGTTTCATTGTCTTATTCAAGCATAAGATGACTCATATTAATTCCCATTAACCTTTCTTAATCCTCCTTCTCTGCTCCAGTAGTCCTTACTCCAAATAACACCTTCATACATTCATTTCTCTGCCGTTTTGTATTTGAAATAAAACATTAATATCAATATGACAGCTGTACCCCACTGATTCTCTAATGCTCCATTCTTGTTCTATTCCTGGGCACCTGCAGTATACTTGTCTACAAAAACCTTAATTAATGAGAAAATTTTTCTATAAGATCAGGCTGTAGGGAGGCAAGCCTAGTATTGATGGGAGAGGGCACCAGTCTACTGTGAGTGGGAACATACACCCCAGATCTGATAGTCCTGGCGTATAGAAGAAAGCAGGCTGAGCAAATCATGAAGACCAAGTCAGTATGCAGTACTCCTTTACGGCAGCTGTGTGAACTTCTTCCTTCTTTAGGTCCCTGCCCTGAATTCTTTCCATGGTGGACTGTAATATGGAAATGTAAGAGAAATAAATCCTTTCCTCTTCCTTCTCATTCTCAAAGGAAAAAAATAAAAGAAAGGGAAAAAAACTTAATTAAGAAATCATGGGTGGTAAAGTATATGACACAGAATATAGGATATATGTTAATCTTTATCATCACCAAGAATAGGCTCCCCTTTACCCATTTTAGAGATTTGAAATTATATAAAAATTTCTTTGAGGAAACACCAGTGATTGCCCTCCTTTCTTTGTGTAAGTGTAAACATGCAGACAAAGGAACAAATGAAAGATTAAGGAACAGAGAAAAACATGAAAAAATTTTAAAGATGGATAAGACAAGCAGAAGCTATTCCACATTTTTTATGAATGGAAGTGTTGATAGGGGTATGTGTTAGATAGTTTTATGTCAATTTGTCTCAAGCTGAAATCATGTAAAGTACTTCCACAAAATCAGGATGTATGCAAACCTGTAAGGCATTTTCTCAATTTATGACCAATACAGGAGGGTCTAGGCTATTGTGGGTGGTGCCATCTCTTGCTGGTAGTCCTGGGTTCTCTAAGAAAGCAGGCTAAGGAAAGGATGAGGACCAAGCCAGTTACCAGCACCATTGCTCCATGGCCTATTTACCAGCTCCAGACTCCAGATTCCAGTCCTGTATGACGTCCTGTTCTGTTTTTCTATGATGATCAACAGTGGTATAGGAGTGTAAACCAAAATAAACTCTTTCTTCCCCAACTTGTTTTTGTTGTTGTTACAACAATAGTAGAAACACCAACTAAGACAGGGTTGGAAAACTGAAGTTCCAAAAATCTCATACAAAAGATGAGACATTGACAATTACATAGATTCAATGTGTAGTGGAAATCTCGTCACTTTGAACTAGCTTTATTATTTTATAAAGGTTGCACATTTTATTTTATGAGCAAAAACAATGTATAAGTGAAATACAAATAAAGTGAAAATCATCTGAGCACATAACTGTTAATGACTAAATTGAGATTGATAAAACACTTATCTCTTCAAATCTGCAGTTGATGCTTTTCCTCTCATATAAATGCTAAGTGCTAATATTGCTGTGAAAAGGTTTACCCTAGTTCTTCAGCAATAAAGCAGTCTTGATGTAGCATCAGCAAAAATGGATGAATAGCAAATATATTATTGCAACTACCTGTTATGCTTTACAAGGAAGGAAAACTATTCTTCTATATTGTCCATGTTTATATGTAATATCTTTACTACTCAAAATTATATTTAAACACTTTCTGGCCAAATTTTATTGTTAAAAAGGTAACTTATTGCTTAATATTCTACTTGCTGTTATGATGAACAAGGAAAGGCCCACATTGAAGTAATACTAAGTGAGAACAAAAATGAACAATATACCACTGATGAAGAAAAATCAAACACTGTACTTATACAGAAACATAAAGGTTTGTATAAAAATTTTTGAATCAAAATTTCCCATTAGGTTTGTAGGCAACTTCAACTAATTTTACTTAAAGAGAAAAAGAAGCTATATAATATACAGAAGGGGTTGATCTTTATGTATGTTTTATTCACATTCAGCCACATGTCTATGTATTAGATGAAGATAGCTAAAAGGTAATGAGTATAATATATCTTGAGAATATGAAGGTGGTACATAGGCACTGAGAACCCTGAACATAATGGCCATGATAGCAACAATATCCTAACAATCAACACTAGCAATTTTAGCTTGCATTATATTCTGTTTAAAATCTTTTATTAAGCTTTTACCAATGCCCTTTATTGCATCCCAAAACTTGACAGAAAGGCATTATAGCTGCACACAACACAATTCAGTCATAGGGCTTGGAGGACTCAAGCTCAACTTTTTCTGGGAGCATTCTCTGTGAGGATCAGCTCTCACAGGTTTGGAGGTTGTTATATAAGATGATAAGAGTAAAAAACAATCAATATTCCCACCCAGCTGCTACTGTAGCAAACCACAAAAAAAGACCAACCCAGAAAGATGTCCAAAGTACACATATCTTTGTTGTAAATAACTTTTATCTTGGGCATAAACAACAGCTATTTAATTGGACTTGAAGCCCACACAGGATGGGTGAATGTAAAGCTGATAATATTAATCTACCAAATACTTATGCCAAACGAGGTTATAGACCCTAACGAAGAATCTGCTCATCCCTTAACCTGAATTATTATAGTCTCTAACTTTATTCTAAATACTTATATTTATATCCACAAATGAGTGCAGCTCTTAACTGTCATCAAAGAAGTTTGTATTTGAAGCAGTTGGATGCTGTTACAGAGATCCACTCTGCCCTAAATACAGAGAACAAATAACTACATCCAGCACAGCCCTGAGTGGTGTATCATAAAACTCAGGTAACATCACTGAAAAGAAAGAAGAATGATTGTAAGGTCCAGAGGAAGAGGACACCTGATAAAAGACAATATCCTCTGTACAAGACATGGAAGGTACATCCCTGAAATGCTAACATTATATTTGACTAAAAAAGAATTGCATGATGACACCACCAGTTGTTTTGCTGGTTTGGCTCTGGACTTTTCATGTATGGCGAAGAGAGGGAGAATAGGGACAAATACCCTGAAGAAAAAAAAACAGTATAGCATAAAAGCTACACTAATGAATGAATTTCTTTAAAAAATATATTCCTAAATTAAACTTAAAAGTCTGGGTCTTGAATGGAAACGCCACAGTTGACTGAATAACTTCCTTAGGACACAATAAAAATCAATAGAGATGCTTTGTGTGTACCAAATATTATACACATTTATAGTATAAACATTCATTGGTTAGAAATGTAAGAAAATATGGGTTGCTTATCAAGACAGAATAACTGTACAGAATACATGTTAAAGAGCAATTCAGTCTTCAATTCCATCTTCCTTTCAGCTTTAGTTAGTTTTAATACTTCAATTTCTCTGTTGAAATCTGATTTTAATTCGTAATTGTCTTTATATCTTCACATATTTGTGCGTGTGTGCATATGTGTGCCTCTGTGTGTGTATGTGTGTGTTGCACTAACCAAAAAACAAGATATCAAATTAACAAGGAGATTTAGTAAGAATTGGAGATGAAAGGGTTGGAAAGAAGAAAAGGGTAAAGAAAAATTATGAAATTATATTTTAATTAAAAATATATTTTAAAAATAACAATTAAGAAGAAGAATGCCTAGTTACACAAATTCCTGCTATATGAATTTGGACAATCACTCAGCACCTTAAAGTTTCCTTACTAATAAATTCAGAGTACTGAAAACATGCTGATTAGGGTAGTTTCTGATTCCAAAACTACTTAATTTTTAACTGATGCTACATCCTAAGTATAGGTATCAGTGAATTTCTATGATCCATAATTACTGAAACAATAACCAAAAATGAGAAAAACTGAATTAAAATTTAAACATAAAAAAGTCTGCAATTGTACACTAAGTGTTCAAATAATGTAAAATTAAATGGATTATTATAGAATTATATGTGAATAACAAGTGGATTTTGTACATGGAGGCTGCCCATTCATATCCCGGAAGCCTAGGCCAGAATAATCACACAGAAACTATATTATTTACAACACTGGCCAATGGCTCAGGCATATTTCCAACTAGCTCTTACATCTTAAACAAATCCATTTCTATTAATCTATGTATCACCATGAGGCTGTGGCCTACAGTTGAGGTTCCAGAATCTTTCTCCTTTGGCAGCTACATGATGTATCCCCGACTCTTTTTTTCCTCCTCTATCTCTGTTTTAAATGTCCACTTACTTATATTCTGCCCTGCTATAGGCGAAAACATCTTCTTTGCTAACCATTGGTAATAAAACTTACTCACAGCATACAGAGGTGAATATGACATCAGGATTTGATTTTGTATATTCACATCACAGGCTAAGTAAATACAATGTATTTTTCAGAATAATATAAAGTCATATGAACCTGCTTTAATTAGATAGCATAAGCATAGTTTATGTTGTTATATTAAGCATAGTAATGGTTGTTAATTTATATGTGTAAAGACTAATAAGATGTATTGTTTTTTGTACCTATTGGGGAAAATTTTATCAATTTTTTAATTTTGTGATAATTTTAAAGAAAGCTTTTCTTATAAATATAATTTTGAATAATTAAAAAAAACTATGAAAAGGACATTGTAGAATCTATCATGTAAATACTGAGGCTTAGGTTGAATTAATTTCATGCGACTGGCTTTATTATGCAACATTAATTGTTTATATCGCTATCATTCCATGTTTCTTTAATTACTTAAAAAGAAAAAAGAAAATTTGTAAGTTCACCATCATTTTATTTTTGCTTTTTCTTACTTTAATCAATAATTATTCATGTTTTTTTTTGGTGGTAAACATCTACACTAAAGAGCTCATGTAAAACTGAATCTATTGTAGTCTGTCAATACTCTGAAAAATAAATAAATCCAAATATAATGAATCTTTAAAAATAGCCTATGTTGACCACTACCATTGCCATTTCTTTGAAAGTTTTTGCCTTTTGATGGAACTGAGTTGTGATGCAAAATATAATTTGCTACCTTTTTTTCAACTAATTTGAACCAAATAGTGTTCAAAGTATATAACTTTGAGTAAAGATTCAAAAGCTTCAATAATTTTAGAATACAGGTTATGTCAGTTATCTCTAATTCTCATATGTTATAGCAGAAATCAAATAGATCCTGACTGCTAATGATTTTTTCCAACAGAAGCTCAAGTGACTCCTATAAGGAGTCAGAGCAGTTACAGGAATGAGAGGACAAATCCCCTATATCTATGCAACCAGCAGTGTAGAAGTTCCCAAGTGAATTCTGCACAGGCTTGCTTGAACGCAGCATTTGTTCATTGTATTACACTGAGTGGGATTGGTCAGTACAAGAATTCATGTGATCTGTCTGAATCTTCTTTGACTGATGATGTCTATGATGAGAACAACATTTTCACACCTTATCAACCACACCTATGTTATATTGTCAAGAGGTAGGAGCCACACAAAAAAGAAAGGGTAAGAAGTTGCTTCAGCAAAAATAAATATTAGAATAAGTAGTAGAGTCTTGAGAAGACAGTTTGGGAAACATCTGAAAATTTAGTTTCTTTAAAATTGTATGGATAGTGATGATAAGCCTAGGATGTCTGCAATGAATGTCTAGAGAGTGGTTAAAATCCCGAGTGAATGAATATTATTGGCATGAATAAAGCAATGTGAGAAACAAATGCCTCAGGTCCACGGTAGTTTGGTAAAACTTCACTCTCATCCCCTTACAAACAGTCAAGGGATGGCAAAACCTTCCTCTCATCCAAGTACAAATATTGTCAGTGTGAAAAATAGATATGTTTACAATACAATTGACCAGTGTGGACAAAAGCTGGCCACTGCATCTTCCCAGACTGTTACAGCCTAAGATTGCTCATCCATAGAGACCTCTTACTGACATTTGCTAACTTGGTTCCCCTGTACTATGCACAGTGAATCTGTTGCTATTCTGAATTACTGCATAGATGGTGCAACTTCATCAGACTGTGAGTGACCAGCCAGACCTCACCTCTCCGTACTCCATTTGTTTGCCTTTTCTTCATTTCCTTACCATACCTAGTCAAGTTTGCAAAGTGCAATGATATGCAGCTTGTGGAAATTCAGGAAAATTGTTAACAAAAAATATGGCGATAGCAGAGAAAGAATAGTCAATATTCACAGCGCCATATGAAAGAATTGTCTATACCGTATGGACAGATAAATTCACATTAACACAATGAATCACTTGCTCCAGCTGCTTCTTAGAACATATTAGATCATACCTATTAACTGTAAGTTGAGGTTCACGTTACCTCTTACAGAGGATCCCATAGATTACAGCTATGCTCAATTTGTTTAAATATTAGTGTTACCTGAAATACTTTTTAAAAATATTAGTTTCCACTACTGAGAATTAGATTTAATTAAAATGTGGTAGTTCTTCATTAATCCCAACTTACTTCATTTGTGGGATCAAATCAGATCGCTCATCCCATTTGCCACACTATAACCCTGAGTTGGTCTCCACAGTAACAAATTAAGTGTGCTATAATAAGAAAAGTTAGAAAATGTAGAGTTCTATCATACATTTAAGAAATGCTTTCATTAAAAACATTTAAATGTGTGCAGGGTTCCTTTTTCCAATTTTATCTTAATGACAGATTTTTGGATAACTAGCTTTATTATAATTTAAATGTTATTTGCATAAATTATTTATATTTACCCACCTATTCTGTCTTTAGAATAATTTTACTTATGGATTTGAATTAATTGAAATCCATATTTAAAAGCTAAATGGTAAGAGTAATGCAAAGTAGAAACTTGAATGCAAAGTTTCTATTCTCTTTGAGAGTTTTAGATATTCACATTACATGTTATCACTATCTATTAATCTATTTTCTATTTTAAATAACTTTTTTATTTTGAAATCATCTTGTAATTAAATAGCACTGAAAATAGCTACTATTTAACCAAAAAAATACATTTCTATTATTCCAAACATCTTACTTCGTAATGTTTATTATTCACAAGAAGAAATACCAATAAATTATCACCTTAAATGTTCTTTATAATCTTTTTCTGTTTCAAAATGTTGTCCAATATAACACACTTCTTTATGTTTTGAAGTTTATGTAAAACTATGACAGGACTCAGGCTTTACTTGTTTTAGAGAACAGCTGACTAGCTATAGATTTTTTCCAGTGGACTTTGCTTCTTTTTTTTATCATGGTTCAATATCTATTATGGAGATGACAGAAATACTAGAGATTTTAAGTGTCTTTATTGTAACAGTGTATAATGTACATAATGTGAACCTGACTAGGCACTGTTTTTGTTAAAGTTTTTACCTGAATTAAAGTACTTTTCCTTATTCCCGTAAAATTAATTTTTATATACTGCCACTGTATATACCGAACTACTGAGACCATAATTATTATGAGAAAGCAAGCAAAAATGAGGAAAGAAAAATGCAAAGCATGATTGGTAATACTAAAATACCAAACATAAGGTGAATGGTTATTGAACATAAAATATAAAATAAATATTAACAAGACCAAATATAAACAAATATAACACACTAGATAAGTACATGAGCAAATAATAGACAATATGCTGCACAAAATATTCTGAAGAAATCATATATGTGCATTCTTTTTATGGAAATGAGACATGACAATCTGCTTCTTAATTGAAAGTTTCGATTCATTCTGTAATGAAATTTTTATTTTAGGGCAAAAATACCCAAAATGTTCTATCAGGCAAAGTTCTATCAGTGTAATATACTTTAAATGTATCAGAACCAACATAATTTATACTGCTTCCTCTTAAATGTCATTGGCTATGTATAAGGGCAATGGTTACTCCTGAATCCAAAGCAGTTTCTATGAAATTTTTACCTGAGATCATAATGTAGAAACTGTAGGAAAGGTAAAATATTTTTCAAACATAAAAAAGTAAAATTTTCTTATGTTTCTATTATTAGAAAATATGATTACATTAAATATACAATTAATGTAAAATGTGTAAAGATTCATGTATGAAAAATATGAATAAACACATATAATTAACTTTTGTGACATTGGGAGATATTTATTAGGGGCTCCACATTTACTAAAAAACTTTTAACAGAATTTCTACAAGTGAGTTGGTTATTTTTTCAGCAAAATTATTTAACTAGCTAGCAATTAATATAACTAAACAACACCAAGATAACATGCATATTCTATAGTTTATATTACATTTCTTTAGAACTGTGATTTAGGAAAAATGAACTGCCATTCTTGATGCTTCTTTATGTTCTTTCATATTAGTTTTAAAATTCAGATTGTCTAATAAGATGCTTATATCATTTAGTATTTCCCCCATATATGTTCCCTATCTCATTAACCAAAAAATATGTTTATCCAACTTATTGAATGAAATACACTGAATAGTGTAAATACAAGCTAATTTAATTATTTTATTCCATTGAATTTAGTTCCGGAACTAAAGTTTACTACTATAACATAAAATTCTCAGACCAAATTTACTGATATTCTAGAGACTTACTTATGCCTCAAAAGTAATATACCTTTAATTAATGACATACAAAATGGTCTTAGAAAAACAAGAGCAAGTCAAGCCCCAAAGAGCAGTCATCAAGACATAGTAAATATTATGGAATGAAAGAATGAAATAGAGGCTACACAAATGGTAGGCAAAATCAGCCAAAGCCTTCGTTCTTTGAAACAATAATGATCATTGACAACCACCAGAAAATCTGACCAAATGAGAGAAAATATACAACTAATGTGTAGAGAGAAGTTTCTGTCCTGCCCACTCCTGCAGTCATTCAGTCCCAAAGAAACACACAGAGGCTTATATTAATTACAAACTGTTTGGTCTATTGCTCAGGATTATTACTAACTACTTATGACTTAAATTCACCCATAATACTTGTTTTGTCTATGTTTATCCATGTGGCTTGGTACCTTTTCTCAGTAAAGCATTCTCATCTTCTTCCCTGTGTCTCTCTGTCTTTCCTCTTCCCAGAATTCTTTTGGTGTAGGAGCCCCACATATAATTCCTTCCTGGCTAGTCAACAATCAGCATTTTATTAAACTAATAAGAATGACAAATCTTTACAGTGTACAATAACATTAGCCCACAGCACAAATAAAATTAGAGATTCTAAGTTTGGAAAAGAGAAAAAATGGCCAACTACAAATTCTTTATCAGTATTGTGCTTGGGGGTCATAGATTGATCAGTTGAATGGGAGAAACCAATAAAAGGGATATGGTAGGAAAGAAAAATGTGGAAGAATTGGAATTAGTTACAGGTTCTTGTGAACCACCATGTTCACACAGGTACAAATCCTTGAATACTCCTTGGGAAATGTGGAAACTTAAGAGAGAAACACAATGAAACAAATACAGGGTTATGTCACTGTTATGCAAAACACTCTATTTCCTTTGTCTAGGAGTATTGAAGATTTAAACTGACTGCATATAAGAAATTTATTTTGTATTCTTTTGAAGGCATTATATTTTTATGTGACCCCCGTTTAAAAAAAAACTGCATAAATGCTAAATCTATAAGCAATAATTATTTATTTTTCTTTTTTGTTCTTTCCTCCCATTTTGTCTTTTCTAGTACTGAGACCATTATATAATTAAAAGAATACAAAATAGAAAGGTATGTAGAAGGACATAGAAATAATGTACATTTATTCCCTATGAACCTTTAATATTTATTCCTTCAAGTTTTAACTTTTATAAGTACATGATTAGTATTTCTAAATCATTGTTGTTTATTTCCTTTATTATTTCATGGTAATTTTTGAAGAAAACTTCGGAAAATCAAGTGTCACTTAACATTTATTTTCTGATACCATGAATAGCTACTACAAATGAAAATTCAAATTGCTTTAATTAGTGCTCATTGTAATCACCTGAAAAGGATCTGGTTCTACCATCTTTGACAAAAGAGGAAAAGAGAAAAATCTAGGGATCCTCTGTTCTAGACTTGAGGATATAAATCATGAAATAGAGTCATAAAAGTTCCCAGTCCTTTTTTTGACTAAATGATTTGAATCAGATGCCTCTTCAACTGATTCTACAGCCATTTTGATAAAGATTTTGATAGCAAAGATATTTTTCCACTGATGGAAAATGTGTTACAAGTCAGTATGTTATTTATTTCTAAATTGCAATTAAAAGTTACTAAGTTAAACTCCTTCTTGACTTTTGATATGTTTTAATTGCTCATCTTTATGATGTCTTTATGGTTTATCTTTTTATTCTATTCTACCACTATCATTGTACATGATATGCATTATATACAATAAATTTGTTAGAAAAGCAACACCATTCATTCTACATTTAAATAGAAGAAAATAAATTTGTAGAATGTCGATGAAGCAGTTAAATAATATGTTTAAATATATTATATTTAAATTGTAGAAGATTAATTAATATATCAAATATTAAGTTATGTGAGTTTCAATTCTGAATATATGGGATGTTTGAATTTTTACAATAAAATTTGTATTTTATTATAAAATATTGAACTTTTTTCTAAAACAAATATATATATATACATTCATATACATAATATATATGGTCATAATTATTCCATAATGTATATAAAGGTAATATCCTCTCTACATCTTTTGTATAAAACTTGTACTTACATTTAATTTATTTCACAACCATCTATTTTCTTGAGGCCTTTCTTTTCTAGAAGCCCAAAAATTATTCAGGTTATTATGTAAATACTAATAAATAAAGTTATGAATTTGCTTTGCTGTTTTATATTTTTTCTGCATACCATTTATGCCTTCTCATATTGACTTCATTTTCCCAATTAATTTGGCCCCAGGGTCCTCATGCCTCTATCTATGTAGTCACTAAACCTTAGATATCTTCTTAAAGATGAAACTGAGAAATTTTTATAGTCATATTATTCTGAAGGAAAAATAAGCAATTATGCCTCAATATATATTATTTTGTACAAGAGAATGGAATAAACAGAAGTAAAAAAAAATAATCGCTAATAGCTACCATTGACCTTGTTATATAGTTTACACAGTTGATATAATTAGTATGTGTTGAGGCATTGCTTGAGATAATATTTTTACAGAGTTTAGTAGAAGATGGCCATAAACATAATATTGTACTAAAGGAACCCATGGAGGGGATTGCAAATTTCTTTGGTTTAATCTCAAAATATAACTAATAGTACTGAGCAAAGTTGCAATCTAGTCTGTGGTTTGCTAATCTACTTGAAAAGTACAGCCTAACACCTAAACATACAGTGTATGGTCTGGAAGTCATGTGCAGTGTCAACAAGAACATACTTAACTTCTGCTTTTATGTAAAGGATACTAAATTCTTTAATCATCATTACCAAATGATATGCACTTGTGCTTTGCTTTCCTAATTTAATTTATTCTTCTTGTATCCAATTACCACTGCTGGAGGACTTTCTCAGAATGGTATGCTGTGCATGAACAAGAAAACACACGAGAGAGAGAGAGAGAGAGAGAGAGAGAGAGAGAGAGAGAGAGAGAGAGAGAGAGAGAGAGAGAGAATTTAGAAAAATTAGAAAGAAAACAGGAAAAAGAGAGGAAATAATAAAATTATAATTATATTTTAATTTCAAAACTTAATATCTTAAAAATGTGAGGCCATATATATTAATTACCTAAATTTAGTCTTTCACAACAATGCATACCTATTTCAAAGTACCACATTGTGTATGATAAATTCAAAATTATCTGTCAATTAAAAGTCTTTTTAGAATAAAGCCAGTTATGGTAGAATAATCCAGTGTCTGACCACTTTAATCAAATATTTTCTATGTAAAACTTATAATTATTAGAATAAAAATAATTTATTTTAAACTTTATCATAAAATATCACAAAAATATACACACACCAAAATTAACTAGACTCAAAGACTATAGAACTCAATGTCCATCTACATAGTTAGAATAGCAATTATTAATGGAGGCTGTAGACCTTCATATTGGAATATGGAATACTTTCCCTATTGAACATATTGTATGCACATATTCACCATCAAAAGAAAGTCATAGCAGATATCGAAGTAGAAAATAATTAGCTTTATATCCTCTTTCATTACTCATGTTCAATAGCTGCATTTAAAAAGGCTAATATTAGTTAATAAAGAAGTACTGAATGCAGAAAGTTGTGTTTTAAGACGCTTTGATTCGAATAGAGCAGTACTGAGATTACTCGCAATGAGATTTGTTAGTGCCATCATGATAGAAAAGTATACCCTTACTATAAAAAACTCGGAACAGCTAGATACATGAGCACTCCCACAACCCAACCATATGTTAGTATTTTATACTGATTTTCTCAGTACAAACGAGTTGTGATAACTTCAATAATACTAACACATTTCTTTTTGAAATATACACCAATTTTATAGCTGAAGCTTAATGATATTATATTGTAAATTATTCTCCCAAATCATAAGTTGAAGTTTATACAGGAAAAAAAGAAATTGTTTGTTTGTTTGTTTGTGTAGACACATCCAAATAATATATGCTACTCGTATCCCCCAAAGACTGGAGAGTAGTGTAGTTTTCAGCTTATAGTAGCCAACACTGAGGTCTCCCATTTTAGGTAATGTTTTCACTTTCCCCTGCCTTGACCAGGACATAAGTGTGTCTGAATACTGTGTGTTCCACCTAGCTACTGTCCACGACAGTAATAAAAGTGCTTATGTTGCTCCAAGCACTGAAAGAACTGCAAGCTCTGAGAAATTCCTTAAATCATTTTATAGTCTACACAAACTGTTAATGGTGTGGGAATTCACAGAGACCCTCTTGGATCCATGAGTAAACTCTCTGAAATCTCCCTCAATAAATGAATTGATTCCCTCAATAAATGAAGTGGTGTTTTGTGCTCCTATTTTTGAAATCCAAATCAGTCCCATCTTGAAATGCTTTAAGGCACTTCCTTAGGGAAGTTTCTTGTTACCTATTAGGTCAAATGCCAACTGTCAGTCTAACCTAGAAATACTGGTTAACTTAGATGGTGTTGTATGTGGTTAAGGTGAAAGGGACACATTAGCTAAGCCAATATTTACAGAACATTTTCTTTATTATAGATTTGTATTATTGTTTCTAAATGATGTGTGCATTTACTTCTCCGTGTGTGGGAATGCGCTGTTTGAAATGCCGTGATTGAAAATGCCTGTGGAGGCCAGAGTTAACAGACTCCCTAGAGGTAGAATTATAGGAAGTTTAGCCACCTAACTTAGCTGCTAGCAGCAGAATTCAGATCCATCTGTCAGCAAAGGCTGTGCTCTTTACTACAGAGCCATCACTAAGGCCACATTAAACATTTTAAATGTAAGGTTTTTTTTTTTTTTTTTTTAGTTTCCTAAATCTCCCACAAGTAGAATTCATGTGGAAGAAGTCAACACCAAAATAAGGTGAAGGTATCTCTGATTACTTTGTTTAGCTATCAGTAAACTCATTCTAAGTACAGAATATTGTTAGTTGAAGGTTGCAATAGCGACTCACACCTTAACTTGGCAATAGGAGAAAGAGGCAGGTGGATCTCTATAGAGTTCACAGCCAATCTGGTATATGCAAAAATTCCAGGCCAATCACTGCTATCTAGTGAGAATCTGTCTCAAAAACAAAACGTAGCAAATACTGTAAGTCAGCAATACACTAAATATACTTGTCTAGTGAACATCATAGAAGAATAACAGTGCACTTTAGACTGGTCCTTTACCTACTGTATGACAGGTAACTATGGCTACGTTTTATTGCACAGTATGACTAGATATTCTCATACTCTATGTTATAATATGGAAACGATATAAATTTGAAATCTAAACTACAATTTGCAAGGGGTGCATCTTTCTTTCACACAAGGTCAAAAGTTTTAAGTCAAAACATCTTGAATCCTGAAACATTTTGTACATTATTCATGTTTTAAAGGGGTTGTAGCCGAGCAGCTGATTCAGTGAAATAGACTTCGTTCTGCAGAAAACTTCACATCAAATTTGTGGCACATTTGAGAGAAGAATTCGGTGAGTGGCATTTGATTTGGTCACCTGCAATCAGTGCTGGTAATAATGTTTAGTAGGTTGCTGCCTTATGGCTTTCCACTAAATAAAACTAAATGAGAGGGAATGAGATTTTATTACATCTATTTAAACTCTACTTGCGTTGTAGAAGAACTTGGTAGCATTTGCCATATAGCAATGATCTTTGTGTTGACACTGCTTACTTGATTTAATATTTATGATGTCCCTACTTAATTTAATTTTACTCTAAGAGTCATTGTAAATTAATTCATACCCTCACCTTGTGGACTATAGCATATTAGTGTGAGCTCTTTGTAGTCTTATTTGCATATGGTGAAGTGATTAATATGAGTTTGGTCCCGTTGTGAGTTGGTGAAGATGCCAGACTTGAAATATTTAAAAGAGGAACAAATAAGAAATGTATTTGCAAATTTAATAGTAAATAGTAAAATACTATATGTCTATTATTGGCTAGTTTGTGTAAGTTTGAGGATAATTTACTAAATTATTAGTTAATATTGCGTTGTCTATATGACATTAAAAAATCTACACTGGGAAATGAATAGACATGTATTCTTTTGTCTTATCCTTGGCAAAACTTGTTGTAAGTTTTCAAAGAAGCAAAATATTTATGAGTCTGAATTATCAAAGGGGACTCCACAACTTCACAAAGGATGCTTGAGAGTTGATGCGAAGGAGCAGGTAATTTTCTTTAACATACTGGTAGAAAGGAACTGGTAAAAGAGGATTCTGATGTATAAAATTACATTTGGTTGGAATTCAGATTACAACACTGATGATTTAAGAGATGCTCAAAAACATCTACCAATAAGACATTACCACAGGAGAGACAGTTAGGGGAAGGATTGGGTAGCACTAAAAATAAACTAACCTATTGAAAAGAAGATTCAGTTTAAAAAAAAACACACATCTTTTGGTGTAATTGTCACTTTCCTCCTTCCATTTTGCTTCCATAAATGATTGGACATTATGTAGTCAATCACAGAACTGATACATATATTCAATATTCTTAAGTGATATATAAGTTTGTGAGTAGAAAATTATAGCAAAAACTTCTAAATGAGGTATTCATAACATATGCCCTAGAAAGGTCATATTTAAGCAACTTAAACAATGCATATAGCATGAAGAATTTTGAGATAATGTCATACTGTGTAGCCCAGTCTAATCTTACACTGTTGGTGTTCCTAATTTTGTGCCTCCAATGATGAAGTTATAAGACTATACTTCCATATCAACATAGAATACTAAATTTTATACACTGTATGGTTTTGAAATGTATGTATGTTAGCGGTTATAAATGTTTCACATCTGTAACTCTTGAAACTTCCCTAACTACCCTAGGAAATAGCAATAACTAGCTTTGGTTATGAGAAAAATAAGTACTTACAGAAGGCCTGAAAAATGCAGAAATTTTTAAGATGAATGACTCTGAACTGGTGCAGTGGATGGCAGTCACCACTGGCCTGAGAGGATTTCCAAGTGTTAAGGACCACCTGATTTATATCGTGAGTTCCAGGTCAGCCAGGGCTACCTAGTGAGTAAGAATCTATCTAAGAAAGAATAGATAGATATAGATTAGATAAGATATAGATATTATGAGAATGAGGGAGAGAGAGACAGAGAAAGAGAGAGAGAGACAGAGACAAGAGAGAAGGGCCTTTGAATTTTAAATATAATTTCATCACTTACTAACAGTATGGTTTATTTACTATAGATGCTGTGAGTATTATGTTAACTTTTCTTGAAGAAATTTAGAACAAACCCTGTAAATAATAAAATATTAATTTAAAGCTATCAGATATTTTATTATTGCTAAAATAATTTTCATTTTCCTATATCATCAAGTTATGGATAGCTCAGTCCATAAAGTACTTGCCATGTAAGCATGAATCCAAATTCAAGTTCCAGAACTTCATAGATACCAGAGCACAGAGGCTAGCCCCAGAACTCCAATAGATATCAACGCATATGTCAGCCCACTGATGAGAAGGCAAAGAGATGTGGATGTCATAGGCTTGCAGATAGTTAGGCTAATCTAATTGATCAGGTGCAGACTCATGAGAGGCCCTGTCTCAAATCAAGGTGGACAACTTCTGAAGAGCAACATAGGAAGATGTACTTTGCACATGTACCTGCAAAGACATGGACTGCCATGTACACAACGAGATGTACACAAAAATAGGAAGGAAGGAACGAAGGAAGGAACAAAGGAAGGAAAAGGAACAAAGGAAGAAAGCAATGAAGGAACGAAGGAACAAACAGATGAAGAGATGAAGGCAAGAAAGAATAGAGCCTGCCATGGAGATGATGCAAATTATTTTTTAAGAGAGAAAAATATCTTATTTTAGTACCAGGATGAGATCAACAGATAAATATTCTAAGCCTGGTTACTAGAAGTAAAAGTTGCAGAAGATATTAGAGACAACAGAAGAGATTACTGAGCAGAAACAAATACATCAAAAAGAAAATGCTGAACTATTTAAGATTCTGCCAAGTGAGCTCGCTTATACATAATAGAAATTTAACTAAATGAGTTTTTATTTATTTGGAAAGTATTTCCCAGACATAAGAGTGCAGATGGCCATTAAATTTTCTCTGAGTTTCTTGACAGCCACAACAAAAAGAATAAGGTGATGAGGACATATTGATTTCAAGATCTGATAAAAGTGAAGTCTTTGATCTGAGAAGATAACTGACTTCCTGGCAGTCATTTCAAAGAGCATTGCTATGATGTGAGTGCTTATGCAAACATAATGTAATATTATGCCAGACAATGTGCTCAATAGAATGTTTTCTCGAAAGAGTAAGTGATGATCATATTGTACCCAGACAGCGAGAAAGGCGAAGTTGTTGTGTGTACAGCACAGATGGACAGGGGCCAGGCTTAATAACATTTTGAAACAGGCACTTAGTTTCAATAGCAGCCATGCTTGGATAAATAATTGTTTAATTTTTTTACTGTTTTATTTCCAGTGACCTCACTTGTCAAACAATGCTTTACAGTTTTGAATGACCATTATTACTAACACCTGAAAATCCTAGAACGTTAAAACCTTAAAACTTAGTTATAGGATATATGCTATATGCTAATATATACATATATGTATATGCAGATAGTTATATGTGTTATGGATCTTTTCAGAGTATTAAATATTTACTTCAGTACTTAAATACTATAGTGACTAACCTCCCAATTTTGGGTTTTTGAGGATGTTTTTGTCTTGCAGTTTGGAGTTAAATCCTATAAAAGGGAGTAATGTTGTAACTATTTAGGGTTTTTTTTAATAGTACAGAGCCTAAGAAAGTAGTGAAAAGCTTTTATTTCAGTTTTTATGAAGTATATCTAAAAATTTATCTAAATAATATAATGATATTTGGAGATTAAGACTTTGATGTAGAATTTTAACCAATGGAAACAGATACTCTGAAGCTTCTATTTTCAGTTTGTATGAAGTAGACAATTGAAGAAAGGTCTATAAAGGTTTCATGTTTTGCATTTATATCTTATTTTGTACTCAACATCTTTAAGTCAAAAATGATCACCCAATGTAATGAGCCTGTCAAATTGTTGTCATTTAAACTTTTGGAAATCCGCAAGCAGGGACTAAAGGTGCTGACATCCCGCATGTAATCGTGTTTTTTCCTTATATGTAACATATTTTGATGATATAAAGGATGGTGGGTGGCCAAGTCTCATCAATATTTTATGATAAATGAGCTCTAAGTATGCCAGAAATAGGAAAAATATCTAACAAATCACTTGATGAAAATCATTTAAACACATTTGCGTATATTGCTGTTTAAAATTTCCCATATAGATTATAGAAAAATAACAAGGATTTAATCTTTTTTGCCATAAACAGCATTTTTTTATTGAGAGTCAAAAGCAAATATGTCTAGAGTTCCCAAGGCTCATTATTTTTGTATAAGAAAGGTTAAAACAAATTCTACAGAATTTTTAGCCAAAGGTGGTAGAAGCATGAATTGCTCTCTGTTTCTCCTTCCGTTTTTCCCTCCCTCTGTCCCTTTCCCTCTTCCACCCCCGCCCCCAAATGAAATTTGGTAGACCAGATAGGAGTTCATTGCAACATTTACTGGTCTTTTGCCTGAACTGGCTCTATTGAACACACTTGTCTTGACGAGCAGCTTGGTAACCACCAGAATGTGAAAAAGCTCCAGGCTCATTTCTGTGTTTGGTTATGTTCAGAATCATGTAAAGGACTGAGACAGTTTGGAAAAATATCCGGAGAGTTCACTGAAGCCCAAGTCACATGCCCAGAGGAAAAAATATCAATTTCTTTTCAGCACATGCTTCACACTCAAAGTCAGTCAATGATTTGTCAGCATTAGAGCCACAACTTTCTCTTCCTATATATCTTTTCAAAGTAATAAACTAGGTACATTTTTACTATAATAAATATACAATTGTAATGCTCTGATTCAACAAAGAAAAATAATATTACAGGTAGTATGCTATAAATTGCATTTAAACAACTACTTGATATAGACTAGCTTTAAACAAACAAAACTTATACCAAGAATGTAGTCCAGAATGTTTCTTAACATCTTTTTTTCCTTTTCCTATTACTTTATAAATAATACCAATCAAAATTCCCACTTCCCTCCTGGTCCCCCACACCCCTCCAGTCCTAAGAGAGGAAAAGGCACCCTGCCCTGTGGGAAGTCCAAGGCCCTCCCCACTGCATCCACGCTGAGCAAGGTATGCATCCAAAGAGAATAGGATCCCAAAAAGCCAGTACATGCAGTAGAGACAAATCCCAATGCCATTATCATTGACCTTCAGTCAGTCCCAATTGTAAACCACATTCAGAGGGTCCAGTTTGATCCCATGCTCCTTATTCCCAGTCCAGCTGGAGTTGGTGAGTTCCCAATACTCAGAGCTAAAAAACAATGACATCTTGAATTTTGCATGCAAATGGATGGAAGTAGAAAACACTATCCTGAGTGAGATAACCTAGACCCAAAAGTATGAATATGATATATATTCACTCATTAGTGAACTCTAGCCATAAACAAAAGACATTGAGCCTATAGTTCATGATCCTAGAGAAGCTATGTAATAAGGTGAACCAAAGAAAAACATATATAGATCCTCCTGGAAATTGGATGCAGACAAGATTGTCAAGCAAAACATGGGAGCATGTGGGGGTAGGGGGAAGAAGAGGGAAATGGAGAGGAGAAGGGAGAGGGGAAAAGGGGAGGGTTGGGGAGAGCTTGGGAGAGTGGGATGGTTGAGATGGAGGAAGGACAAATATGGGATCAGGCAAGGAGATATCTTAATTGAGGGAGCCATTTTGGGGTTGGCAAGAGGCTTGGCTCTGGAGGGGTTCCAAGGAGTCCATTCCTAGCGATGACCCCAGCTAGGACCCTAGGCAGTGGAGGAGAGGGTGCCTGACTGGCCTTGCCCGTAGTCAGACTGATGACTATCTTGAATGATCACCATAGGACCTTCAACCAGCAATGGATGGGGAAAAGACCTTATGACTCCTGTAAATTTTAGTTTCCTGAGCTTTATAAATTTCATTAGTTGCCTTAATTTTAGAAGTCTCTCTATTTTTCTATTACAAGAGGTTTCATTGTCAGATATAGGTTCCTCACAACTCCAAACTGAAATTCTTGGAATTCAAATATAATTTCATTTTTTTCTAATTGTGCTCAAGACTGTAGGACTTAAATTAAAAAGATTTTTTTGTTTGTTTTTGAGGTATATTTTAATTAAATTTCTCACTTCCCATCCATCCCTCTAAACCCTCCCATATAATATTCCCTGATCTTCTTCATAATCATGACCTCTTTTTACTATCAATCTTTATTGCATGCATATATAAACACACACAAATAAATATATGAATATATACATATATATTCCTAAATATAACCTGTTGAGTGTCTATGATGTTACTAATACACATGTTTTCAGGACTGACCATTTGGCTTGCACAATCAATTGCTAGTTCTACCCTAGGGAGGACCATCTCTCATGCTCCCAACTTCACAAAGTTGTCTATAACTCTTTCCTTGGGGTTGAAGCCTCACAGGCTTTTCACCATGCAATTTAACGACTTAGTTGGTGTCCTCCTTTTTCCAATCACATTTGGGAGGTTATGTTGATAATACCTTAAGGGTCAAGCTTTTGAAATTATCAGGAGGATAAATCTGACAGCAAAGTTCCTAAGCCTGTGGTTATTATAATTTTCCTCCTGTCTGTAATTTTCCCTGAGCTTTGGGTGTGGGAGTGTTTTATCGTTCAGGGATTCACAGCTCTGCATATGTATTCAGAACAGTTCTTAGTAGTGCTCTCTGTCTGTTGGAAATTAGTTTTCTTGATAAGAGGTGAAGACTATACTTACCTTTGAGTATATGGACAAATGGATTTAAATTAGGAATTATGCTGATTTATGAAATTAGTGGTTGTAGATTCTCCTTCAATAACCATGATTTCATTAGCTCTAATTAGTTAGCTAGTTCTCAGTACTAGGCATGGTATCCATGTTCAGTGGGTGTTAAGTCCAATTAGAGAGCAGTTGGTTAACACCAATATACGTAAACCACTACTGCACCTGTACATTTATAACTCACAGGTATAATAGCTGTCGGTGGCCTCCCTCTTTGGAGTCCTGGCACCATGAACACTAGTCTTCATGGAGGGAGAATTCAGATCAGTTCCAGCTAATGGGCCATTGGACCCTGTTTCTTAAGCGTATGATGTTTTTAGCAGTTGGGACTTACATTCCACTTTTGAGAGATAAGAGCAAGAACAATTGACTGTATGTTTGGAAAGTCTCTTAGACAGCCCTTTTCAGCAACTCAAAAAAAAAAAAAGACACTTCATTTCTGCTTTTAGGGCTTTGTTAGGTGGCCTCTGGTTTTGGGAGGGAATGCCATCAGATCCATCTTTCTGCCATCTCATTCCTGAAATTTTCTGAGCCTTAGGTGTAGCTGTGTTGTATTTAGTTCATTAGTTATTGGGGATTCCACAGTTAGGTTAGTTTTTCTCTACATTTGACCACGCGTCTATTTCAGTCCTTTCAGTTATAAAGAGTTTCCTAGATATAGGAGTAAGAGCTGCCCTTATTTGTTAAGTTTATGTATTTAGAACACAACTGAAAGTTATACTGATTTAGGAAAGTGGCAGCCATAGGTTTAGTAGATTCTCCTCCAGTGGTAATATCCTCAAGATTCCTGGGATAATGTGTAAGTTTACAGACTATGTATGGATTCCCTAGAATTGGTATGGCCTTATATCCCATTAGATGGTTTTTGGTTATCCTCAAAATATAATCACCACTCTTTCACTCTTGGGTTTATCTTGTGAGTTAGTCATTATTTTGGTTTTCAGGCTTTAGATCAGTAGACTGGTACTTTCTTTTAGCTTTTAGTTTATGTAATAACTTCCAATCCTATGAGTGCTATTCCTCAGGGAAAAGGATTCAAGGTCAGATCAGTTCAGTTCCTCAAAGTTCCATGTTTTTCTGAAGTATGAAGTGTCTTTAGAAATAAGGTCTTACCTCCAAGTTCTAGAAGGCAACCAAAGTCAATGGAGGATTGATATTTATTAAGAACTTATTCAAAGCATATTTACTTTAAATTCTTTAAAAAAGAATTCTCTACTTTATAATTAGTTTTATCAATTCTAAATAAAAAAGAAAAGTAATGTACCATGGTATTACTATATGGAAGTTAAAGTTAATATATGTATATTGAAAGATTTCTTATAGCTTCTAACTATTAAGGTAAATTTGAGTACACATAAACTTGGGGCTCGTTTGAACACAAAGAAATTGCCATGGTTCAATTGCATTTCCAAAGCGTGATTCATTATGTTTCTTTTCTCGATATTTATACTAACCTCCCAACTACAGTATTTATAAGCAACTTGTCAGCTCTCACCAGCAGCCAGTGTCACTAAGGTAGCGCTTTTGTTGTCATGGCAGTGATGGATCATCAATGTTCAGGGGAAGACCTGTAATTTGCAAATTGAATGACAGGCAGCATTGAAACTGCACCGCAGTGGCCTTTTCTAGGTAACTTGGAAGCTTGTGGTGTGTACATTTCCTTTCTCTGAGTTGTGTTTTATTTCAGTCTTCACACTAGGTCTGACATTTAGATGTATAGGATATAAATGAGATCGTCGGGTATTAAACCTAAAATAAATTCTTCGTGTAATAGAGCCATGGATATTTTACTGCTTTCAAAGAATGCTACAAGTCATCTAATCAAGGCATGATTTTGTCTTCGTCTCCTGACCCAAACTTTGATCTTTTCTGATTAAAATCTTTACTTATCTTTTTTTCTCATATATCAGAAGAATTAAAAAAAAAAGAGGAGGAAAGTTTCCTAAAAATTAGTCTCTTTGTTCTTTACTCAGAGTTGAGTTTCCTTCTATTGTGTGACCATTCTATTTTGAAGATGCAGCATTTGCGTTCAGTTTTTTTCATGAATTTTCTCTTCCGCAAACTGAAGTCAAGTCTCTCACCTCCATACTTCAATTTTGACTACTGAGATGCAACTTAATAAAGTAGAGAACAATAAATAAGTGCTTACTAAAGCGGAAAATTCTATAATCAACCCTCTGCTGTCATTTACTGACTATGCTGAAGACTTAATCAAGACCAATGTGTTAATATTACATTACAAAATTATTGTAAATCTTAATTACGTTTATTTAACTATTTTCTTTCCCCGTGAATGTTTCCAAATTGGTAGTAAGCATATGGATAAGTAATCAATATATCTGTATATCATAAACACAATGTGTCTCCCAGAATCCAAACAATGTTATTGTCCATGTAGCTACTAATTAACAATAGAAATATTTTCGGACATTGTTAAAAGTAACAAGGAAACCACATGAAAAAGAAAACATTAACTCCAAACTATTAGATTAATTAGCTTTGGCAAAACATGACATACCCCTAAGCAGCGCCTCTGATTTGACAGATGTGTCCCTGAATTGAATGGAACATTTCGGTAAAGTAGGATGTGTGAGTCCTATTTTAAATTGCCTTGTCATAGACCCTGGGGCAGTCATAATTTTTAGTAATTCCTGGTTCTCCAACTTCAAATGTGAGAGGCAATCCCTGTCATCTGCGCGATTTACAGCCATTCAATGATCTTAATATACTGAATCTTGTTAGCTAAAACCTTTGTTGTTTCCAAAAGTCATTCAGGGACAACACACTGGTGTCTTTTGTTGTTAGAATCCCTTTCTACAAAGTTAACACAACATTGCTTACCACTAAAACAGGAAACGTTAAGCATCAATGCTGGGTCAGATGTGAAAATCAACGACTCTAATAGAATCCAAAGATTTATGATATTGTAGGTACATAAAAGAGAAATACACAGAGAAAGGAACTAGACAATTAAAAAGGGAAAGATTACCAGGCATACTACAGTTTTGATATATTTCAGTTTTAAAAGGGATTATAGATGCATTCATGACTCCTTGCTTATTAACCTTAGAATGTAAATCAGGTGCCATCAAAGAAAATGAAATTAACTCCCTACTTACCGTTCTCAAGCATTTACCATTCTCAAGCAACTGTCGCATCTGGTAGATTGCTACAGGAATCTATGTCTGTCTTTAATTTACTATATTTATTTTTAATTACATATTGAGAAAAAATGTCTATTGAATTCATAGGTGATACAGAACCACGGTTATCACGAATCTAATTGGAACAAAATTGACATTAAGTATCACTATTGTTGTTTAACTGGTGTCAGCAGTAGGAAGGAAAGCTACACCTTACAACAACACTAACGTGAAATGTGTATACTGGGGGGGAGGGGAGAAACAGCGAGGTTAGCCTCTGAAGTTGGACATGGTGGGAAAAAGGCGTGGATGATTGAGTCTTGACTTTCATGAGAGATGTAGCACATGAGCACAGGGAATACAGGCCAGTGCAAGTGCCTGGATACTAACAAGTATCTACACTCTGAGAGTAGTGTTAGTGACTGCAATTGAGGACCCAAAGGTGGGCCAGCATAAAGCCTGAATGTCTACAACCATAAACTACAATGCCCATAATACAATAGAATAAAATCAAATTAACAGAATGAGTAGAATGTCCTACATTAAAGGCCAGCTGGCCTGGGTCTGAAAAAGCATGGGATAAAACCGGACCAGCTGAACATAGCGGACAATGAGGACTACTGAGTACTCAAGAACAATGGCAGTGGGTTTTTGATCCTACTGCACATACTGGCTTTAGGGGAGCCTAGGCAGTTTGGATGCTCACCTTACTAGACCTGGATAGAGGTGGGCAGTCCTTGGGCTTCCCACAGGTCAGGGAACCCTGATTGCTCTTTGAGCTGATGAGGGAGGGGGACTTGATCAGGGGAGGGGGAGGAAAATTGGAGGCGTTGGCGGGGAGGAGGCAGAAATCCTTAAATAAATAAATAAATAAATATAAAAAAAGAAAAATGAAAAAAAAAGAAAACAGTAAACTAAAACCTGAAACATTGTAATATGGGCTGGAAATACATAACTAAATCATTGATAGTTAAAACACTGTGAGTGAAATAGTTAACAAAAAGATTAATTTTGTCCCGTACATTCACAAATCTTTAGGAATCTATAGCCATATATGTGTGCGTGTGTATTTTCCTGAAAACATCTAGCTATATACAAATATCTATATCTCATTCTTAATGATGTGCTTCATAAGGTCTGTGTCTTTTGCTATTATTCTTGTTTACATTTTACATATTGCAGGGATAATATTAACAAAATTAACCATCATTTTTCAAAAACTTCTTTTTCTGACAAAATGATTAACATGTATATGCAAATATTATAATCCAATATAATATATTGGATATATACTTCTACATGCATATATGTATGTATTTTGGAAATATGCTTGATATAATCTTCATTTTATAAATTAACTGAAATAAGCACTAGAGAGATTAATTAACAAGAAAATTTCTCCAAACAATTCAATCAGTATTCTAATCACTATTCTATTATTGTCAGTTGTCAAGTCTAGAAACCTACATTTTGACTAAATCTTGTTCTAATGCCTACTGCAAAGGTGCTATGCGATTGAAATAAGCTTGTGAAAATTTTGTAATCAGCTTCTGACCACCTTTGTGGTGTCATGTTTTTGCAAATTTTTTTCTTGGTCTGATTACAGAATAACTGAATTAAGCAGAAGATGGGCATTGTGAACTCATAGCACTATACATAGAATCACTCTGTTTTAATTAATATGTCTCTGTGAAATATAGGGACACTGCACATGAAGAAGACATATGCCTCAACATCGTATTTACTCTCTGGCAGTCATATCTGCAAACAACTGTCAGAACTGTCCTTATGTTTAATTTATAATATGACAGAAAGGACAATGGACACCTGGACAGGATCCCAGAGTCAGGATTCTGTCTGTGGAGTTTATGTTGCCGTTTTGAAGGAGAAAAATTCAATTGATGTTGATGGTTGTTACTACAAACGTGAGTTTTATATAGGGCCAGTATGTTTCCCATGGTAAAAATGAGGAATATCTATGAATGGTGTAAAAAGATGCGAAGAGAAACATTCTAAAATACAGTGTGTCATTCCTAAATTCCCTTCTGCTCCTTCTGAAGGGAAGCTCATCAGAATGAAAATGCAAATCTATTTTAGTTCCATACTATTTGTTGTAGCTAGTGAAAATCCCTTTTCCAAATAGATGAAAAACCCAGAACAGAGTGATCCTCATCTCCTGCTCAATATATATTTTCCACACTTGTAACAATGATATTGCTATCATTTGGGAGTTGGTTCATCTCAATTGAACTAGAAGACCCTCAGTATAAGAGTTAAAACATAGGTGATCTGGGTATGGTGGTGCATGCATTTACTCCCAGAATTTAGGAGGCACAGAAAGGTGGATTTTGTGAGTTTGAGGCCAATTTGTTCTACAAAACAATTTCCAGGGAACAAAGTGAGACCCTGTCTCGAAAAATAAAAGTAGGTGGTGATAGAAGTAAAGATTGGAGAGATGGGACAGCCTAGAAAACAACTTTCAAGTGCATTACTTGACTAAATGGACACTGTACTTCAGTACAGGTGCACATGCCACAAGAATGTCTTAGAATAAGGATACAGAGAATTTTATGTTTGCTTATTTCCTCTTTATTGTTTCTTTGAAGCAAGGATACTTAATCATAGAGGAATACATACATGGTGAAAGTGAGAAATATATTTAAACATAGGCTCTTGGGGTGAGAATATTAGTTGATTATTTAACACTTGAAATAAAAATGAATGGATACAATCAGGGAGTAATGAAACTAAAAAAAGAGGTAGACCTAAAAGTAAATTTGAACACCAGACTAATATTTCACCTACTTAATAACAAATAAACATTACATTTTTGAAACAAATGAAATGACTAATACTATGTTTAGGAAAAAAGTAATTAGTGTCTGGCATTATAGCCCTCCAATTGAGAAGGTGATCCTGAGGTCTTGTTACTTGATATTTGCACAGTTACTTCTCTATTTTGTAAAAGTGAAAATCTTTTCTGTTTGGATGAAATATTTTATAGATGTCTGTTAAGTCCATTTGAGTCATACTATCTATTAGTTCTCTTATTTCTCTGTTCATTTTTCATCTGACTGACATGTTCAGTGCTGAGAGGGGAGTGTTGAAGTTTCCCACTATTAGTGTGTGGGGTTGAATGCATGACTTTAGCTTTAGAAGTGTTTCTTTTATACATAAGGGTTCCCTTGCATTTGGGGCATAGATGTTCTGTATTGAAATTTCCCCTCATGTATTTTCCTGTGATAATATGAAATGACGTTCTTCATCTCTTTTGATTGATTTTAGCTTGCAGTCTATTTTGTTAAATATTAGGATAGCCACACCTCCTTCTTTCTTAGGTCCATTTATTGGAATTTTTTTCTCAGCCCTTTACTCTTAGACAGTGTCTGTGTTTGATGTTGAGATGTGTTTCTTGTATGCAGAAGAAGGATGGATTCTGTTTTCATATGCAATCTGTTAACCTGTTCCTTTTTATAAGTGAGTTGAGTCCATGTATATTAAGGGATATTAATGACCAGTGAATGCTAATTTAGTTTTAGCAAACTGTTAATTTAGTTTTCATTGTTGGTGATGTTAATTTTGCATTTTCTCCTTCTTTGGGATTTGTTGTTATGAGGCCATCAATTGTCTATATTTTGTTGATGTAGCCAACTTTTTTGGGTAGGGCGTTTCCTTCTAGTATTTTGGCAGGGTATTGGTTAAATCTGGTTTTATCATGGAATATCTTGTTTTGTCCTCCTATGATGATTGAAAATTTCGCTGGGTATAGTAGTCTGAGCTGACATTTGTGCTCTCTTAATGTCTGACCTTCTGGCTTTCATTTTCTCCAATGAGAAGTCAAGTGTAATTCAGATAGGTCTGCCTTTTTCTTTTTCAGCTCTTAATACTCTTTCTTTACTCTTTTGTTTAGTGTTTTGATTATTATGTGGTGAGGGATTTTTTTTATATAGTCTATTTAGTGTTCTGTAAGCTTCTTTTATCTTAATTGGCATAACTTTCTTTAGGTTGGAAAAGTTTTCTTCTATGTTTTGTTAAAAATGTTTTCTGTGCTTTTGAGTTGAATTTTTTCTCCTTCCTCTTACCTATAATTCTTAGGTTTGGCCTTTTCATGGTGTCCCATATTTCATGGATATTTTGAGTTAAGCTTTTGTTAAATTTAATGTTTTCATTGATGAGTTTATTTCCCCTATTGTATCTTCAGCACTTGAGATTCTCCCTTCCATTTCTTGTATTCTGCTGTTCATGTTCACCTTTGTGGTTCCTGATCATTTTCTCATGATTTCTGTTTCTATCATTCCCTTGACTTGTGTTTCCTTTATTGTCTCTGTTTCAGTTTTCAAGCCTGGAATACTTTCTTTCATATGTTTGATTTCTTTTTCTTGGTTTTCTTTAAGTGATTTGTTGATGTCTTCCATTTTTTGTTTATCTTTTCCTCCATTTCTTTGAGAGAATTTCTCATTCCCTTTTTAAGAGTTTCAAACATTCTTCAGAAGTTTTTTTTTTTTTTTGTCATTTTCTTCTGCTTCATCTGTATTTGGTTGTTCAAGTCTTGCTGTTGTAGGGTCTTTAGGTTTTACTGGTTTTGTATTGCTCTTTCTGGTCTTGCATGTGTTCTTACCTTTTCAACTCATCTTTTCCTCTAATAGGTGTGGTTGGGGCTTCTGTGATTCTGTAAATTAATCTTCTAGGTGCTAGTGAACCCAAAGCTCATATGGTTGTTCTTCATGGTACAGTCAGTGCCACTGTTCCATTTACTCTGTTGGTCACTCCATGTTCCTGGAGATTGCTCAGTGCTCCCAGGCTTTGCTTTGCTACCTTGGAGTTTGCTGCCTCAGGTCTACATTGGCCTAGGTTACCGACTTTGATCTCTTTCTGTGAATCATGGTATGGATTCCCTCCTGCAGAGGTCCTTGTCTTGGAGTTGTCCCTGCCAAGGTCTCTGGCTCTGGTCTACTCCCTCAGAGTTCCCAGGCTCACACCAAAATCACTAGAGGACTTGGCTCAGGCATACTCACTTAGAGGTCCCCATCTCGGACCCACAGAGGTTTCTGGTTCCTGCCTATTTCCTTTGATGTCCCAGACTAACGCCTAGACCCACAAGATTCTGGCTCAGGCCTATTCCCTCTGAGGTCCCAGACTCATGCCTGGTCCCACAGTGAACTCTGGTTCTTGCCTATTCCCTAGGAGGTCACAGATTCACGCCCAGACCGGCAGAGGTTTTGGCTCAGGACTAATTCCTCTAGGTCCTAGACTGATGACCAGACCAACAGGGGTCCTGGCTTAGGTCTAGTTCCTTGAAGGTCCCAGATTCACATCTGGACCCTCAGTGATCTCTGGCTCTGGCTTACTTGCTCAGTGGTTACTCCCCTGTATCTGTTCTAGTGGAGGTCACTGTCTCAGGTCTGCTTTGGACCAGGTTGCTGGCTCAGTCCTGATCTCTCATGTCCCAGGACTGGATCAGTTTCCTCTCCCATGGAGCTTGCTTTCTCTGGCCCCTTCTGTCCTAGGTCTTAGATTTTTTTTAAAAAAGTTATTTAAGAGGAATGAAATGAGACATAAAACATAGACAGATTCATTCATTCATTCATTGATTCTATAAACATTTACTTAATTCCTGCACAACATTCAAAAAGACACAATGGTTGTCAGTAAATTTTACACAGGGCTTGCCCTGGTAATGTATATAATACACAGATGGGAGAAGGGAGACTGTCTTCAAATAGATTGTAGATTATGAGATAGACCATAAAAACAGTGCTTGGAGCAGAGCTCAGATCAGAAATGAGAGCTGAGGTTTATATCTCCATCCATCATGTTAACTTATTTTATGAAAACTTCATCTGGAAAAGGCAATTTATAATCTGAAGTTTTTAAGCATGGTTGTAGTCATTCCTGCCTAATTTTGTATTCCTATAATAACCAATTAATTTTAAGAATATATTTTAAATGAGTATTCTGTCTACATTTATATGTGCTATATGAAGCCTGCTACCCAAGGAAGTCAGATGACAGTGTCAGATGCCATGGAATGGGACTTAATAATAGTTATGAGTCATCATTTGATGCACAGAACAAAACCAGGCTTCTCTGTAAATATAATAAGTGCTCATAAACACTGGGCCATCTTTCATTGTCCCCATATTTATTTTTTTTAAAGCAGGCATGTAAAAGCCCAAAATGTGAGCCTGTTTCTACCTTGTCTGAAGGTCAGAGAGTTTCACCTTGCTCAATGTTGTTTCCATTCCACCCTGACAAAAGGTCAGAGAGTTGGAACTTATTCAAGGTTATTGTCTGTTTCTACCTCAAACAAAGGTCCACCTGTTGAAATAATTGGAGTGGCAGGGCTGCGTCCCCGGCATCGGCCGCCCCCACGGCTAGCTTTACCCAAAATAATTACACGGAAACTGTATTCTTTTAAACACCGCTTGGCCCATTATATCGAGCCTTTTCTCGGCTAACTCTCGCACCTGGACTAGCCCATTTCTTATAATCTGTGTAGCCCACGAGCTGGTTTACCAGGAATGATCTTAACCTGCTTCTGCCTGGAGTGGGAGAATCATGGCGACTCACTGACTCAGCTTCTTTCTCCCAGCCTTCTGTTCTGTTTACTCCACCTACCTATGTTTTAACCTATGAGGGCCAGACAAGCAGTTTCTTTAGTACTTAACCAATGAAATCAACAGATTGATATTTGACACTCCCACATCATCCACCTAGATTCAGATCACAGAATTCTACTGGCTCAAAGTTATTTTCAATAGGTGTGACTAATATCTAGACCTTGTATTTCAGGTATAGAGAAATAGATCTGTTTCTACCTCCAACAAAAGCCTAAGGATCTTACTAAATGAAATCAGTGGGGAGGCAAATAGTTACCCACAATTGGAGTAGGTAGCACAAAGAAGAATTGATGTATTTAGACAGACTAGGTTATAATGATTCTTACTCGGGAAGTTCAGAACCTGCCAATGAAAATGCTGCATGTGGCGATTAAGCCAGAAATGTTAATAGAGTGTAGATTCTTACTTGATATCATGTGATGAACGTGATACAGGGGTGAGATGTGTTGTTCTGGAATATGGGAGGCAACAAACATGGATCTGGAATAGATAAGGTTATAGAAATCACTTTGTAGCACAAGAATAACATCAACTACCATGTGGAGGATAAAGCGGCTTATTTGTAGGTAGAAATTAAATTTTATGAATTAGAAAGAGAATAGGAAATGCCCTTTTTGTATTGCATGACTGTTTTTACACAGTTATGTTATTATTTGATGTACTTAGCAAGGATAATACACCTCAGAGGAAACACAGTCTACTAGGTTAGATCAAAACTTACCCATATTAAAAAACAAAAAATTATCTAAAATACTTTAACAATATTTGCAAAAAAACAACGTTACATCTTACAAGAACTTTACAGAAATGAATAGATTTGTCAGCACTAAATATTTGCTCTAAATCAACAATATTTAATTTTTAATAAAGCCAACAACAGCAGCAATTTAGCTTCTTGTTTTGCTTTGTTTACGTGATGTTGTTATTTTACCATTACTTTGAAAAGTAGAGTTCAGAGAGAATTCATTCAGATACCATAGCTTTTGGAAGATGCAAGGCTGGCATAGGAGCCACCAGGGACTCAGCCTCACAATCTCGAAATGAACATGCTTAGAACAATTTTGAATTTTCTATTTCATGTCCTGGCCTTAGCTATCCTTTTTGTTGTAAGAATTTATGATTTGATTTTGGAAAGATTACACTTTAACCTACCTTTAATCTAAACTAAATAGAAGCCCTGTTAGGAATTCAATTTTGTTGCTTTTAAGGGCTAGGTGAAGGGTGGAGTTTTATTTGGGTATATTAAATGTTACTGAGCCACATAAATTGTTTCCAATATAGTTTACATCAGTAAAGGGCAGATGCAAGTTGTTCTTTCATTTTAAGGGGTACTTTCTATGAAATTTCCTACACAGACACTAGCTTTTCTGTGAACAAGAGGTCAGGAAGAATTATAATGAAAGGTACATTGGCAACAACCTTCAGAGAAAGGGTCTGGCTCCTACCTGGCATTTTGAAGCCAGGCACACTGCCTGTTGCCCTATATTTGGGTATGTGCTTTTGACTGCTCTCTGCGTTGGGCAATAGTCAATTATAGTTTGTCATCGTAGCCTTCCCAGTTATTGTTCTTTTTATTGCTGTTTGTGACCAGGAACTTTACAAAGCATTCTGAGCTCATCCTTAATAAGCATTTACTGCTGAGCAGACTGGACTTGGTTACTTCGCAGCCCCAGCAGGGTCTGTGCAGTTTTCTAAGGCTTCCCTTATGCACGATTAACACAGGGCTACACAGAGAGACCTTGTGATGCTTTAACTTTTTTTTTTTTTTAATTTTTGCTCACGACTCACTTTTGTCAAATACACCTTTAATTTGACTTCTATAATATCTAGGAATTACTTAGGTTAAATTTTATTAAAAAGTGAAAAATTCACTGTAGAGTCCTAGGACCCTAGTTTTCCCACTAACTGTGAGTTAAAGGTTGTAGGTTTGTGCTTCTTCTTCTTCTTTTTTAATTTTTGGTACTAATAAAAATAAGATAGAACCTGTTAAGTTGGGAGGGTAGGCCCCGGCCCCTCGCATCTATCCTCGCCCCCAGGCTTGAGAGTTATATTGGTCTGGACTCCAAATCCCAGCAGGCCAGGTCCTGACCTTTCCCTGGGGTGGGGGTCAAGACCACTCCCACAGAGTATTTAAATGAACTCCCAAAAGAGGAACACAAGGTTCCCCCCCCCATGGTCAGTGGCATTTGCAGGCTCCTGGTTCCCCCTCAGGACCACCCGAGAGTGAAAAATCACATTAAACCTGTATATTACTTAATTTGACTTGTCTTGATTTGGCCTTATTGGGAATTTGTGTCAGCAGAGAGCTCATGTTAGGAAACATTCCTAACAGAATATTTGTAACCTTTACAAAGAATACATTAATGCACATGAGAATCTCACAAATCTAAACGATATATGTGTGTATAGGTGTGTGTGTGTGTGTGTTTTCCATTTAAAATGCTGGCATAGTTCTGTTTCTCCAAGCAAATAATTGAAAAGAATGTCTAATAAAATTTAATTAACTACACAATGGACTGTCTTTATTGTCTATTCTTGAAAAAAATTTTACACGATATCTTTCTTTATTGTTTCAAGCAAGGTAGAGCAATCAATCTTTCTTTTCAAAATAAGAAATATATAAAGGCTGTGATGAATTGCATGTATAGAGTTGGAAGAATTGGCTGGACATTTTTTTCTTAGTTAAGGGTTCTGAGTCTCTTCTAAATTGATGTTCACAGATGGAATGCTGCCGTTTGGGCCATCAAAGCCAATTCATGACTGCATTTCTTGTGAGTCTATAAAACTAGCATTGTTATGTAGTTCCACCGACAGAGATGTTCTCGTGCAAAACAAGATGGATGGAATGTCAGGTTCCTCTATCATGGGATCTCCATTTAGTGACCCAGATGAGGACTGAAAGAACTCACCAAACACGCATGACAAGGCCAGATACGACCTGAAACGGAGCGCCAAATCTCATATAAATTTGAACTTGCTACCAGAGCACAAAATTTGTCATAAAAGACCTGTCAGTGAAGAGTTCATTAAGGTAAAAGATGGTAGCACTTTATCTAGACACTATAGGGCTCTGCACTGGGAGACTTGGTCTTCATTTAAGACACATGTTTCCTTTCTTCCTTTAATGACATTTGAAAATGAATTGTTAAACTTTTCCTCTACTTTTAATCTTAATGCAAAAAGGTCCTCAGAGCGTTTCCCCTAATTTTAATTCATTTTTCTTTTCCCTTTGTTAAATTTGGAGGTGTGTTCGTGATGTCAATTCACAGCTACTTGGGACTTGCCTGAGGTGAGGTGTTAAAGCTCTCAGCATAGAACTGTAATACATAAGGTGAAAGACAAGGCTCTTAACACCAGTTCTGTGACAGCCATGCTAGAAATCCCAGAGCCACACTGAGTTGGTTTTTTGTTTTTAACTTGGGGTTTAGAGATCAGTGGAAGTATTCACAATCAAAAGGCTCTCTGGTGTATAACAATTGCACCAAGATACAATGTCACAGTGTTTAAATCCCAATTGCAATGAGGGTTTGTAAAGGCGTGAATGATATTTTTCAATATAGCGGTTTAATGCCGATATATTTCTCTTAATTTCAAGACTTTTGGGATGTTTTGTCAACATAAAATAATTTCAAAGGCCCTTTTGGTTTATTTGTGCTCTTTCTATCCTTGTTTTCCTCCTTCATGCTTAATTCAATGAATAGATTTATGGCATATTAAGTTAGAAAATTCTGGAAAGGGGATAAAGAAATTAGGTCATTTAATCTTGCATTGAAAAGAAAAATAACAGTGACTGATTTACTCATAACTACTGATTCCAGTATTCACAGACTTATTTGGGACTGTGCTCTATATTCCACTCCAGTGAAACAGATACCGTATCCTACTCTAGTGGAAGGGATGCCTCTTGGTCCAGCATAGAACATCTGCAAGGAGTCAGTTCAGCCTAGAGACAGCTGGTTGAGGGAGTAATAGAGAAAGCATTGGGCCATGTCTTCTGGTTTGTCAGTTTTTTTCTGATTCTTCCTCATCTACAATTCGTTTTTCTTAGATTTTACCCTTTATTTTAATTGTGTGTGTGTGTGTGTAGGGGGAGAGGTGCTCAATCTAACATGAAAGCACCTGTTGAAGACAAAAGAGGGCACCGAAAGTCCTAGAGCTGAAGTTACTATAGACAGTTGGTACCAGGCAAGGGTGCTAGAATCTGAACTAGAACCCTCTGCACTTAACAGCATCACCACTTGTAAAGGCATTGCGGCATTAGAGAACGCCAGCCAATCATGGAGCTCTCTCTCCAACACCTCTTCTATAGCTATTGATCCTTAAAGAACTCCAGAATCAATTTTTAAAACTTGTTTTTTGTTTCTTTGTCTAGAATCTATATCCTGGGATATTTCTTCAGCAGCACAATATTTAGAGGACAACCACAATGAGCCAATAAATGACGATCTAAAAAATTAATGTTTAGCCATGATGTTGCTCATGTACATTTAATAATTTTTGCCTACTGCCTTGTAATCAAATAATTTTGCCATAAAATGCATTAGTGTCTCTTTATGAGAGATGCTAAAAAAATCCTAACATGCATATGCTATTGTATAGCATTTTTTCATATAGGCTATTGCATAACATTTAAAGACAGATTTATGAAGATGAAATATTTGAAGTAGAGAGCATAGCCATGCAGGCTTTAATTTAAAATTGTTGCATTTCTCCATGCAGTTCCTAATGGGAATGATCCTTCTATTCAGAATGGTATTTGCCATGTTTTTGAACATTTTCCATTTTGCTTAATTGAAATGTAACATTTTATTATTCTGTGGGTCAAACCATAATAAACTTAGAGACTTAAAAAAAAAGATATGTATTGTCATGTGAGTAAGGAGGTCAATTACTGGCCATTCTGGGTTATCCAGGAAAAAAAAAGGTTTGGAGAGAAGGAAGGGAAGCAGAAAGAGAAGGAATGAAAAAAAGGAAGGAAGAAAGGAAGGAAGGAAGGAAGAAAGGAAGGAAGAAATGGAGGAAAAAAACTAATTATTTAAAAATATGTAATATACTATATTTAATATGAAAAAAGAAGAAATTACTTCTGGGGTTATCATGTAAGTTCAGTGAAGTATAACGACTAGATATTGCAGTTTAGGAATAATCCTAAACTGGGCTTCTATTTCCTCAGCACAGGAGTCTACAGATTATTTGCACTAAGATCATTTCCTTGGCTCTGGATCTCTGTTCCAAGTAGCTTTCCTGAGAAATATGTTAGTTTTGCCTATTATGGTCCTATATTTATTTAAGCCCTCTATTTCCACTCCCTGGTGATTGATTGTTTAAATTGTTGTCTCAGAATTAAGTGTTCTTTTTTTCTCATGGAAACATACAAGGATGTTTCCTCTTTCCTGCTTTTGTGAAGACAGTGTTTGCACAGTAAAGTTTGCAGGAAGCACAGATTCCTCTTGTGTTGGGCTAGGGAGCAGGGGCATCAAACGGTCCTGCTTTCAGAACCAGCCTGGCAGAAATGAGAATGATCTAGAAGATGCTTGGGTCCTCTATTTTGGCTATTAAACAATTGAAAAAGCATGTCCAAAGAAATTCAACTCTTCCAGAAATATCGCACCGAAAGAAGAAAAGGTTAAAAAGCCCGGACAAGCAAAAGAGAGTATTTGTTTTGGGGTGAAATTGCTACCTTTGATTCCCTTGGAAGAAGGACTGGAGCTGAGATTATGATGGTCCAATAAGGCGAACAATCCCTTGATGGGGACTTCTAGTTAGGTGAAGCCATGCCCTGTACTTAACCATAAGACGCAGGCAGTGACACTGAAGATGGAAATCCTAGGTGAGGACTGGGTGGGTGGTGGTTCAGTATCTCTGGATCTCTTTGTCCTTCTTCCCAGTGTGGTATCACTGAATAAATAAATCTCCTTTGCCTGCTTTTCATTATTAAATTTTGTATTTTAGTTGACTTTTATGGATGAACGCCCTGGGTTGGTTTGTTGTGACTGCCAGAGAACAGGCTTTGACCCTAATAGCAATGGAAATACATTGTTGCTAAGATCAGCTACATGCTGACTTTCGCCAGAGGAAAGGCATTGAACATCACAAAAACAGGAGGCTTAGGATTGACCTCTTGATTTCCTGTCATTCACCATAATCTTTTGCCTTGAGCTGCCTCTGGAGTAAGGTTGAAGAGAGAAAATTAAAGAACAGAGCAACCTAACCCACACAATAGAACAATTCCTGATTGACTTGTACCTTGAATTAAACTTAGGGAACACAGCCTAAGCAAAATCGGCCTAACCGTAAATACCTACAGTCAGGTGAGCATGAGAACAGAGACGTGGTGTTTCTATTACAGTATTGCTACAGTTATGGTTAGTTAAAAACATCTTCAGACGCTAGTGAGCATATATCTATAGTGTGACCATGTAGAATGTTAAAATGACTATAGTATTAAAATGGTGTTATAAACATTTACTCATTTCCTATTTTAATACTAATAGTTGACAACACTTCTATTTTACCACACCTGCACACTTATCTTAATAAATGAACTCTTATAGCTTGCCCCTTCCAACATATTGGTCTTGGGGATAAAACATAGGTGGTCACTTCTTTAATCTGCTGAGTGATTTTGTTAGGCTTAAGAAAATTAGTTTTATAGAAAAATTGACAGTCAATTATATAAGCAACGTTCATACCAATACACTACAGTTTTAATTATTAGCATCTTGCATTAATATGATTCACTTTTTGTAAACAAAAAGCAGCATTAATATGCTAAAGTACATAGATATTTTTGGTAAATCTATAATGTGAACATTATAGTAATATCATAAGTAGTTTTATCATTTAAAGTCCCCCATCCTATAATTATGCAACCATTCTTCTTCCCATCTTCCCAAACCAGCAACACCAACTCATCATTTTACCAAATTCAGTCTTTCCCGAAAGATGGCATAAAATTTTAATTTTTCAGTTCTACCGTCTCAGATTTACTTTTTCATTTAGCAGCACACATCCCATATTCTTCGATGCATTCAATAATTTGATATCTTATTTCTTTTCATCACTGTACATGTTTCCTGATAATTTCCCATTTGAGGAAATTGTGAATTTTATGGATATTCGTGAATGAATTTAACTCCCTAATTCATTTGAATATGTTTGATGAAGCATGATTTTGGGGGGTTCATTTGGCAAGAATTGTTTAAGTTTCTACAAAAATATCAAATAACCTCCTTAATTTTCTGTGCTGTATTGTATTTCCACCAGCAGTGAATGTGTAAGAGTAGCTGCTTTTGTACATCCTTTGAATACTCAGTATTGTGTTTAGGGGAATTTAGTTATGTGAATACATAAGGCACAACATGTTCCTGCTTCAATTTGTAATTCTCTAAGGCCACGTGATATTGACTATCCTTTCACTGTGTATTTGACATTTATGATAATTATTTTTGAATGTCAAACTGATAAGATCTGTTGTTCAGATCTGTTACCCAATTTGTAAATAAATTTTCTTGCTGAATCTTAAGAGATTTCTGGATATTTGTAAACAGTTCTTTATCAATACAATGTACTTTAATCAAAAGTCAAGTGTTGTCTTATGTATCTTACTGGACATTTTTTAAGAATTTGTTTCTTACTGTGGTGTATTTGTAAGCCTGGCTAGAAAGAGGATTTCTGCCTTCTCCCTGCCACCGCCTCCCATTTCCCTCCCCCTCCCCCTCAAAGAGCAATCAGGGTTCATTGACCTGTGGGAAGTCCAAGGACCGCCCACCTCCATCCAGGTTTAGTAAGGTGAACATCCAAACTGCCTAGGCTCCCCCAAAGCCAGTACGTGCAGTAGGATTTTACCCTAGAAGAGTAGAAATTCTAAAAAGTGTAAATAGGCCAGGTGGCACATGCCTTTAATCCCAGCACTCCGGAGGCAGAGGAAGATGGATCTTTGTGAGTTCGAGGCCAGAGGGTTCTACAAGATCTAGTCCCACGACAGGCACCAAAGCTAAACAAAGAAACTCTAGATAAACCAAAAAAAAAAAAAGTTTAAATAAAAGCAATTCTTTCTTTTGAAGTTTTTAATTTTTTTCTGTGCCATCTCCTATGGAGAATTCCCTCAGAAGCTATAATTTATAACAACTGGTTATTGTGATTCATGCATTCATGTTTGCATTGTGTGCAAAGAGCCCCAACATTCCTAATTATATGAGTATAGTCTTTGAACGTAGGGAATTTGGAATGGCTCTTCTATTTTAGATGTCATTGTTATCCCTAATAACATTAGCCATAATCAGCACATTATTCAAAACCAGACTTTCACTCTCTTTAACAACATTCAATCATCTAACTTTTCCAGATTTTTTTCTACATGAAAATATTTGTATTTTTAATGCCAACCTGATTAGACCATGCATTTGTTGCTTCATCCTTCTCGGACTGGTGCCTGCATGTCATTATCATCTTGCGTCCTTGTCCCTAATAAATGTTTCCCTCTGGGAGCCACATGGTACTCAAAGCTGCTTACAGCCTTTCCAGGAGGCAAACAATTAGCCACAGAAATAATTCAGTTCCAAAGGGAATTCAAATTAGCTACTTTTCTCATGCATCATCCCTTTATGAGAATCAACTCTATGTCAGTTAGGTTAAAATGCTTCTAGATAGATCTAATTTTAAGACATTTTTTCCTAGTTAATATGATAAATCCAGACAACTAGGAGGAACTTATCATCAAATGATGATTCCATTCAGGTTCAATGATGTTTGTCTTAAAAGATTTGTTTTAAAGAAAAAAAAGTTAAAGGGACACTAATAATTTCTGAACATATATTTTCTAAACAGGTAAAAAAATTACATATATGAATATGATGCATCAGAGTCTCAAATGTGAGTAAAAGGTTACTTCACTGTGTTTCTGGCCTTATTTGATACCTAAGTATATTTCCATTGATTTATTTGTGAATTTTTCTATTTTTCTATGATCTCTATCTACTAAATTGATCTTTTCCATGACTGAGGGTCTGCCTATGGAAGGATCTCTTACAGCAGTTCTGTGTCTTCCTTCTAAAGGTGGTTGATTTAATTTATTAATGTTACTAAATGGTTTGCAGTGTTAGGCCCAATGTTTAGAATGCAGTGCTTTCAAATTTGAGTTTTTTCTTCTCAAACTCTTTTTTTTTAGTCCCAATTTAATTGGTACTTTCCAATTTTGAATCATTCTCTACTAAATACCGCAAATTCTGATCTTGATAGGAAGTTACATTTCTTTCATCTGTCTTAGGTACTTTATCCTAAACTCAGATATCCTTTCCATTATATCTTAAGCTTCTTTACTTAAGGCAAACTCCATTTATGAAAAATTCCTATGCATTTGGGTCTTTCTCAATATCACTCTTAAATTGCTCCATTCTTACGTTGTAGAAGAAATTATTTAGCCTCCACAAATATTTTTAATAGGATATAGCTAACTTCTTCATAAGGCAGAGAGTTTTTAGGCCAAAACTCTGAAAAAAATATGTTATACTTCTTATACTTCTTTATTTTTTAAAATTCTTCTTGTGATTGTATTATGATTACATAATTACCTCTAACTTTTTCTTTGTCTGTACCCTCTCATATAAGTCCTACATAGCTTTCTTTCAAATCCAAATTCAGGATCTCTTAATATGCAATTGTTTTTAAATACACACACACACACACACACACACACACACACACACACACTGCTAGCCAGCTCTATACTTATTTAAATCAGCGGAGCCATATATCAAAGGCTTCTGGTTATCAAAGAATGAGAAAAAATCTTTCTCAGCAATTTTCACTTTTATCTTTAACCCATTTGTGCCTACTAAACTCTGGTTGAATATTTATAATGCAAGCTATAAGAGTGCAAATGATCATAGCAATAGAGGAATGCAAAGAATAAAGTCAAATTTTATGGCATACTTGCTTTACAATCCAATATTTCTCACTATGTTTCCGGTAGCCTTTCTTCTGTTTTTTTTTTTATTATTTTTTCAATGAGGTTTGTTTCACATGAACCTACAGGCAATGTAAGGTTGGATGTCTTAATAATCACCACAGGAAGTTCAATTAAGAAACACTCTTCAGGGAAATGTTGCACTTTCTGTAAAAAGAATGATTTCTTTTCTGTAAAGATTGCCTCATCAGTATTAGAAGTATCTTACTGTATCTTTCTGTATTGATCTGTTAATTCTGTCCTCTCTCGGAGTGTGTACATGCCTGGGTGTGCCTACTTTTCTATCCCTGTCTCAGTTTCTCTCCCTTCTTTTTTCCCTCTTTTATTTTTATTTTTTTTGGATAGTTTTTTATTTATTTTATTATTTTTTTTTATTGAGAAAAGGAAAAAAAAGTTTCCCCCTCCTCCCAGCCTCCCATTTTCCTCCCCCTCCTCCCACCCTTCTCCCCCTCCCCCCACTCCTCTCCCCCTCCCTCTCCTGTCCAAAGAGCAGTCAGGGTTCCCTGCCCTGTGGAAAATCCAAGGTCCTCCCGCCTCCGTCCATGTCTAGGAAGGTGAACATCCAAACTGGCTAGGCTCCCACAAAGCCAGAGCATGAAGTAGGATCAAAACCCCGTGCCATTGTCCTTGGCTTCTCATCAGCCCTCATTGTTCGCCATGTTCAGAGAGTCCGGTTTTATCCCATGCTTTTTCAGTCACAGTCCAGCTGGCCTTGGTGAGCTCCCAATAGATCAGCCCCACTCTCCATTACCAGCACATTCGTCTTTTTCTCTTATAGATTTGCAAACCTAGAGAGTCCCGTATCTATGCCTATTTAACTAAGCTCTGGCTAAGAGATCTCCTTTAGTGATATTAATTTCTCTACAGAATTAAATGGAACCAGGGCATTGACATGTCTCAATCAAACTTGAACACAATAGCTAAAAATGGAAGTATTTCCACAGTCCTAAGATATGGAGTGAAGGAAAGTTCTGGCCAGTAGAAGCCCTGAAGTCTGTCAGTAATAGAGCATGAAGATGAACACTAAAAGACGTTTAGACAAACTCACAATACAAACACCAGAGATGAAAATTGCCACTGAGAGATTCTAGAACTCTGTACTTTGTCATCTTCTGCACATCTCTCTCTTTCTGTCATGTCTGTCTACACATGCATACACGAACAGTCTTCTAGGAGCATAACTCACTGAGTCAACTAAGCAGGGCTTATATGGATTCACGGAGACTAATGGGGCAAGCACAGGCCTACATGCGTCTGTATCAGGTCCTCCACGTATGATTGGTGTTTTGTGGGATGCCTAACAGTGGAAACAGGTGTATTTCTGGCTCTCTTGGGTAATCTTAGTACTCTTTTCCTCCTGGTGGATTGCTCTATCCAGTTTCAATATGAAAACTATGCCTAGTCTTATTTCATCTTATTATGTTTTATTTGATTACTGTCTGTTGGAGACCAAGTCTTTTCTGAATGGAAATAGAGGAACTAGATCTAGGGGAGAGTGTTTGGGGAGAGTTTGGAGGAGTGGAGAAAGAAGAAACTATATTCAGGATATATCACATGAGAGAAGAATCAATTTTAAAGGAAAACATAAACATATATCCTAAAAACAATCCTAAACACAATACAGGAAGCAATATTTTAGGCTGAACAAAGGAATGAGTGCAACAAAAAGACAGAAAAACTAAATAAGAATCCATAATTAATAAAACACAAAAGTCCTTTGGGAGCACAATGGGCACAAGAAGTCAACAACATGATGACAGAAATTGACATAGAGTTTTCAAAAATACCTTAAAGATCAAAGATCTCAGCATTTCAATCATAAGACAAGGGTGATTGAGCAGATTGAAAAACACACCCTGATATATAAGAGAAACATTTCTTAGCTAAATATAGATATCTCATTAAAGTAAAAATAATGAACAAAAGTACTCCAATCAAGTGGGACCAGGAAAGAAGCAAAGTCACTATCTTAATATCTGACAAAATAAACTTCAAGTTGAAACTAATACGTAAAGCATATTCAACAAAAAGTGCTGAGAAAACAATGTTCACATGTGAAAGAATGAAATTAATCTTTATCTGTCAGTTTACACAAAAACTAATTCCACATGGATTAAAGACACAAATGTAAACTTTAGACACTGACATTGTTGTAAGAAAGCAGATGTAGCACCTTATATGATATACATGTAGTAAAGGATTTTCTAAAGAGTACTCATTTTTCCCCAAAATTGATGCTAATAATTGATAATTGGGACTTCATAAATCTAACAAGTGTCTGCACAGTTAAAGAAACAACCATGCAGGGTAAAAAGGAAGCTCATAGAAGGGGACAAGATCTTTGCAAACTAGAAATCTAACAGAAGATTAATATCCAAAATAAATAAAGACAAAACACAAAGAAACAAAACAAAGAAACTAACAAAGACCCATTAAAAATAGTCGTGGGACCTAAAAAGAGACATAGTAAGTTTCATTGGCTTAACAAACAATAAAAAATAATGGTTAATAAATATCTTTAAAATATTTGTCATGAGAAGCAATTAAGAAAATACAAATCAAAACTTAAAGAGATTTCACCTTAACCAAGCCAGAATGGTAAGGTTTAATGAAATAACTGACAACAAATGCTGGAGTGGATACAAGGACAGGAGGAACCCGTTTAACTGTTGGTGGGATTGTAAACTGTAAAATTCTCTACAGAAGTCAGTGTAGAGACATTCAATTATATATATATATATATATATATATATATATATATATATATATATATATTATAATTTTTATACACTTGTATACATACAGACACATTACAAGAGTCTATTCAGATGGAAAGAAATGAAAACACAAACTTTGCAAGTACACAGGTGAAACTAGAAAAGATCTTATTAAGTGAGATTACCCAGACTCAGAAATACAAACGTTACGAATTCTGTCATCAGACAGTCTTGACTTCAAATCTTCAGATATGAGTACATGTTCTAGAGTAACTCCTGAAACCACTCAAGGGCAAAGGGACCTCAGCTAAGGAAGGAGGGTTGGGGAGCAATTGAGAGGAGAGTAATAGGTTAATAGTAGTAGGGGTTTTAAATAGGGAAGTGGAGGGTGATGAATACATAAGGACAAGAAGGGTAAATAACATTAAGGTTATCTAAAAAGGCTGTAAGAATCATACTATTTGCTACCTAAAAAATCCATAACGCCTGTAAATTGGCATATAAATGTACATATATATTTTAAATGAAATTTTCTCATCTAGTTTGACAATGCGCTCTCCAAGAGCCAAAATTACCCAACAAAACTTTGAAAACCATACACGAGAACTGTTTAATTTTTGTTGTTGTTGTTTAGAGTTGTGCAAGAGATTATTAAAACATTACAGATTATTGCTATTGTATGAATACACACATATATCAATAGTCCTTATCCATCATCAAGGAAATATATCTTTGCAACAGATGGAGACTCTCACAAAAAACCACAACCGGTTAAAATGCAGGTATATTTAAGCCAGTCTCTATAGACACATCTACAAAATAACTCTCACACCTAAGGCTCAGGAAATAAAGATTGTAAAAGCCATAGGATCTGGAATTGTGATGAGACTGTATCTCCTAATAAAGAAAGAAACTAAATGCAAAATAAAATCTCGCTAATATGACTTCCTAAACATAAACTTAACAAGGACAACAATACATATGCTTAAATGGATAAACAAAAACCTACAAGGCCTCAGTCCTATGTAAAGAACTACAGAAATTCTAGAAGCAGGAGAAATGGTCTTTCCCTAGGGAAGAGCACATCAATTGACTATCAAACACCAAATGATTAGCCTTGAAAAAAATATATCCACTAACCAGACTGAGAAGACTATATTTATGAATATATGTAAATGTACATATGTATGTAACAATCGTTAATGAAAAAAGCTATGAATTTGTAAAACAGCAAGGAGGTATATATGAGAAGCTTGGTGAAGGTAAAGGAAAACATAAATTTTGTAATTATATTAAATACTTTGGTGATTTTACACAGTTCATTATATCATACTGATGACAAATTCTCCACTTTTCCACATAGGACATCTGAGTCATCTTTATGTAAAATGCTGTCTTATGTGAAAAGCCTTAAATTCATTTAAAAATGTAGTTCTGTCTTTAAGAGGGATTTCAAGTGCCCTATACTTTTACTGAAACAAATAAATACCCACCACAAATAGAAATTACTTTTACATGAATATTTGCTGATTTTTTCTGAAATAGCTTTAAGTTATTGAATTTATTTGTATTTGTTTAGTTATTGGAATTGTACTTGCATTCTTGCATTTCAATTACTGTTTTCAAATTGTGCAAAAAATGGTGCATGTAAGAATATGTGCTCATGTGTGTGCTATGTTGATAAACAACATAAATGCAAAGTAAACTCACTTTGAGAAAGAGAATATTGAATTTCTATGGAACTGAACATACTGAACATTATAAGTCTTTATGTTGATATAAGATAGACAGCAAACTACTCCCTTTAGGCTATAAAATGAAGGTGCAATATAAATCCTGTTGACCAAGGTATCATGTAACTGTCTTTAAGAGATTTCTTCTTCTAGAAGCAAAAATGCTTTATACTCTTACAACAAATAAGATAGTAGCAGTTTCATTTGCTCAAAATAGTATTGAATTTATAAAATTAAAATGAATTTGTCCTCAGGGTTAGAAACATCTATTAGGGGTTGGTTATATATGGTATAGGGTTGAATGGTAGAAAAAAGTAGGCTCAGAAATCTCTCTAGAAAAGGGGGAGGGTCTGAATGGGATGGGATAATAGGTAGAATAGTGAATAATAGTAAGATTATTTGTGGACTATTATTTGTAAACAATTTACATTGTATAAATTCTTGTATATTGATACAAATTCAATTTTTTTATATTAAGTATGCTTCTTTAGAATATTTGTGCACCAACGCAAAGTTATTTGATTATATTGTAAACATGCATGTTTCTATCTCACTTAAGATATTTTGTATATTGATACAATTTTAGAATATATTTATCATATTGCACTATAAATTTCTACCTCTGATCAAGATACTTATATAATGTTTATATTTTTGAGGTTGTTGTCCTCATTTGCTGCACATTTATTTGAAAATTAATTTTTTAATATAAAGCCTTAGTCTTAAAGCTATATAGGTATGAAAAATTACATATAGGTCAATAGTCATCCAAGTTTGTCACATTTATAGTGAGACTAGTGAGGTTCTTTAGATGCAAAGAGATTATATTCCACATACTTAGCTAATCTTCAAACACTTCAAAGAACTCTAGAGTATGGCATTTAAAAACATAGAATTTTGTTGTCATGAGACACATTGCTCCTGGAGGCACCAATCTTTTACAGAGACAATATTGGGCACCAAAGATACTCCACTTAGAGTTTATTTTCTTCTTGGCAAAACTGGATTTGGGCAAAAAACTTCCCCTGTTTTGACCACTGACAAAATGCATTGTGTCTAGACTAATCAAGCAGATACAAGCAAAAAGACGGCCAAACCTTACCAAAATAGGTTGAGAGTTTTTTCCCCAATTTTCTTACCTCTGAAAATGGTCTGTCAGTTACTCTAGGTTGCCCCAACACTGCAAATGAGACTTTGGGTGATTGCCCAGGTAGCCAGTTTTCTCTGTCATTTCTTCTACCTTTTAGAAGTTGCTTTATTGTATATCCCATTTACTCAAGTAATATTATTTCCCTTCTCAGGTCTTTGATGGAGTTGAAGTCATAGTTACTTTCCTCTCATGATTTATACAAGCCATTTAAAAATATAAGACAGTTTCTTTATACAAAAGACTTATACTCTTTAGGATAGGATAACTATTAAAATATCTAGCATTTATTTTTTTGTATGATGTTGTTCATGCTGGTTGCAATTTTAATTTTTATGTATGCTTTTGCCTCTTCTTTTTCCTGGACAATACTTGATATTTTTGTTCTTACTCTACGTAGATTGGTATTAGGCTTAGAACTTTTTTTATTTAGACAAATGGGAAAGTTGCTATGGGAACTCCTTGAGTCAATAGCCAATACCAGCACACTTTGAGCATGGCCTCATGTACTATAAATGCAGACAAGAAAGTGTGAGCAGGCTTCTTGGCTGCTGGATTTGGTTACAGTTCCAAGTGCTCACAGAAGACTGTGGATTGCTACTCTTTCTGTGAGTTTATCTCCAAATACATAAACCTTTGTTTATTTCCTTCCTGGAGACTGCGGAACTCTTGTATGCCAACACACATTTTCATCATCGAATCGTATGAGTAAGGAAAGAAAGCACACATAAAAAATGCACACGTATGTTCATTAATATTCTTTAATAGCATCTTTCTGTATACAGCCAACCACCCTGAAACTCTTGTCATATTTAACCCGTGCCCCTACAAATCAAGATCTCAGCCTAAATCATCTTTATGCAAATTTCTTGTCTTTTTCATAATCTTTAGATCTTAGGAACAGCAACAGAAGTGAGAGACTTGAGGGAATTGATTGAGCTATTTAGACTGTTCTTGCAAGTGAACCATGGCATAATATATCAGCATATTCTCTTTTAATTGGAAAAGATACTGAGATCAGAATTTCATATCCAATCTTATCTAACAATATAGTTATAAATAATGATGGGATAAATAATTCATAGGATAACTTGAACATCCAAAATTTTCTTCACATAGAGAGCAATAGATCAAATTAAGACCATCAAAACAAATCCCTGTACTAGAGAGAGACCAACATGTTAAGGAGACTACAAACAAGAAATTTAAGATATTTTTTCATTTGCTTTCATTGCCTTATTAACTGGAACATCTTATATTATTTATGAATTGATGACAAGAAAAGTTAAAATAATTATGTAGGAATTGTAAATAATTGGGAAAATATTATTATAAATTATTAGTCTGAATAGAATAAACTATGCTAAATTAACCATGACCTGGAACACATTTTTTTCTTTCCTTATTCCTCTTTAATTGAAAATGGATTTTTTTCCTCATGCAAATATACTGATTATAGTTTCCCCATCCTCTATTCCTTTCAGATTCTCCACACCTAATCCTCCCTTCCAGATCCTTTCATTATGTTTCTCATTTGAATAGAGTAGGCTTCTAAGAAACAAAAACCAAACATGACAAAATAAAATATAAGATGAAACAAAAGCTATGATATTAACATTGGGTATGGCAGCCCACCAAGAGAAAAAGAGTTTCAAGAGCAGGCAGAAGAGTCAGAGACTCACTCATTTTTACCCTCAGAACTCCCATAAAAACTCTAAGTCCAAATATATAATATTTGACAGGTTTCATGTAGGGCCTGCGCTTGCAGCTTAAGTTTTTGTGAGTTCTTTTGTCCCTTGAATAGTTGATTCAGAGGGTCTGGTTCTCCTGGTAACCCCCATCTCCTCTGGCTCTTACACCTTTTCTACATCTTTTTCTGTGGGGTTCACTGAGCTCTGAGTGGAGGGATTTGATGGAGACATTTCATTTAAAACAGTGTGTTCCAAAAACTCTCTGTCTGCACAGTCTGGTTGTGGGTTGCTGCAAAGAATTCTATCTACTGCAGAAGAAAGTTTCTCTGGTGATGACTGTTTTTCCATTCATGGTTTCTTTGACTAATATATAGTCTTGAAAACACATCTTAATTCAAGATGTCAATTGTTTTAAAGTACAAAGGATAGACAGAAAGAAAATAGTCTGAGGTACAAATTCAGCACAATTTCACACTAAATGAAATGTATTATTTATTGATAATTGTGGATTTACATATGAAAAAACACTCAAATTTCTTTAAAATATATACGTATATTAATAACATTTGTCTTGCAAATTACAGATAATCAAAGATATATGGATGAAGAAATTGGTGTTGAGCTATGTTATTTTTTAATTGTTTTTGCGAAATATTTTATACATTTAAAAGGATAATCAAGTTTAAGATACACTTAATTAAATGTTCTTTCATTTATATGTATTATGCGCATGTTTATTTATAAACCATCTGTATTTATACATAGAGGGAGGATATGCAATGCTTTCTTCTCTGCAATTTATTAAATATAACTATGAAAAATCCTCTAAATAATTTTATAGACTCTGGAAAATAGCTTTCTTTAAACATGTGGTGGTCAAATTTTGCTATTAATAGCCTGTTCCCTCATGGATTGGTATACCTTTTTTTTTTTTTGTCCATGTACTCTTTCTAATTGTGAGGATTTAAGAATAAGAAAGAAATTTGGAGTCCCTGTTTATTTCTCTCTTGGAAATATGAGAAACAGCAAAATATTTGGGATTCTCAGAACCCTAATAAAGGAAGCTCAAAGGTAGCAAGAAATTTAGGTGTTGGGGAGGATTCAGTGTGGAATGGTAGAATGAGTAAAAATCTTTCCATTAAGTTGATTTCTGAATCAAGAATTTACCTCTAGAGAAACTATTCAAGATGAGTACAAGAGGAAGAAAAGAGAAACTGACAGAAAATGCAAGAGAATGTTCTAGAAATAGTAGTGAGGCCGGTGAGGTCAGAAGAAGGTATGTCAGGGGAAAGGCATAACATAGGAGGTCTGGTGAGTCAGACATGAGGCTATGTATTCACTGTTTTTTTGCAAGCAATGGCAATGAGTTTAGTTATTGAGATGAAAAGTCATGGAGAAGGAATTAGAGGAAGAGATCATATGTATCCCTCTGAGTCATTCTGGAGGCTGTGTGAAAATACAAGAAAGCCAAGAGGAGAAGGAGGTAGACAATGAAAGAATAATTCTCCAGAGAAGGTGCTCACCATAGTGAAACTGGCTGCAGTACAGATGGAAAAGGCAGATCGCTACGCAAGGGCATGCTGACAGATCTACTCTGGAATGTGAAAGACTTGTTCACTGTAAGTGAAAATGCCTTTAATTTAGAAAGACTGTGAGGACAGAGTTGTATTTTAAATCAGGAGGCTCTCTCTCTGGCTCCTTTCCACACTCCCTCACTCTCCCTCCAAATATGAGATCTTCATGAAATACCAGTGATGGTAATAAAAGGAGAAAAAATGTTCACAAAGATCTTCATGAAATAGCAGTCATGGTAATAAAAGAAAAAAATGCTCACGATCTTAGTTTCAACTGAAGACATATGATCTAAACTAAGATAATAGGAGTTAAAGTATATATGCTCTACTATAATCAAAAAATGCTGCGTTTTCATGTCTAAGCTAGTTAATATATACAAAATTCCCATACATAGAATTTATTTGTCTTGAACATTGTATAATGAGAATGGGACCCAAAGAACATTACTTATTCTTAGAGCAGAACGCTAGTATTTGTAGAATTAATGTCTCTATATCTAATATCCCCGCTTGCTGCTTTTCCTGGTGACTAAACATAGAATAATTAAATTTAAAATTATAAGACTAATATTACTAAGGGAAAAGAAGGAATACCATGATTAAACACTCAGTTTCTTTAGGTATAAAAGTTAGACAAAATTATCATTCCTTTTTATTGAGGAACAGCACCTTGAAAAAAGAAAAGGCATGAGCAGTGTTGTCTAAAGGCACAGATAGTATTTCAGGAAGGGTGTAGTCAATTTTGACCACGGTGATGATAAACCAAATGGAAAGATGGTTTTGAATTGATTTACTATTTTTATATAAACAACATAAAGAATTGTGGGGACTTTGACAAGATCAAATCTAGTGAGGGAACAATTATAGCTTTAGAGGGAGAGAAATTAAACACAGAAGACACAATTTTGAAGGGATTTTGTAAAACAGAAAAGAGTCAGAAGAGATGCCCATTGAGGACATTCACCGTCCTCTTGTTTGCTAAGCTAGAAGAATAGGCTACTGTTACTACCCTCGTCAAAGCAGAATTTCCAGCATATGGAAATGTTGGAAGTGCAAGACATTATCTTATTCTGTTTTTTATTGAATACAAATGAGAAAACTTAGCTGACGGTAAATCAAAAGAGATGGAGAAAATGGCACAGATAAGAGATGGAGCATGCTCAAGCTTCCTCCTGTAAAAGCTGAGCTGCTCTGATTGCTAATTTATTTGGAAGGCTCTGGTACCACACTGACCTTCTAACTGACCTTCTAACAGATATACTGCAACTCAGAGTTTGGCAATGTGACACTTGGAAGGCATAATTGCATAGTCAGTGGGGATAAAGTAGTGCAATCTTAATGGGTAAAAGAATAGCAATAATTAGTAAAATAATAGATTCATTTAGATTTTGTCTGACAAAATTTGATTAAAACCTCACTATGTCTTCCTTCTCTTCAGTATTTTCCTCCTTTTCTTTAGATATACAATATTTTTGAAAGTTTTTCTAAAGTGTCCATTTATAACATTGAAAACTTATTTGAAATCTACAGGAAAATCTTTGAATACTATTAAAGAAGCTTTGAGAGTTTCTCTATGAAATAAATAGCTATCACCATGCAAAGATATTCCATGACAATATTCAAAAGATTATTCCCTAAAACTAAAAAGAAAATTTATTGTTAACTTATTTTTATTACCACTTGGAAATTTGTTTTGGGAAAAGTGTTTTCTATCTTCATGCAACTATATAAATTTATCTTTAAGACAAGAATAATTTTATTCATCAATATTTTAGGTACATAAATCTGAGATGAATGACAAAAATTACAGAATATAATGATTTTGCCTTACAGTCCATAATCTTTAACTTATTTAAAAGTATGAACATGTGTGCCATGACAATTGCTACAATATGCATCAATGTTTCTTTGCTCCATTCACCACTATTTTTATGTAAAGGTCAGTAAAATTATGTATATAACACAAATGCAGACTTTCTTTTCAACTTTCTGGGGAAAATGCTGAGAAGTCACAATATCATTCATCAATCTATTTTCTTAAAGTTTAAATATTACTCCAAAAACGGAAGTATGATAGGTTTTCTGTCTCTTGTTGTTTTTGTAATGTTTTTCTTTCTACACAATTGATTTGGGGAAGATTCAGATAACATAATCAAAGATGCAATGCCTATAGTTCTCAAAAGTGTTTACTATTTCAAAAACATACTCCACCTTTAGAATTCAAATTACTTTCATGTTAATTCATAGAAAAATATCAATATATGGACTTATTCAGCAACCTAGGCCAGAACAGGCCTGAGAGAGCAAACGCTACAGGAGTAAAAGCAAATCCAGACCAGGGACATTTACAAAAACAGGACTGAGTCAGCAACCCAGGCCTGAGTAGACCTGAGACAGCAAACTTCACAGAACCAGGTACAGGGGAGCAACCACTGAGGGAACAGCTAGAACACAGACCTCCATGGGTATGGATATGAGTCTGGGACCTCCAAGGAAGTAGGCCTGAGCCAGGAAATCTGCAGGTCTGGGTATGAGTCTGGGAACTCCAAGGGAGTAGGGAGAAACCAGAGACCTCATGGGTCTGGGCGTGAGTCTGGGACCACAAGGGAGTATATGTGAGTGAGAGGAGTGAGAGGGACAGAAAAGACAATATGGTTTCTGGCTCAACATAACAAACAAAATGGTCTAGTGCATGACTAGAATATTGTTTTTAGTGCTTGGATATGATAAGTTTAGAAGATATATAAGCTTATATAAAAAGTTTGCGTGAATGAGTTGAGAAAAACAGCAATAAAATAAAACAAAATAAAAAAAATAAAATCCCCGAAACATCTAAATTTTTATCTCATCAAATCTAAAGAAGATATCACTACATTTGTACTTAATTGGCTCCATGGGGCAGCAATTGGAAAGATACAGAAAGAAAAAATATTTTATACAAAAACTGACAAGGACCTGAAACATATTCATAAACTCTAAAGGAAATTGCTTTGTGTCTTGATTTGAGCAAACTAATTGCAATTAACCTACATACACATACATAATATTTGATTGCTATCATTTTCTTTGATGCTATCCCTTGTAGAAGACCTGGGACACTGTTACCAGAAGGAAATCCACAGACCTTAGTCTTCATTTTTGTTAGTTTACTCTATCTTGTTTCAAGGTAATATGGAGGACTGAATGAAACACTCATCTTTATTTTTCTTGACTTGGAACCTAGGTAGAAAATCTAGAGGGGCCTTTTCTCAAAAGTATTGCAAGGCAGGTGAACTACCTCATCCACCTATGCTTAGGTTATAGTTGAAGCATAAAACAGAAGACAAAAACCTTGAAGAAAAAAAAAATCTGTAGAGATAGTCTTACTTTGAAGAAATAGGGCATTTGAACTATCTGTTTATAGAAAGAAAAGTAAAACCAACTACTTTCCTAGAGTTCAATACAGCACAAATACTCCCTAGAAGGCACTGTGATTTCAACTCTTGCTGATCCCTAGTGTCAATGACAACCAGGAGAAAAGGCTAGGCTAAGTTGAAAACAGCCTTGTTAAGTGTTGAAGACATTCCTGACAGAGTACTAGAAGTAAAAAAAAGCTAAGGGAAAATTTGTCTGTCCTTATCTCTCTCTCTCTCTCTTTCTCACTCTCTCCCCCTCTCTCTCTTCCTCTCAAATGCAGACACACATGCAAATACACACACCCTTTGTATTCCTTTTCCTCTCATTTTATTTAAATTTTATTTGTAGTCAAAAAAAATTCTGTTGAAAAAACTACTTGGACACAAATAAAAAAGAAAAGAAACATCAAAATATATATGTATATCAGAAAAACAACAGTATTTACTTGCTAATTATTTAGATACATTAAAATAGCATACTGCCCTCATCACTAAGCAAATGCATACTTACAATGTATAATTATAAACAGCAGTAAATAAAGAATAAAGGGGAGGAGATTTGAAAAGTTCAGTTAATACAGAAGTGAACACAGAAGATAAAAACCAAGGCATGCAAAGAAATAAGGATATATTTGATGGAGGAAGGTCAGTGGTTAAATAAAAAGAAACTGCTTGGCCCTCGTTGGTTAGAAGATAGGTGGGAGGAGTAAACAGAACAGAACACTGGGAGGAAGAGGAAGTAAGCTCAGACTCCACAGCTCTCCTCTCGGGAGCAGACGCCTCGGAGAGACGCCATGCTCCCAGTACCTAGGCAGACACATGCGATGAAGCTCCCAATACCTAGGCAGATGCATGCGATGAAGCTCCGACCCAGGATGGACACAGGCTAGAATCTTCCCGATAAGCACACCTAGGGGCACTACACAGATGATTAGAAATGGGCTAAATTAATATGTGAGAATTAGCCTAGAAGAGGCTAGATAGAAAAGGGCCAAGCAGTGATTAAATGAATGCAATTTGTGTGTTGTTATTTCGGGCATAAACTAGCCAGGCAGCTGGGGTGCTGGGGACGCAGCCCCGCTGCTTCATATTACTACATATATTTACCACTTACAAAAGAAATGAACTAATCTGGCTCTCTAATATTAAAGTTATCATATTTACTAGACAAAGTCTTTAAGTCAACAGAGTAAATGAGCTCAAATGACTAAAATAAACAAAAGAGATTGGGATGAAGTTACGTTGTTTATAAGAAAGTGGAAGAAACACAACATAATCATATTAAACCACTTAAATCAAAAAAGACAATTCTTCTGTTATCTCTTTTTTGAAGTCTCTGGGTTTTGTGTAGATACACTGTTAGGAATATTTCCTAAGATGAGACATTCCAGCAGCACAAAGAAATCCAATCAAACCAGAGAAGCCAAATTAAAATGACCATGTTTAATAAATGTACTCTTGGGTGGCTGGGAGAGAATGGCAAGAGAGAGAGAGACAGAGATGGAATCCAGGCAAACCCCAAATCCACATGTTCTTTCTGGTGCAAGCCTAAATAGCCTGGGAAAGTGGTCCTGACTCTTCCTGGGGAGGGGTCAGTGCTTGGCAGGCTGGGAGTTGTAGTCCAAACCCAGGTAACTGCCAGGCCAGGGGCTTCCACTCATTCCCAGACTTCTTGGATATAGGGGTATTAGAGGGCTGGGGTAGCACCTCCAGCTTAATATTATATTCCAGACTCTTTGGCTATAGGGGTGTTCCAAGGATTTGAGGTGATATTTATGACTGAACATTCCAGAATGTATGCCAGGGACTGGGGTGATGCTTCCAATCATCCCATACTCTTTGGGTATAGGGGTGTCATTTTTGATCAAACATACACATAATCAAGTACATGGAAACATGAGGCAACACTGTTTAACATAAAAGTTGAGATCGCTAAGGATGGTCATGCTTAATCCTAAAAAAATATTATTTCCTGTGTCTTTAGAATATGGCTATTCTTATTTCAAACTATGATCTTCTCTTTTATGAAATATCAGTAATACTACCTACTTTACTGCCTTACAGAGTACAAAATTAGAGCCCATATGTGAATGAAATGTGAACTAAGACCCAAAAGGCACTACCTCGACTTTCTTTTCTGCCATTAGACATCATTGCCCCTTTATAGTAAATAGGGGAGATTGAAGATAAATACAAATAATTGAAATAGCAACTGCCTCTGATTATATATTCCAAAACTAAAATGTTTTCTGATGGAAACTTATTCCACTCTATCTCATTCAACTTAGTAGTTGATTTTGCTGAGAGGCACGGCTCTCAGTTAAGTGTCTTCTTTCTTTTTAATGCCCAACAAATGTAATTGTAAGAATTATTGATGATAATACCTAGTAATAACTAAATGTAGCAAGAGTTTTCACTTTAAAATACTAGGATCATGTAATTCTACATTTTAGTATGAAGTTTTGTAGTAATATCTATATAGCAAATATTTATAGATTGAAATAGATAAGAAAGGAAGCAAGAAAAATCTGTTGTGATTGGTGAGAGAAAGGAGGGAAAAGAGATAACAAGAAAGGAAGGGAGAGAGGGAGGGAAGGTGAAGAAAGGAGAGACAAAGGAGAGAAAGCTGTGATGGTTATTTTTGGTGGTCAAGGTGAGTATAACTGGGCCATTTGAGGTAGGAAGACCCACATTAAATAAAAATAAGTGGCGGTAAGAAGAAGACTAACCCTAAACCTGGGCCACATCTGCATTTGGTAAACTTTATAAAGGATGTGGAAGAAGCTTTTGCTTTTTTCTTCTTGCTCCCCATTATAATTAACAAGTGAATATATCCTGCTGCTGAGGCATTCCTTCATTGACACAAGAGCATCCTTCTTTAGGATTCTGATGTTTAATGAAGACCAGCTGAGACATCCATCATCATGGACAGAAGAATTATTGCTTTCTTTGTCTTTCTTTTGAAAGACAACCATTGTTTGATAGCCAGATCACAGCCTTTAAGCCACTCTAATAAATCCCATATATATATATATATATATATGTGTGTGTGTGTGTGTGTGTGTGTGTGTATGTGTGTGTGTGTGTGTATGTATATATACACATATATCTATAAAATCATTCTATCAGTTTTGTTCCCCTTAGAGGAATAGAAAACAGGAAAGGGAGAAAGGGATAAAATAAATATATACATAGTTAGATATAAAAATATATATAAGTAGATATATATAGAGACACTGTGTATGTATATTTATATATGTATTATGCACTGGGTATAAGTATGGAATTTACTTTGTATTTATGAGCTTTATCTCTGATTTATTATTAATAAAAGTAAACCTTGAGGGAAAATCACTTTGGCATTTTAGATTTCCACTGAGAAAATGAGGATTAAGGAATCTACTTAGAGTACAGAAACAGAAATAAAATCTAATTAGTAATTATAGCTTATAATTATTTACAAAGCTACTTTGCAGACCTAAAGCCTGATGGAAAATGTTCAATATAGACAAATATTTCTTTTTAAAATAAGTAGATGAATACTACTGAGCAAGAGATAGTCAGTATGGTACTCAAACCCATTTTGAAAGACAGTTGGAGACTGTGATCGATGACAATAAGGCATACTATATTTCCATCAAATGGTTCAGAGAGACGAGGAAACTCTCCTTTCAGAATATGCCAACTGATGAAAGTCCCCCTGCATTTATCAGTTTCCCAATAAAAACATTCAGAATACAGATTAAAAACCCCAAAGTTCTGCTTTGCTTGACTGAATTTTCAAGACTGAGACCCATCCACAGAAGTGAAACTTTTGTTTTGCAAAATATTTTGGATGGCATGGTAATTAGCCTGAGATCTTAGATCTGTTTGTAACAGAGAGTGATTGAGTAATTCAGTAACCTTTATCAAATTTATAGAGTTTTAGGCTTAGCACAAATAACCAGCGAGATAGTTCCTTCTAGGGTATAAATGATTAATTGAGAGGAGGTTAAATGCTTTGGGGAAAGTTTATTAAATTTTCTAGGAGCCAAAAGTGCCATTTAAAAAAATGGTTACTGCCTCTTCCATCAAAATAGCCCGTTACAGCCAGGTCATGTATCACATGCCAGGTAAATATAGTTCTTGTCTTGGTGATTGAGCCAGGGAGTTTTAAAACGTTTCTAAAAGAGGATAAGATGAAGCAGTAAAGAATTGGTACCAAAAAATAAGTCTACGCCACCACGCAGCTCTTAGTACGTCATTAACTCACAATTCCTTTCCCATTAGCCCACTTTACCACTGCAGAGTGCGATCAGTCACAGCATTTATCAATTCATACAAAGAATCAAAGCAGGAAGAAATGTGTCTAAGTCATTGAAGTGCAAAGCAAGCAAAAAAGTCGCTTCTCCACAGTCTGCCTTTTCAGCAAGATTTGACAGCTTAAAGAACTATTTGAATTGTGTGATGACAATCATTAAGTGTCTATCACAAGAGGATTCCGTGGTCATGTGCTGCATATACACTGTAAGATTACGGGGCACATGTTAATGCTATTGAATTAAGATGATTTCAGCAACTCGAAACAAATCAGCAGATATTACACATGGTCCTCTCCTTTGAATCACTATAAACAAAAGTCACTTCATGAATTTCTTCACAATTCTTCCATTTGTAGTATGCCCATGCTATGGATTAATCCTCTGTACACTGTAAAAATATATTACTCTCATTGGTTAATAAAAAACTGACAGGCATGCAGAGAGACAGGAAGTATAGGTAAGACAACCAAACAAAGAGAAAGCTGAGATGAAGACAGATGGAGTCAGAAAAGATGGCAGCCATCTGCCAAGCAGGCACAACATGTTGAAAATGAGGTAAAAAGCCATTAGCCACGTGGCCAAACATAGATAAGAAATACGGGCTAATTTATGTGTAAGAGTTAGCTAATAAGAAGCCTGAGATATAGGCTGAACGTTTATTAGTAATATTAAGGCTCTGTGTTGGTTATTTGGAAACAGCTCAATAACAGAAACACTCCTCCTATATACCCATTTATCCTGTGATTAATCTTGAGCAAAAATTTTATTTGAATCATATTGTAATGAAATTCTAACCTTACCCAATTTGTGGTGCAGGAACGTTATCTTTGTTAACTCCAATCTAATAATTACATTTATGTTATGTAACTGATGGGATTCCTGAGCCGCAAAATTTTGATCAGTTTGGCATAATTTATTACAAAGAAGATAACAGTCTTCATACCAATTTAGCAATAGTTTATAAAATGCAATTGCATAAAATATCTAGTCCTTTTTAAACTATATTTTCTATAGATACCACCATGGATTGCTCAATCCCGACCCTCACAATTACTGTTTTTACACAGTAATTAATCAAGTAACAGTTCACAATAGACATCTTAAAAATCTTCACTTCTAGTTTATATTTCAGTTTAACTTCTGAAGATACATGATCATATTTTTCTATGATATCCACTGATTTTTTTATGATTTGGGGAGAGCTATCAGTGTCAAGCCATATTTACTATTAGGGTCAAATGATGGTTGGATTGTTTTAGAGGTATAGTTTCCTAATAGTTGCCTTGATAAATTTTAAAGTCAAATGAGTAAAAGAATGGGGTTAGAAAGCTTATCACATACATTTAGCATTATCTCATACATAACTAAAATCTAAATGTCATAGATATATTTGTGTTAATTGCAACTAAAATGTGCTTCCTATCATTAGCTATCAAAAAACAATCTTACTTACAGAATGAGTGAGATAGTTCAGTAGGTTAAAGTTCTGGCTGCCAAGCCTGATTACCTGAGCTTCTTTCTATTTTAAAATGTATTTTACTATAATCTTTTATTCATTTTGCATATCAATAAAAGTTCCCCCTTACTCCTTTCCTTCTTCCCCCACCTCCCCTTAATCCACCCCCATCGACTCTTTAGAAAGTGTAAGACCTACCCTTGGTTAGTCAATAAAGTCTGGCACATTCAGTTGAGGTAAGATCAAGTCCCTCTCCTGCTGCCATATCATATGGATGGGTTTAGATCCTGGTCCCACAGCACGGGGTTACACAAACTTCCTGACATAAACCCAAATGATGCACAATCATACCACAAGGACCCTGCTCAACCACGTTCAGAGCGGCATTGTTAGTAATAACCAGTTGTCATGGAAACAACTTAGATGCCCTTCAACCAAAGAATGGATAAAGAAAATGTGGTACAGTTACACAATGAAGTACTGTTCAGCTGAGTTTCATCTCGAAAACACACATGGTGAAAAGAGAATTCTGCCTGCCAAAAGTCACCCTTTGACGGCCACAGGTATGCTGTATTGCTCATATACTGACACATGCTCACACAGAAAAGTCAATTTAATTAAACTATTATTTAGTGATATTTAAATGAATCTTAATATATACCCAGTGCACAATTAAAAACAATAGTGTATATATACATTACTATATTACTACTAACTGCTTACACAGGCTTAAAATTAACAACTCAGCAATGAGCAATGTACCTAGTGTATACTTCTTAGCTTCCAGTATAGTTTCCTATGAAAAGGTAAGAGTTTCTTGGGTACAGCTAGTTTTAAGCTGAATCAAGAAACCTGCAAGACCCTACAATATTTTTAATATTATTGAATAAAAAAATTATAAAAAGTCTAATAATGAATGAAAAAAATATGGACAGCATATATATATATATGTATATATATATATGTATGTATATGTGTGTATAAAAAAGCAAAAATTGTAATTTTGACTTGGGAACAAACAATTAAATATTTACCTAATAAAATTATTTAAGGAAAATTAAGCAACTTAGAAGAATAGTTATTATAAACTTTTACACATAACATATTCAGACAATGTCAAAAAAAGGCACACAATTAACCCTTCTGTTTTTTTAAGCATAAAATTTTGACAGTTTTTTGGTTTTTTTTGTTGGTTTGTTTTTTGATTATAGATATTCTAAAGATGGGAAAGGAAACACAATTTTAAATTAATACTTATATAACTGGACATAGTAAAGAATGATTTAAGATAATTAAAATAGAAATCTTTTTAGAGATCATGATAGCTCCAAAAACACAAAAATATCATGATGATGATTGCTTAATATTATTTGCTATCAATTGAACTAGTGGGCTTAAAAGAAAAAAAATAATTTTAATTCAGTGCCAGGAATAAGCAAGATAAAATTGAAATACGTTCAATTTTAAATTAAGTGGGCAGATATCCTGCTGTTATAAAGGACCTAGGAATCAATTGGAAAGACCCAAACATAATAATTTCAGGAAAGAAAGGATTAATAAGTATAATAATTTGAATACTTCAAGTATATAGAAAATTTGTGAATTCACAAATATCTTCTCCTTTATGATAAAGGTTCCAATTTTCTTTGTTAAAAAATGATAGAACAAGATAAAGAATGAACATTTACAATGCTCCTATTTATAAACTGTATTCAGCTCACACAAATAAGTAGTTTAATAAATTTGTTTACTGAAGTCATCAATAACTCATCTTTATTAGAGAAATAAAAAATAAGAATTAAGAGCTGCTATTTTGTCATATGGAGAATTTGAAGTCCAATTGATTTATGGCTGCAATAACCATTATTGAAAATCTAAAATCGACTTTTTGTAAGATAAATTGGGTAATGATTCCAATGTAAATGTTATAGTAGATGAAACCAGGCTGAAAATACAAGTAATCGCTGATTAATATTAGTATCATAACACATATCCTAATCAGATATTATGGACTTTTCTTATTATGTAAAAGAAATAACTGCCACCATGAAAGATTATTACTTTTGTGAAAACAAATGTGTTTTTAGGAGATTAGACCTAACTATGTATGCTAAGGTTTGATAGACTGAATTGAATCATAATGAACATAAGTGAGATATGATTAGCAATTTTCATAAACAAAGTTATTATCATATAAATTTTTAGTAAAACTATTTTTTTTAGAAATCAATGGTAAGAGATAAGAATTAAAACAGGATAAGGGCAATGTCATAGATTATCAGAACTTTTGAGCACTATACAATTTTCAATATATGAGTCAATTTCAATACTTATTCCTTGTTTCAAAATGATCTCAAATGAATAAAAGCAAAAGGAAGTAGTTATATTTTAAAGATTGTCACTGTACTCTGAGTGAGAAGGTTCTGAAAAAGATGATAGAGTTGTTAACTGTGTTAGATATGATTATGGCATATTTTTGTTTACTTAGCATTTTATTTATTAGAGTTTGTTACAGAAGTAATTTTTAGTAAAATGTTTGCGACTTAAAACAATCTAGAAGAGAATATAATAATGATTATAAAAAATGTGAAAGAATGGGAGTTAAAACCTAACAAAACTGACTAACAAAAATTGTCATTATTGTTTTGAGAGTTTTCTATTAAAAATATAATAAGCGTCATAAAATTAAACTCAAAATATCAGTCATCTTCCAAGAAACAAAGATTCATGGCCCAAAACACTTATTTTGTGTATTTCCAATTAGTTATTTCAGGGAGAATTGTCATCATTTATTCTAAAATTGCATTAACAATCAAGGGAAAAATGTAAATCTGAGAATAATTAACCAAAGGATATCTAGGATGATAAAATTGAGAAAATGTAAAGAATACAATTCTGAGAAAATAGAAATTATAAAAATAAGATACTGGAGTGTCTTTATTCAGTAAGTATAATCTTCATCAGCTAACAATTTTCTAAAAAGAAAAGTGATAAATGTAGTCAATTTTATTGGTTGCCAAAATATAAAACCGACTTCTTAAATTTAATCAGAAATAATGTAATAAATTATTAGGCTCAATAAAAGACAGGAGTCTTTTATTTGAAGACAGTGAAGGGGCACAGGATCTTTTTGTAAAGAAAAACCAGACATCAATAAAGAGGGATGGTACTTCAGAATTGCTGTGGGACAATGGTCTTTTATCTTGTTACTTGTATTATTTTTAATAAAATGCTGAAGGGCCAGTAGCCAGGCAGGAAATATAGGCGGGGAGAGCAGGGAGGAAGCAGAGGTGGAGCAACGAGACTTCTACTGAGGGAAGTTTCAGTTTGGAGTCATGACCCAGATGCAGAGGACACAAGATGTGACTGCCTCACCAAAATAGGTACCAAGCCACGTGGCTAACAGAGACAAAAATTATGTACTAATATAAGTTATAGGAGTTAATAAGAAGTCTAATATACTAGGCCAATAAGTTTATAATTAATGTAGGACAATAAGTTTGTTATTAATGTAGACCCGGCGGGACAGAAACCTCAGTCAACAGAATGGTGCTCGGTCAACACAGAACAACAAGAATAAAGGTATTTGCAACTTGCTTTGAACAGAGTAACATTTTCCTGTAAAATATTGTAAAGGTTTTTGATATCTTTTAGCTTATTAGGATCACATATATTCTGAAATAATTGAAATGATATCTCTAAAAATGGCATAAAATAATTTTGACTATAGAATTATATATTTAAGCAAATTATTCAAATTTGAATACAAAATTAAGGCAGCCTCATAAATACTTAAGGATTTCCATCATATGCACTTTTTATTTAAATACTGTGAAGATATATTTTAGGAATATGAAAATGATATTCAAGGAAGTATAAAAATGTACTAACCTAGAGGTATGATGATAAAATTCTAGGGTGACAGTTAAGAGAAACAAGAAATGAACTGAAGGAAATTAATGCAGAGCATGATCAGTTTGAGAAGCATATCGCCCCTAACTGTGATTAAGACACCAGTTATAGCCATGACATACTGACAAGGATCTACTCTTCTGTCTCACCCTCTCCAACATGTACTCTTACACACTTTAGATGTAGAATATGTACGATGTATTCCAACTATAGGGAAAAATAAAGATTTTCATTATTTATAGTAGTTCTTCAAAGAGTAAAATATTATTTGTTTTATACTTAGCAATTATTCTATAAGATCCTTTTATTTTGCTTTCCATGTAATATCCTGTAATCCAAGGTGAAATCTTGATATGTTCTATCCCTTTACATTTCTATTGATTGACTTCTAGATGAACTTGATGAGCAACGATGTGGAAGTCAGGAGAAGAGCTGGCTGGGCTATTTATTTTTCCAAATTCTCTTATCAAAACTGTAATTTCTAAAAGGTGTTTTAATTCCAGAAAAAAATAATCATTAAACTATTTCTTCTTACTGTCTAGCTAGCTCTTCCAATTGAAACCTTTCCTGTCGAAAGGAGAAGAGAATTTTGTAAAACTTAGGAAATAACTTTTTAAACTTACATGACTCAAGAAGCTCATGAAAAGTACAAGATCCTGTATACTCAGAAAGTCAAATAATCAAATGCCCCCTCTAAACATTAAAGATACATTAATCTATTTCTGGAAAAAGAGGCAATTCCGTGGAGCTGTCTGCAAGTTGCGGCAAGGAAGTACACAGACAGAAGTCTGATGACTGTTCAACAATGCCGACGTGGGCTTTCAGTGAAGCAGTAGCCTTTAAGTCATTTATGCCCTATAAGAACTCTTTCTTATAGATCTATTTTCCTTCAAGTAATTTAATGAACTCATTGGTTTGTAACATAGATGTCAATGGGGTCAAATCTTTGGTTTCTTTGGTGCCTTCTCTGGGATGGGTAGATATTGTTCACATGTCCCCAGGGGAAAGTTACAAAGCTTTCTTTTGCAGTTCGACTCCTTAAAGATAATGTTATCACATCCATAGTGCTATTTCTAACCATTGCTCTTTGGGTCCTCAAAAATAATGGCAACTGACTTAGAAGATCGAAATGTCATGTTTTATTCAATTACATGGATCAAAAATCCCTAGGAAGTCTCTCCATTAAATAAACTTTCTCAAATTCCTAAAAATTGTTCTTGTTGAAACATTGACAAACGCAGAGGCTAATATTAAGAATGTCCCTAAGAAAGAGTCTTTTAAGTAAAACATTGGCTTTGGATTTATCTGGTATATAATAAGTCACTGTGACTTTCTAGCTGTAGAAAAAATGATACCTACTTTCTTTTGACGCATAGACTCGAATTATCACTCATGGAGAGAAGAAATAGGGTCACACCCCAAGGGTAAGGCTTTAGTTAAGTATAATTACTTTCAATAACACCAAAACTGTTCCTAAAAAACCTATAGAGTATCCCAGATCACTTTTGACTGCTAGAAAGCTTAAATAGATTTGGAAATAATTTTAAGGCCTTAAACTCTTAATCCAAGACAAGGGTAGAGAAGTAGCAGGCTTCCACACAGCATTAGAAGTGGAAACTATGTCTTTTTTCTTTTTCTTTTCAACAAATAGGTCGACGGGTACAGCTAAAAATAAAATACTAACTCTGACTTGAAATATAGCATAGTTATAATGTCAATTGAAGGATCAACTTCAGTAAAGTTCATATGCTAAGGTTACAATATTGATTTTGAAGGATAAGTATCCTGAGACTTCTAATTGGGACATTTGGACAGAAATATTCTAAACATCACCTCTACATGGTCTGACATATGAATCTTCAGTCAGTCTCCCCTCCTTCTGAAGAAATTAGCACATCCCTGTGCTATCAATACAATGTGGGGATTTTGTATCAGAGGAGACAGAAACACTACCGAAAACATCAAGCAACTTCAAACACCCCTTAATTTATATAACACTTAATCTCAGTAATCATGTACAAAACTGAATGAAAAAAAAATTATACCCATAAATTATGTATTATGTAAGCAAATGTATTATGGGTAATGGATCTTGAAGTGTGTTATCATAGAAACACAAATGGATATATATCAGCATCTAGATGGCCAGAATCCAGAAATATCCCCTTTAGGAATGATAATGACATTATTGAGAACACAATCCTTTATTCAGAGTAAATATGTTACAAAAGCTATCAGATGCCTTCACTGATCATCTGAACTTTTATCTTCTCGCTCCTCCTCTTACTTCTCCTCTCCTCTGTTTATTTTATCTCCCTCTTCCTTTCATTGAAATTTCCTTTTCATGGCTCTAAAATTTCCATAGATATTCATTGCTAGTGAAGAGATAAGCATGACCTCTTGCTGTGCAAGATGACTGGTTAGATAAATCCTCCTAATAAATGTCTGACTACCTCCCAACATGGCATAGCTACTTTTTTTTTCTGGTCTGGAGATGTCCTCTCCTTAGAGAGTCTCTCCAAAGAAGATAGCTGGAAACATACATAAAATTTCACCCCATATTTAAAGAAGCAATTTTATCAGTTAAAGTCATTTATCATGAATTCTACTTTTGTGTAGAACAGATACATGATGAAATTTAATTTAGCCAATAACAACAAAAAAGAGAAATAACCTAGGCATCCATCTGTGTCTGATTAGATTTACATCTGTAGTATATTAAATTTAACAAATTTATACAGTATTCCAGCTAAAAAAATGCAAACTCTGTGTCACAGCATAAGCAAACACCACATTTACTTTTAGCAAAACACACATTTTAAAATAATACAGAAATATTACATGTATGCACTTTTCAAAAGTTGAAAAGGCCAGAAACGTTTTTTTCTGAATAAAAATCAGTTTATTGTGTGTGTGATGCTTTGACTCTTATCCAAAAATTTCACTATTGTCTTTTTTTGTCCTGACATCTTTGTCACCCTAACCTCCACTAATTCTTCCACTAATTGTTTGTTTGTCTGTCTGTCTGTCTATCTATTTTTCTATCTATCTATCTATCTATTTTCTTTCTTTCTTTCTTTCTTTCTTTCTTTCTTTCTTTCTTTCTTTCTTTTTTTTCAAAACAGGGCTTCTCTGTGAAGCTTTCCTGGAATTCACTCTGTAGACCAGGCTGGTTTTGAACTTATAAAGATCTGCCTTCCTTGTTTTTTTTTTAATTTATTTATTAAAGATTTCTGCCTCCTCCCCTCCATCGCCTCCCATATCCCTCCCCCAATTAAGTCCGCGTCCCTCATCAGCCTGAAGAGCACTTAAAATTATACAGGAGTAAAATTGTGTATACAGGACTGGCACAAATCTGTTGAGTGACTGTGAAGGTAGACAGAGGGAAAAAAGAAGATGAACTCCAGTTTACTTTGTCTTTCTTGAGATCTATGAAGAAGAAGAAGAAATGAAAATACTTCACTTGCTACCATGGCTATGAAGAAAGGACATCTTCTGTATAATTAGTCTTATTTTCTTGTAATGATGCTCTCTTAAAATCTACTTTTCTGTTTACTGTGTTTCAAAGGAACATATAATGGGAGTTCTACTCACTAAAACATGTGTATTTAGCATAAAGTTGAGAACTATATCATAATCCAGAGCAGATCTCGAGAATTTTTTTCATATTGGATGATATGTTAATTATAGTAATTAAACAATTACTTTCTCTGTTCTCAAGCTTCTTAATAAAAATGGTCAGTTCCAAAATGCGAACAATATTCAATTATATTGTCATTTGATAACATCAGCATTGTAACATATACCATAGTAGAATATGCCTTATATCAAGCATTTCCATTTGCTTTTCTGATTGATGTGATTTATCCCATTTACTTAGTCGGCTACTGCTTAACAAGTGTGAGAATTTCTTCTCCACTTCACCATATGAGGTTGCTATCAAATCCCATTGGATGCATCATACGTGTGTGTGTGTGTGTGTGTTTCCATACTTTCCTTCTCCTCTCAATGGACACCACCTTATTCACAGTCCTCTTTACACTCCCCAAAATACATACATAGACTCTTGATACTTGATACGGGTTTTAAATTTCTGTTTCTCAGACCTGTCCAAATCCACTGTGTTTTTAATCAGGACAGTTGAATCTTTTCACTTGCTATCCTAACAAGAAGTTGGTGTTACTGTTCTTTCTACAGAGCGCAACTCAAGTGGTTAAGAACCTTTAACAGAACATTTGACTAGAAGACAATTAGGATTTAAAAGATCCCATAAACAGGCTGATGCCTCCGTCATAAGTCTTTTGAATAAACTCTCATTCCTCTTTAGATCATTTGCTCTTCATGTGTATGTGGGCTGATTTCGGGGCCTATTTGCATGTGTGTTATGTGTCATGTTTCTATTTAGAAAAAGAGATTGAAGGGCTTGTATAACTGGGCTCTTTCATTAGAAATTCATATTGTTTGTATGACAGTGCCCACAGAGAAGTTTTAAATGGATAACTTCAGGGTATATTTTCTACATATGTACAGCAGAAAATCATGAAAACTCTCACTTCAAGCTTATCTATGTTATTTAGAGCATATCTCTAGTGAACTTAGGAGGTTTGACATGAAGGGTCTAGTGGGAAAGTTTCGATCCAGCATCACCAATGTGCATCACCCAACAACCTCTGTGGTAGGGAACTGGGCTCTGATCATGCAGGCACACATGCCCGTTCTTTCTTTTCTAGCACTGTGCTTGAGGCATTGTCCTTGGCTCTTTTTATGACCGCCAAACACTCTCATCATGGAGAAGGAGGTATTTTAAAGACACTTCTCATTTTTCCTCTAGATCCTCTTTCCCCTGACACTGGGAAAAACTTCTTCCAGCTTTTGTTCAAAGCACTGGTCCAAACTGGCAGTTGATTTGCCTGCCAGTACCAAAAAAAGTGAAAGCTTTTGTCTCTGTGTTTTTTAGGTTCTTGATTATAACATCTCAGTCAGAGATTAGATGCTTCACTCCCAGTTTTGACTTGTGGTTTTAGTTAGTTAATCTGCCTCCTGAGAGTTCAGGGTGAGTTCTGACCTCTGCCCCTTACACACACACACACACACACACACACACACACACACACACACACACACACACTTTGACACACAGAGAGAGACAGAGACAGAGACAAAGACGACAGAGAGAGAGACACACAGAGAGAGCTCTCAATATGTCTTTGGTGGCAAGGAGGGGAGAATGCATGATCTCTACCTCCTTCTTCACTTTTCTTTTCCTTTTTCGCTTTTCCTCTCTTGGATCATCTTTCTTAAGTGAACATTTCCGCTATGCTGTCTTAGTTCTACTTATCATTAATCTCTGGGACCGGCATTTCCTCTCTAATTTGCAGGAAAGCTTTGAAAGGCTTTGGTCAAATACTTGTTCTCTTGTTATTTTATGGCATACACTAAAATCCCTTGCATTTTATTTTACTTCATCATTTAACTAGTGTGTGATACTATTTATCTTTATTTTAGAATAACAGTAGAAACTCCAACTATAAATAAAAATATCTTGGTGATCTGACACCTTACTTAAGGAGTGAGAAATGGGTCCTTATATGATAAGTGTTTTCCTGAGAAAATGTTCTTCAACACATATGTTCAATTTCTGCAGAATAAATGGACACTGTGTGTAAAATAAAAACAAAGAAGTAGAATGCACACAATCTTAATCAAAACATTCAAATTATAAATAGTTATCCATTTTATTTGTCTTTTGCTATTACAAAAATAAATTATAATTAATGCTCCATTTGTTCCCAATATCATTGAGTTAAAATTATATGTGAACTTGTAGGTGAGGTTCAAATATATTTTTTTCTATTTAAACACTTTCTATTGCACTTTGAAATACAAGAAAAATTTGTATGGTTTTGAAATTTAAAAAATAATGTATGTAATGCTCTTTTATTTACATTTATTCCACTGAATTTTAAATTTAAATTTCATGGGTATTATTTTTCCATTTCTTACTGGATTAAAGAAAATGGGATTATACATATACTTGTATGTATATATACGCATAATATATAACATTATATATATACTAATTAAATAATCAAATATGCAGGAAATGTCAAGCATAAAATTAGAAAAAATAATGTACCTCAACTGTCACTTTTCTACAGCACAACTTAAGTTTGTAGAAATGTTGAATTATCATCTTCTTTGTTTGCTTTCTTATAACCAATTAATAACATTGGTAGGAAAATATCTGAACTATAGAATTCAAAATTCCTAAATTTATATTACACAGATTACAATTCATTATAAAAATTCAAGAACTTACCCTATACATTTGATCAAAAGGAGGAAAAAGTTTTCCATATATTTTACTATTTTGTATGACACATTATCTTATGTGCAAAGCTTTTTATTTGCACAACTTTTCTGTATCAAATTGTTTTGGTTTTCTCTACAGCTCCTTTTTCAAAAGTAAGGTACTAACTACAGATACTGGTGTTTAGGATCTTGAAACTGGCAGATGGCTGCTAATTTATGATTGGATGGATGGGTGGCAGTGTCTTTGTTAGACTAATGATACTCTGTTAAATCACAAGGGAAAAAGGAAGGTTGTGGATGTAGTAGACGATAAAAGCTTTATGCAATCTCCAAGAGTGTGTGAAAAATAGACATAGACCATGAACCTGGAAATTTTGTCTCCAGTTCAGACATGGAAAACGCTTCCACAGACCATGAAGATTAGACTGGGAGGAGACATGGTCCCCTCAAAGGCTTTCAGTTGTTTTCAGTGGCTTTGTGTTCTCCAGCTCTCCCATCATCTGCTCCAGATGCCCCCTTCTTTCTGCTTTGTTTTCGGCTCCTCCCCCAATTAGGGAGAGGTCATTGGATAACACGCAACTTGAGCAAATCAGTATGGGGCCTTTAGGTTTCCCAGGATACTTCTTACATTGTCTGATTTCAGAGAAACTATTCCTGTCTTGGGTGTTTTAAAAGACAATTTGAAGTTACTTTGTTGTTGTTGTTTTCTATGACAAAAGCCAGAACTCACAACCATCTCTTAAAGTTTCATGAAGTGTTTGATATTAAGGCATTAGTTAATAGTCTCAAAGAATTTCACTTAAGCCTCCCTACCAAAGCTAAGTATGTAGATCTAGGTAAGAAAGATCTTATGGAACATAGCTGATTTACACCTTCTCCTAGTAGGACTTAGCTGAGCAGAGAAAAACTTATTTTGTACCAAGACTTTATAAAGTGATTCATACAATTTCATGTAGTAGCTAATTCATTATCCTACATATCTACAAAACTAGTCCCATAAATCTTTGAAAACTATATCATTTAATAAGAAGTAAGTAGTAATATTGCTTGCAATTTATTTTTTAAATATTAACAATTTAAGAGTCCCTCAAAAATTGTAGATTATTTCAACAAGCATAATTTTAACCCCATAAAACTATAACTCATAGTGAAAAAATCATTTTTCATGTGCTTATTTTTGAAATATTGTGATGTGGTCACAGGTAAGAATTACTTTGTTAGTGATATCCATCATTTGAGTAATCTTTTCATAAAAATGACCCTATCATATGCAAATCATCAAGCTGAAATTAATTCCCCTTGTGAGGCCTATTATCTGGAATGGGCATAGCACACAAGCAGGAAAATTCACACTCCGGGTCAGAAGGGTTTAATCTAGCTAAGTAGACAACTCAAATAGTATAGAAAGTTAGCTTAGGAAATCAGTACAGCATAGGGAAGAAATCCCTATATCTTATCATGGGTTCCAGCTGCCAAGGCCCCCTTATATAATAGATGACATAATTAAGATTTAATATGGACTTAAATGTTTTTCAAAGTCAGAAGTTGCAATTAACAGTAAAAGTAAACTTGTACTTTGATTTTTCATAACTTTCATGAATTCACAGTCAGAACACATTTTACTCCAAATTATTTCAAAATGATATTGAAAAAGGCATGAATAAGAGAGAAAAGTGATAATGGGATGCATTTCTGAAATAACCTAACCTGTTCTTAGATGTTTAATTTATGCAAATATTTCTCCAGTGAAGTTTTCCAGGGTCTGCCATTTGCCACATACTATAAAAGTTGGCGTAATGTAGCTTTTATAGATTTTATCATAAAATATCATGTCTTTGAAATCTGAGCATGTAAAATAATTACAATGTAAAAAAGTGATATTTGATAAAATTAAGCGTATAGAATCAAGTTAAGCCAGATAAGGTTTGGATGCATTGAAGTGAATTAAACGGATGAAGAGAGACTCATCTCCTATTTCTAAAACAGAGCTCTGTATTTCAGAAGAGCTCCTAAGACATTATTATGCATGAAGTAGAACATAACTGGGATGATACATAGATCTGGAAATGGTGTAGCAGGAATAATTGAGATATACAAGATAATTATCTCAGAGTTTAATAAATTCTATTAAGGTACTATGTTTCCTAAATAGAATCCGTCTCTTAAAGGGTAAAATCCTATTTAGAAGAGCAAGCAGGTATTTTCAGAGTAACTTCAGAAAACCAGCTAGGATGAGTTATTTTAGAATAGAGAGCAGCAGAGTTAAATTTGCAAAGGAAAGTTTTCTGAGAAAAATGAACCACTCAATAATAAAATGAACGTTACTTTGAAGTAGCCAAGGAAAAACTATGTGGGAAGTGTCTACAGCAATAAATATTAAAGACTGCACTGTTATGACATAGGCAAGAAATGAATTAAAATCAATAATTCTTTTAAAATAGAGTTTAAATATTTCTGAATATAGATACTTAGGAAGGGGTCTGAAAATAAAGTTACTGTGTGTTTGTACTTCCTAATTACTTGTATTACCTAGAATTTTGGTATTGATGTTTAGAAACTTGTACTTTCCTATTTCTGAGGTTCTGTATAGTATTTTCTGTACATAGACTGATCTTTAACTAGTGATCCAGCTCTCTTATCTCTTACTTCTGTATTATAGCTTAGTGTGCTAAGTTATATCAGGAAATTATCTAATCTGCTGTCCGGTGCTACACACCAGGCTCCCAGCATTGTACGATTAAAGAATTTAAGTATTTGTACAGTTCTCAGAAGTTCCTTCCATGTGAGATCAAGTAAGCTGAGTGAGCCTTAGGACAGGTACTAGATTAACCATCAGACCACATTCTACTTTCTTTTATTTGTGCCCATGATCCAAGTCTGACGGCATTCAAAAGAGTGCAGAGATAATGAAAGTGACAATGGAAAAAATTTAAAAATGTATATCTGCATCAATTTAAAATCTAACCACTACTTTTATTTTGATTGGTTCCACTTGGTAGGTTGTAGGTATTATTTCCAATAAGAGGAATAAGGAGAAGAACTTCTCCTTCATAATTAGGATTCACTGCAGCAGGGTGTCACTTTCAAAATAAAAGAGACAAGCTAGACAATGTAAAGAGGACAAAATGCTTAAAGCATGTTTATGCCAAATAAAAGTAAGTTCAAGCAATTATGGGCATTATGATTGCACAAAAGACACATTCACATCATCTTACTTCACGTTATAGCTTTTTATGAGCAAATAATATGCAAATGATGCTAAATATTTTAGCATTCAAACTGAAGCCAACAATCAAGTCATTATTAACTTCTAAAAAGACTCACAGCAATCATGACACTTACCATGAATTGTTATGAGTCACTTAAAGGTCCTGCTTACCACCCTAGCATGGAGCATGGAAAAAATTGTCCAAAGTAAAACTTTGGGATCCAACAATATGCAAATATTTTAGTTTCAGGCAATCATAACTCAGAATGCATGTACATTAAGTTTTAGTCAAAAAAAAAGGTAATCTTTAAATACCCCAAAGCTGTAGAAAATCAGGTTTTAAATCCAGGATATTTAAAGGATACCATGGTTAAATAAAGAGTAACAGACCTCAGACTATTAAAGTAATTATCTCCATCAGCTCACCTTGCCTCCCAGTCACCTGTGCGTTGTCCTAATTTCACCCAGCTTGCATTGTTCCAAGTGTCCCCAAATTGCTTTCCATGTAGTTGTTCTTTTGTGTGTTGCACATACTGGGGCAGACTCTACATCCTGTTTTACCGCTCTTTTCAAGGCAGAAAGACTCACTGAAAGTGCTGTCTTAATGCACTGGCTCTGTCTCCAGTACAGATAAATATCTTATTGTTATGTTTTTCCTAGCTTTTACAGTTAACCTGATTTACTATCTGTTTTATATATAGCTCAGCTACTGGTAATGCTGCTCGTGTTATAAATTTTGTTTCTTCCCCCTTAAGCTGTAGCTGAAAGCAATACCACATGTAATAACCGTTCTTCTCTCCTTAAGTCCAAATTGTAACATCTTCTATTGACTTGTTTGTGCATAATAGCAGTTTCTTCACAAAACACTTAAAATACTTGCAGTCCATCCATCCTTATCCATCTTTGTTGTTTATACCATAGCTAGAGTTGAACACTGTAAATAGAAATGCACAGTTAGTATAATTCAAAGTAATTATTCTTTGCTACATAAGCTTACGAACAACAAGCTTCCTCAGTCATGACCTCCGATGCTAAGTCTGTGCTTAGAAGGGTGTTTCTTCACATGATTCTAAGCACGTGCATGTTATCTGCTAATAATGATATGTAGATAAAGATATCCATATATTTTCCAGAAAAAAATTAATTTTTATTAAATAAATTTAAATTTATTCATCACCTACTAAAAACTTTCAAATAACCTAGTTTTTAAATGTGAACCTTAAGAAAATGGAATAATAGTTAACATTAAACAGTCAAGATCATAAAACATACATTTGAAGACAGTGAAACCTATATAAAATAATTTCACAAAAGTGTTTCAGATATTTGCTTATTCTCACCTAATTTGTCTTGGTTATGGTTCTTTAGTGAAGACTCTAATCCAGACACTAAAGTCTAAGAAAAAGAATGGCGTGAAGGTGTTAAGTTGGAAGAATAGTCCCCATCTCCCAGGCCTGAGAGTTGTATAGGTCTGGACTCCAAATCCCAGGATGCCACTCCCACAGGGTGTTTAAATAAATTCCCAAAAGAAGAACACATGGTCCCTTTTTCTTCCTCCTGGTGGTCACTTTCGTGGCAGCCTCCCAGTTCCCCCTCTGGGCCATCCGAGAGTGCAGGCATTCCATTAAACCTGGATATTTCTTAATTTGGCTTGGTTTGATTTGGCTTTATTGTAAATTTATGTTGGCAGAGAGCTCACATTAGGAAAATTCGTAACAGAAGGATGGACCTAATCCAGGAGGAGCAGTGTGGTTCCTTGAGCAGCTAAAGTGGTCCTATGAAGCACAAATGCACATGTTCTATACCTTTGTGTCTACCCTAGGAAAACAGTTAAGTATACATAAGAAATGCAGCTGGCTTCAACTTACTTTTCAAAGTCTTCATCTACTTTTTTAATTCCCAGTTCCAATATTATTCACATCAATTCATGACACTTGTTCATGGATGCACTAGCAAATATGGAATGTTTTGAAAGAGGTAGTCACATTCTAGAATTACTATAAGTGATGAAGTCCTGTTTTTATTGCAAACAAAAAAATGAAACAATGATTTTATAAATACCCTGAAAAATGGAAAATTTAGACCTCCTGGGTACAACCCCAGGAAAAGGAAAAATACAGCCAAAATAATAACACATTATAGAAATTTATTTCATTAACTCTATTAATTGTATGAGAAATGTATTAGGAATGTATTTTCTAAAATAGAGTAATAAGTTGCAAGCATTTGAAAATATGTGGTACATAAGACAGAATTACAAAAGAACATTTAAAAAAGGTAAAATGAAGATATTGGATATATAAAAAGGTAAAATGAAGATATTGGATATATAAATGTAGTCTAAATCTGGTAATATAAAAGAGTGGTTAGTACTTACATAGCTTGTATTAAACACTGGGCCCATCTCATGTTTAATAAACCATATGGAAAGGAAAGAAAGAAGTAACCTAGTGTTTTCAAAGTTCAAAACTGTATAAACACACAACCTGCACTGGAGAGGGTTGAAGGGGAGGGACGAGGTATGGAGGGGAGCAGAAAAAAAATGTAGAGCTCAATAAAAATCAACTAAAAAGAAAGAAAAACCCTCCAGTCCTCAACCCTACACTAAGAACTCTAGACCACTGAGGAAGGCTGGGAGTTATAGAGGTGATCCTTCCCAGGGAAGAGAACTCTAATCTGTGGTCCTCTGCTCAATAATCAATGATGAAAATCTACATTTAAGTAATCTTATGTGTTCTCAACACATTATAATTAGGATTATACGGCCATAGTCTTTTTAAACACCAGGGCCCACAGATTAATGATCCCTTTGAGGCAAGAAGAAAATCGGATTCAATGCAACTAAGTAGTTGTTGATATTTTAAACTTCTAGAGTCTGACCCTAAGTGGTTTATTTTAGCTATATTCAAATACAGTGCAATTTGAAAAAAAAAAACAGTCTCCTAGTATAACACAATCCCATGTGCACAAGGAGGTATGATTACATAGAAACTTCCTGAAGTACATGTCACTTTTTCCATGAAGATGGGTTCTGGAGACAGACTCCATGTTTTATCTTCGGGGCCTAGGGCAGGATCTGTTGTGGTCTCAAACAGATAGCATCGAGGTCATCTGGGCTGGTAACCACCTCTGGTCCTGGTTGTAGGAAGGTGGAACAGACCCTAACCATGGAGGTAGTGCAAAGATTTAGGCTATTAGCCACCCTCATCCCCAGGCTTCTGACCAGAAAACAATATATGCATGTCTTTCACTGAAAAGACAAGCATATGAGTTTAACATTCTTGGATTCCCTCCTGTTTATTTATGAGCATAAGAATCTTATTATCTCTCAAAATATATGTATATAAAATAGATGAATTTAAAAGAAAGCAGGGAGACGTGTATGGGAAAGTTAGGAGGAAGAAAATCGAAGGGGAAATACTATAATTAAATTATCTCTATAAAATTATAAAAGCTAAACATGCTTGCTGCAAATACAAAAATATTAAAGCTATAGCATTTCAAAGATTTTATATATTTCTTAATTTTAAAGAATTCTAAAATTAATATATTCTAAATAATAAAACTTACTTTTTCTTCATTTCATATTTTCTTCCCTTACTCTTAATTAGGCCTTTGAGGATCTCATACATATGACTTGATCATAGTCACACCTACCTCACTTCCTCCCAGAACCATCTCCCTTTCCTTAACTGCACAAATCTGTGTCCTCATTTCTTTTTTTTAATCACTGTGTTCAATTTGTAATATTCATGTATATCTAGAAGTGTGGTGCTCCATTGTAGCATGGCCCACTTACCAGAGGCAGCACTCACATAGAAAACAATCTCTTCCCTTCTCAGAAGTTTCCAACTGCTCCTCATATAAGGGTGACACTTCCTTTCTGAATAATTACATTTTCTGTGCTGGAATTAGAGCTGGTTAGAGCTTGAGTGGGGTACATATAAATGTAATACAATCATTGTGATTTCCTATGAGCAATTGCCCTGCTATGTTTAGAGGACACAGTTTCCTTGTATCTATCTGACTCTTACATTGTTGAATACTATGCCATTTTAATAGAAAAGTAGTATTATTTCTCTCCTGAGAACTATGACCCATGTAGTTCTTGGCAACATATTGGTGTTAGGTATGGCCTTAATCTTGTGGAGTAGGTCTAAAATCCAATTGGTTAGTTAGTTCCATGCAATTGCTTCTTCCCATGATATTCTTGCCAAGTCAGATATTAATGTAGCTGGTTGAGTTCACATCTGGATATGATTTTGTTCTCTGGTACCATGTGTAGGAACTTCAAGTGCTATAGAACTAGTCCATAGAATCAAGTTTTCTTCTTGACATCTCAAATATATGGTTTCTTCAACAATAGGTCTGTGAAGTAACTATCTGAACTGAAAACAGGTTGTAATGTTTAGAAGTCTATATGTCTCCACTGGCCAAGAATTCAAAAGAGGAAACCTATTCTTGACAATGAGATTTTTTTTATTATTTTTGTTTATTATTTTCTTTTATTAGGAAATTCTGTGTGCGTGCACATATGCGTACACACACATACACACACAAGTATGTGTGTGTGTGTCTAAATAAAATTCCACAATAGTAGGTTTCCATTAATGTTTTGGAAAGTTTTCATTAGTATTATTTATCCCTCCCTGAATTATTTTCTCTACCTTACCCTCTCATCCCCAACTCTACTTTAATCTTGCCAGTTCTGTTAATCCCCGCAAGCCTTCATACCATTACTTTCTATTTTCCCTCCCCTGAGAGTTCCCGTATGGTCCTTTATTAATTTCCTGATTTCCATAGGGATTACAAATTGAAAATATGTAATTGAAGATTCAAAGCTAACATCCACAAAAGAGAAAAAATGTAAATATTGCTATCAGAATATTATTTTAAAACAACTTTACTTTTGTTCTATTTCTACTGACTTTCAGTACTTACAGATGGTCAGAATTTACTATTCTGTTGTGGGACAATGCCTTTATATTCTGTAAAGATTTGCCACTCATATTAGTTTCATAAAATGTTCATTGGCCAGTACCAGGTAGAAAGTATAGTTGAGGTGACAACACCAGGAGAATTCTGGGTAGAGGAAAGGCAGAGGCAAAGTCACCACTCAGACACAGAGGAATCAAGATGAGAATGCTGCACAAAGAAAAGGTGCCAATCCATGTGGCTAAACATAGATAAGAATTATGGGTTGCTTTAAGCTGTAAGAGCTACTTAATAATAAGCCCAAGCTAATAGGAAAAACAGTTTGTAATTAATATAAGCCACTGTGTGTTTCTTTGTGACTTAATAGCTGCTGGACTAGGCAGGATAAAAACTTCAGTATACACTATTCTTTAAAGATGTATTTTGTTTTTTATTAATGCCTATATGTGTGCTTATATATGCCCATATATATACAGATGCCTTAAAGAATAAGAGGGGAAAAAGAAAAAGAAAGAGGAAAAGGAAAAGAGAAGAAGAAGAAGAAGAAGAAGAAGAAGAAGAAGAAGAAGAAGAAGAAGAAGAAGAAGAAGAAGAATATTCTTTAAATAAATGTTAATTCTCTTCAAATGACATTCATTTTATTTAAAAAGATAGAGGCAATTGTTTAAATATCAAAGACCTTTTGAATTTTTAGTGAAGACTTCCTCCAAGTCCTTTGGTAGAAAACACTGCCAAATCTTACTAATTGTACATAATTTGATTTAGTCATTGTTACACTCTGCCATAGAAAAAGATCATTAAATTATAATTTAATTGCTCAAAAACCCATGAAAAATTTTCTTGGACTTTTATTTTACAATGATTTTTTTCAGCCAGATTTCTTTTTCTGGCATAAATATATACAATAGGAAAAATCAATTATTTTTATTTTCCATAATAAAAAAGCCACAGATTTGCAGATCTCTAAGACAAAAAAGAATCTACCTGTGGTGGCACTTATCTGTAATTCCAGCACTTAAAAGACTAAGGCTAGAGAGTCTTGATTTATTGGCCAGCTTGGGCAATGGAGTCAGACCTTCCTCCAAGAACCAAGCAATAGAAGGGAAACATAATGCTTTCAATCTGGTAAATATTTTTCTTTGGGTTTTCTGTTCATATTTGTAAGCTTTCTGTACTATAAGGAAATACTTGAGATAATCAACTTAAACTAGAAATGGTTACTCGTCTTGGTTTTACAGGTTTTAGTTCACAATACTTTGGCCTTTCTTGTCAGTAATTGTTTATTGTGGCGTGAATGTATGGGGCAGAAGCAAGCTGCTCTACTGATGGCTGATGGAAGAAAACAGAGAGCAAGACGCTTCAACTATATTTCCTCCCTCGGCCACACCCCAGGGACAGGGAGATGTAGGAAACATTGTAAATCCATATCACAGCATTATTTTGAACTTTGTTTTTACTTATTTTCTTTATAAGAAAATGTGATTTTTGCCTTTAATAACATTGGAATTCAGACATGTATGGATATCTGTTTAAATATGTGAACAACATTCTATCATAATTCTTTATACTTGTTTATTTTGGTGTCACTTTTGTGTTTCCCTGTAGTCATATTATCTTATTTTCCTAATTTTAAAACACAATTTAACTTACTTTTCTTACATTTGAAAATCCTCTGTGGATAATGTAGTATAATATGAAATGAATAAATAATAAGCAGGGAAGCTAAAATGGAGCCAGTATGCTTGGCTGCTTTATAACTAGAATTCCCTTAATCATATTGTTTCCCTCAACTCACTTTCTTATCTTTCATTTCCCTTTATTCATTCATTCCAGTACATTGATATCATTTCAAATCACTTAATATCATTTAATGTGCTTTTGAGAGTGATAAGAAATTAATATCCATGTTTATCTGAGTGTACTCTAAACATTTTAAGTTTTAAAAGAGACCCACCCACTGTGTGGTGTTTGGGTCAAATCATAATCTGTCAATCGCAGAAGCATCAGAATCACTCTGCATTATTTAAGTACAATGCATTGCGACGGTATACAATGTTGACCCATTCTGCTTTATATATTCTTTAGTTCTATCTTCTTCTCTCCAACCTTTTTTCTTAAAAATCAATTTATTTTACTTAGCCAGAGACCACAATGCTTGATTTCCTCTCTATTTCACAAAGAGGGAGCACTGAGTAATAGTCTTCAGTGCTCTCTCCTTGTTTTTCTAGACTTTTATAGTGTAGCAGAAGAGAGATTGAGAACCTTCTTATATAGGATCTAATATGTTTGCTGTACACAAGTTAATACAAGAAGAAAGAAACCACCTTTGATATGACTAAAATTTTGATACCATAGTACCTCTATATACTAGACATGAATGAAACAATTTTCTTATTTTTATCTAGTTTATTGTATTTTTAGGATGGCAATAAAAGATACATCATGATTATTCAATTGTCTAATGCCTGTAAAAGCTTACAGTTAACACATTTTCTTGATCACAAAGAAGTTAAGATTTTACTGTCTGTCTTTGAAATTATAATTGAGTTATTTTATTAGTTAGAATTAAACATGAAAGTGGATTTGGGTAAGCATTTTGGAAATCTATACTGTTGTATCTCTGATTACATAGGCTTCTTACATTGTTTCTTCAACTTCTTTCTCTTTCTATTTCCTCTCCTTGTCATTTAAAATGAAAGTGCAGCTGTATTTCTATTACATTGTATGAGTCTGGAAAAGTAGACAGGGAATTTTGATGTTAATGTTTAAAAAAACATGGAAGATATTGAAGAAATCAATCATTCTGGTGTACAGCTCGCTAAAATATGTTGTCATAATTTTTTATTCTATTTTTTATATTGAGAAAAGGAAAAAAAAGTATCCGCCTCCTCCCAGCCTCCCATTTCCCTCCCCCTCCTCCTACCCTTCACCCCCTCCCCCAAACTCCTCCCCCCTCCCTCTCCAGTCCATAGAGCAGTCAGGGTTCCCTGTCCTGTGGAAAGTCCAAGGTCTGCCCCCCTCCGTCCATGTCCAGGAAGGTGAACAACCAAACTGGCTAGGCTCCCACAAAGCCAGAACATAAAGTAGGGTCAAAACCCAGTGCCATTGTCCTTGGCTTCTCATCAGCCCTCATTGTTTGCCATGTTCAGAGAGTCCGGTTTTATCCCATGCTTTTTCAGTCACAGTCCAGCTGGCCTTGGTGAGCTCCCAATAGATCAGCCCCACCGTCTCAGTGGGTGCGTGCACCCCTCGTGGTCCTGATTTCCTTGCTCAAGTTCTCCCTCCTTCTGCTCCTCATTGGGACCTTGGGAGCTCAGTCCAGTGCTCCAGTGTGGGTCTCTGTCTCTATCTCCATCCATCACCAGATGAAGGTTCTATGGTGATATGCAAGATATTCATCAGTATGGATATAGGATAGGGTCATTTCAGGTTGTCTATCCTCCGCTGCCCAAGGGACTAACTGGGGACATCACCATGGGCTCCTGGGAGCCACTCTAGGGTCAAGTCTCTTGCCAACCCTAAGGTGGCTCCCTTAACTAAGAATTGTGGTTACGTGCTCGCCTGTCCAACCTTCCTTTCTCCCATTCATCCCAAAGAACCCAAAACTGAGAAAAAAGCATTTTCATCTTCAAAAAATGGTGTGACATAACTGGATGGTGGCATGGAGAAGAATGCAGATAGATCCAGATCTATCACCCTGCACAAACCTCACATCTAAGGGGATCAAAAACCTCAATGTAAACCCAGTTAACACTGAAGCTGATAGAAGAGGAAGTAGAAAGTAGCCTTGAATGCATAAACAAGGAGACTATTTCCTGAATATAACAGCAGTAGCACAGACACTGACATCAACAATTAATAGATGGGACCTGCTGAAACTGAAAAGCTTCTGTAAAGCAGAGGACATGGTCAACAAGAGAAAATGACAGCCTCTAGAATAGGAAGAGATCTTCACCAACCCCCACATCAGACAGAGGGCTGATCTCCAAATTATATGAAGAACTCAAGAATCTTGGCACCAAAATACCAAATAATCCAATTAGAAATGACTTACAAGTCTAAACAGAGAACTCACAACAGAAAAATGCCAATGGCCAAAACACATTTAAGGAATCGCTCCTGGGTAAACCAGGAGTGGATGGAAGGAAGAGGAATGGAGATGGGAACATGAGAGATCCAGATGGCGGAGCTGGGGGAGGGATGGAGAGAGAGAGAGAGAGCAATGAAAGAGATATTTCCATAGTGGGAGGCATTGTGGGTTAGGGAGAAACCTGGTACTGAGAAATTCCCAGGAATCCACAAGGTTGACCCCAGCTATGACTCCTAGCAAAAGTGGAAAGGGTGCCTGAGCTAGTCTTTCCCTATAATCAGATTAGCGACTACCCTAATTGTCACCACAGAATCTACATCCAGTAGTTGATAGAAACAGATGAAGTGATCCACAGCCAAGCACTGGGCTAAGCTCCTGGAGTTCAGTTGCAAAAAAGGAGAAAGGATCATATGAGCAAGAGCAGTCAATATTGTGATGAAAAAAAAAACATCAGAGACAGTCAGTGGGAGCTCATGGACTCTGTACTGACAGCTGGGAAACCCGCTGAACCAAACTTGGCCTCACATGTGGCTTGATCTGCTGTGGCAGTTGGCAATGGGTCAAAGACTTATTCTGAGTATGTGTATTGGCTTTGTGGAGGCCATTTCCCATGGTGGGATACCTTGCTCAGCCTTGATACAGGGGGAGGGACTTTGTCATACCTCAACTTGGCATGCCAGCCTTTGCTGACACCCCAAGGGAGGCCTTACTCCCTCTGAGGAGTAGATGGGGGTTGGGAGGGTGGGGAAACTGAGGTTGGTATGTAAAACAAAAAATAAATAAATAAATAAGTAATAAGGTAGGCAAAGAAAAAAAGAAAAGAAAAGAAAAAGAAAAAGATTCATTCATTGGTCTCCAAAAATTTTTTAAATCTATCCCTAAGTTTTCAAAGATACAAAAAATTTGTGCTGATGTTTCAAATATATAGAGCCATTCAAGAGAGAAAGAGTACTGGTGTCCCAGAAGGACCCTTTGTAACCATATGGCATTCCCTGTGAAAGTTACACTATTCCATATGAGATCATTCTTCGTAGAAATGAAGGAAACCACAAAACTAAAATTAAAACAATTTAACTTTAATTATGCTGAAAACAGTAAAGGTGAGAAAATTCATTTTCTTCCATAACCTGGGAACTATGTTAATCATTTTTTCTTCAATTCTATTTTTTTATTGAAAATAAATAGTTCACATAAAACATATTCTGATTCTGGTTTCTCTTTCCTCCAAGTCCTACAACTGTTTCCCTACCTTCTCCCCTCTCTGCAATTATATCCTGTCTCTCCTTAGCAAATAAATAGGCATCTAAAAACAATAATAAAGTAAGATAAGACAAAACAAAACAGAGTAAGACAGAACAAGCAGAATCCTATAAAAATACAAAATTATACACTGTAATATATACTTGATGAAACTGTAAGTGAATGTCCTTTGTTTAGCATTCACTTTCACTTTCATAACGGAAGTTGAAAGGAATCTCTAGATATCCAAGTTCAATGAATTTTTTCTACCAAGAACTCAACAAAAAGTCATGAGTATGCATTTACATTTTTTCTAATTAAAATCTATTGCTGAAAAAAATCATATTGACTTAAAATATGTGAATGCATTTTCTTTTTTTCCTTTTTATATTGTTTTTATTGAGCTCTATATTTTTTTCTGCTCCTCTCCCCTTGCTTCTGAATGCATTTTCTTAAGGAAGAAAAAAAAATCTTGACAAAACAAGAAATGTAGCTTCTTTCAATTCCAATAATCACTTCCTTAATTTATATTAACTCTAATTGTAACAGAGGTCCATATTTCCCAAGGCTCACCAATGTCATGGTCAAGTGGAGGAAGGAAGGGGTGGGAAAGCAAGAAAAGAGATATCTTGAAAGAAGGAGACATTAAGGTGTTAGGAAGAAACCTGATGCTAGGCAAATTCCAAGCAATCAACAAGGATGACCCCAGATAAGACTAGCAATAGTGAAGAGGGTGCCTGAACTGGCCTTCCTCTGTAATCAGATTGATGAATACCCTGTCATTATAGATCCCCTTCATCTAGTAACTGATGGAAGCAGATGCAGAGATCCACATTCAAGCACCAGGCTGAGTTTCAGGAGTTCAGCTGGAGAGAGGGAAGAGGGATTATATGAGAAAGAGGTTCAAGATTATGAAGGGAAACCCACAGTTGACCTGAATTTATGTAAGCTCACAGACACCAGGCATACAACTCGGGTTCCTCCGTAGGACCTAATTAGGTCCTCTGCATGTGGACAACAGTGTTGTGGTCTGGTCTATTTGTAGGACTCCTAGCAGTGGAACTAGAATCTATCCCTAATGCGTGAGCTGACTTTTTGAAGCCCATTCCATATGGTGGGATGCCTTGCTCAACTTAGACAGGCGGGGGGGGGTGGGGGGTGGGTACTAGATCCTGCCACAACTGAATGTACCAGGCTTTGTTGTTTCCCCATGAGAGGCGTTAAACTTTCTGTGGAATGGATGAGGATGGGTTGGGAGGAAGTAGGAAGAAGGGGAAGAGGGGGAAGGAAGGGAAATTTGTGGTTGGTATGTAAAATGAATAAAGAAAATAAAATTAAATATTAAAAAAGAAGGGAAAAAGTTCATTAAAGACAGATGGAAAGTGTTAATTGTCTTGAAACTTTTTAAAAAACATTAATTTATATGATATAGCATCAATGGCATACACAACTTTATGATGCTGAAAAATTTATTTGAATTTGCAAAGACAAGTTGACGATAATTTTTGCTATACTCGCATTTTTCTATTTCTCCTATCTACGGTTCTTCTATAAAATATTTTTATCCTTATCAAACTATCTTCACTAGGATCACTTAATTGTTATTTAATCAAACCTACATATGTTAATATAGTTTCCAAATATTTTAGAATTCAAAATTACTGAAAATTTCACCTCTAACATTAATACAGGAAAACTGAGATTTAAATACAGAAGAAAAAAATCATTTTTACTTTTTATTATATAGACAAGATCTTACTACAGGGACAAAACTTACCACTAATTTTCCATCCCCATGTCTCAGTTCCCCAAAAGCTGGGCTTACAGTCATGCATCACTTCCAGACAAAATATTGCCTTATATTGAAGCATTACTTTGCATACATTTATATATAGATGTATATATATATGTATAATTTACATATATGAAGTCATTAGAAGCATTATTTGCAATATATTTATATATTTTTTTAATTACATTTTTCTTTTCACTTATAGTTTTTGAGATACTAAAAATATGAATACAATAAAGATCCAATCTATTTTAACTCCTATAGCTGTATCATTACATTCTATAGAAATTTATGGCATTAGTGCCTATATGAAGTTTTGCTTTGTATTAGGAGGCTGTTTGTTTGTTTGTTCCTGGCTCCATATTATTTGCAATACTGTTTGGCCAGGAGCTTAAGTGTATTTCTAGATAACTCATATCACAAATTAACCCATCTCCATTAATCTGTGTATCATCACGTGGCTGTGGCTTACAGGGTAAAGTTCTGGCATCTGTCTCTGGCAGGGCTCCATGGCGTGTCTCTGACTATGACTTCATTTCCTAGCATTCAGTTAGTTTTTCCCACCTAGCTCTACTCTGCCTGATAGGTAGAATAGACTTCTTTTTGTTGTTCTCTTGGCTTTCTTACATATTCATAACATCCTATTATTTTTAATATTTTATAAAATCATGCAATATATTTTGAGCATATCCATCCCCCATTTTACCAATTCAAGTTCTCCTAGACTCCCCCAGCATGTTCCCATCTCAATTTATTGTGCTCTAAATTTTTAACTCCTGAAGTCAGGTTGATGCGGCCTATTTGCCAAGAGTTTGTGAGATCAAAACACAAGTAATATAGTAGTAGTCCCAAATAACAATAAAACAGACTCTTGTGACTCAGTAGTAATCACTGTCAATAATATTTCCTTAGTTAGAAGTAGTGTCTAATGTGTAACAATCCCTCCACCTCTTTTCTCATGGAATTTTCATTAGCTTCAGTTAATGAGTACAATATCCATGTCATGTCTAAAAACTAGCAGTTTACAGAATTTCCTCTTCTTCTGCTCTTACATCCTTTCTGTTTCTTTTACAATGTGACATTGGTGAGGAAAGGGTTAATAAAGTTATTCCTCTTATGGCTGGTTATTCATTTACCTGTTTCTTCAGCCCTTTGACCAGTTATGAGTCTGCATTAATCAGTATGTACTGTAAAAGAAGCATCTCTGACCAAGATTACAGTACCACAATTCAGTGCTTATATGCATAAATAAATATAAAGTAGTTTACTAACATGATCATGTGGAAAATAAAAACAGTACATCCCTCCCTAGGGCCTTCCTAGACCTCCATAGCCATGGGCTTCTACCAAGTCTACAATATTCCCTGAGTTTCCTCCTGGGAATCAGGTATTAAATATGATGAGAGAGTGATTAGTTACCTCCATAACCATCATGCCACTATCAATGCACTAGACACACCTTGTCTAGGATTGTCAGCATTATAACCTATGGAATCCATTTTAGAGGGAGAATACTGATGTTATTTATCCTGTAATGTCCTTGAAGGCACCTCCAAGTTCTGTGAAAAATAATCAGAAGGAAATAAGTTTGAGACCAGATTCTCTTTTTCCGGCAAACTAAATTTATGGTATTTTAGTGATAGGATCATCTAATCCTAGTAGGAAAACAAGAACAATAGCTTGTGTCATTTGAAGGACTTCTGAGATTTTCCTGACCAATAACTCATATAGAGGTATCTTATGCCTGGTACTTTGCTTAATAACTTGTGTCTCCTATAAACAACTTTCTACGAGAAAATGTCATACTAATTTCTAAAGTGGTTGTACAAGTTTGCAGTCCTACCAGCAATGGATCAGTGCTGAGTTTTTTACTCAGCAGTAAATAGACAATGGGATTGTGAATTTTGCATGCAAATGGATGGAATTAGAAAACACTATCCTGAGTGACGTAACCCAGACCCAAAAAGATAAATATGGTATGTACTAACTCATAAGTGGAAACAAGCTATAAACAAAGGATGTTGAGCCTATAATTCATGATCTTAGAGAACCCTAAGAAAATATATAGAGATCCACCTGGAAAGTAGAAACAGACAAAATTGCCTGACAAAATTGGGAGCATCAGAGTAGAGGGAGAAGTGGGAGGAAGGGAGAAGGGGGGGGTGTGAGGAGAACTTGAGGGAATGGGATAGTTGACTTGGAGGAAGGACAGAGATGAGAGCAAGGAAAGATATATCTTGATTGAGGGAGCCATTAAAGGGTTAACAAGAAACCTGGCTCTAGAGAAATTCCCAGGAATCCATAAGGATGACCCCAGCTAAGACCCTAAACAATATAGGAGAGTAGGCCCAAACTGCCCTGCCCTGTAGTCAGACTGATGAATATCTTAAATATCATCATAGAACCTTCATCCATCAACTGATGGAAACAGAGGCAGGGAGCCATATAGGAGCACTTAACTGAACTCCTAATGTCCCGTTGAAGAGTGGGAGGAATGAGAATATGAGCAAAGAGGTCAAGACCATGATGAATACACCCACTAAAACAGGCAATCTGAGCTAATGGGAGTTCACCATCTCCAGCTCGACTGGGAAGGAAACAGCATAGGTCCAAACTTGTCCTGCTGAATGTGGTTGACAGTTGCATGGCTGGGGAAGACTGAGGGGCCACTGGCAGTGGTAACAGGATTTATCCTACTGTATGTACTGGCTTTTTGGGAACCTATTCTTTTTGTATGGATACCTTGCTAAGTCTAGATATAATAGAAAGGGCCTTGGCCCTTCCACAAAGCAATGTGCCTTATTTACCCTCTCTGAGGATTGGATGGGGATTGGGTGAGAGGATATGTGGAGGGAATGGGAGTAGGGGAAGGAATGGGAACTTAGATTGGTATGTATGATAAATAAAGGTAGTTTGTTTTCCTTTTTAAATAAATAAATAATAAAACAACTGTCTACACCCTTGGAAATAGCTCTACTCAAATGTCTCTTTTAAAGTGTATTTTTAATTAGCTTTGCATGTGTAATTCAGTTTTGCCTAATCCACCCCTAGCACATCCTTTTTCCTATCCTTCAGCCCCATCCGTGCTTAAACACCAAGCATTCACCTCTCTTCATTGATATCATGTATGTCCTCCTATTTATTTTTGTTGTCCTTTTAATGGGATTGCAAGATAATAGGCTTCCATATTTTTTAATATGGCCTGCATTTTGGTTTGCTCTCATTCCGAACTGCTTTTAACTTCTATTACCCCAGTCTTTCCATGCTTGAACCTGTATGCCCCTCAATATCCTACCTTTCTACCTTAACTTATCTACATTCTGTTCCCCTCAAGACCATTAATGCATGCCCTCTTAATAGGCCTTTTCTAATTTCCTGTCTTCCATATGTTCTTCAATTCAAATATATAAAACAAAAGTTTCAAAGGTAGGTTTCTCACATGAAACAATGTGTTACATGGCTTTGTGATGCTGAGGTATTTCACCTACTATTTTCACTTTCATCCAATTAAAAACAATTTCCATGATTGAGTTTTTCTTTACAGCTGAATAAAATTCCATTGTGTATATGTACCTTATTTTCACTATCAATTTATTGGTTGATGGACATCTATGCTAATGCCACTTCCTAGCTGTTGTATATGGAGCAGCAATTCATATAGATTAAGTATCTATATCCACTTATCTCTGTAGTAGAATACAAAGTCCTTTGGGTATATGCTTGGGAGTCATGTAGCTAGATCATGTAGTGGTTCTCTTGCTGAAGTTCTGAGGAGCCTCTAGACTGATTTGAAACAGATTTGTCTAGTTTCTTTTCTTCTGGTATGACAAAGCACCCTGACAAAAATCAATAGCGGGAGGAAGGGTTTATTTGACTTAACAATTGCAAGCTGCAGCCCAAAGTTTTGAGGAAGTCAAAGCAGAACCCAATTAGTTTGTCACACTATATTGACAGTCAGAGGCAGAAACAGTTGAATCCTCACCACTAGCTTTCTTGCTCGTCTAATTTTCTCCTGTTTTATCCAGGCAGGAAGCCCTGTGGAGGTAATGGGGCCACTGATAGTCCTGATAAAGGCCCGTGTCTCCCTGAATTTATAAACAACCAAGACAAACCAGTGACTTGTCCTCAGGCCAACATGACCCAGACAATTATTTGATTGAAGCTCCCATCTCAGGTGATTCTAAGTAATAGCAAGCTGATAGTTAAAATGTGTCACTTATCAGTCCTCAGACTTCTGGGTGCTAAAGTTGTGAACTACCATGCCATTTTTATTCTTCATGTTTCTATTTATCAATACCACTTAGTTTATTTACAGTTTTCAGTTCCATGAATGAATGTTTTTATCTTTTAACAGATTTACTCATCTGTAGAAACTTAATTCAAAAAGCAATAGACTTAGCTGTATTCTAGCAAAAGTTGTGTATGGGGAGGGCTTTGCTTTGACAGTTGTAATACTGTTGCTTTTTTTTTTCTTAAGGGAGAATTGTAGGCTTGCTCTCTTCAGCTCTTCTGCTATGTAGGGGTATATACCTTCCGTCCTGTAGGAACAGCAAAGCCTTTAATGTACCCCTAGAAAGGAGATGTCCTCAGGGTTAGCTCCCAGCACTTTGATCTTGAATCTCAGACTTTATAATCATGTGAGAGAATTCTTTCAAGGAATCCCCTTTCTTAGGATAATAAATGTACACACGTGTACATTTTTTAAAAATTTTTTCTCTTTTTCCAAATAACTAAAGTCTTCAGAAATTGACTTTGCTTTAATCTTTAGGAGGAACAGGCTTTTATTAAATTTATTTTATGAATTTCTTTAGTGGAAGCTTTTGATTTTTTTATATGAATATTCAGTCACTTCCAGTATTAGCTTTGTGTCTATCTCCATATCTCTGGATACTTTCACCAGCCAGTCATTACTCCTCCAGCCATTCATAATGCACACATTAACCCTGAATCATAGCTGGACAAATATAACAAATACAAGAGATACATCCATGATACCCCAAGGAATACATGATACTTATAGGATAGTCACCATAATAAATTGCTAAATTTATGGAAAAATGGATAGACTGTAGTAAATATATGAAGAGTTAGTCATTCTTTTATAATCATGATTTCAGGGGAAACAGGACATGTTAAATTATTTGTTTCTGTCAGTGCTAATTCTAAAAATATAAGAACAAATATAAATATATTAATTTAGTTCTCATTTTTATTTATTTCCAGTTAAGACTGAAGTTACCTTTAGACTATTATTATTATAATAACATAATATAGTAATATATTTTGTATTATAATCATTAAAATAATACAATGAGAAAGTGTATGATCCACCACTCACTATACATAAACACACAAACACACATACACACATATATACAAAATGTGTAAGCAAATGAATTATATATACACACACATATATAAAATCACTTACATATTAAATAATGCAAAATCTAAGGATATTACTTTTCAATTTATATGTTATGGTGTGTTGATGAGGCAAAGGTTAAATGAGTGAAATTTCCCTTGATTTAACAATGTAAACATTTTCTGTTTTCTTTAGTGCTTGGCTCAGAGGCTTGTCACCATTCTTTTTAAGATACAGAAATTAAGTGCTTAAGGCCTATAACTTACTTTCCATTTCTATGTCAGTAATTTCCTATATAAGTGCTACTATTAATAAATTAAGTTTTAAGTATCCAATATAAAGGATGTGCATGATTTTCTCTGTATCAGAATATTTGTACTGATAAACAAATCTATCCTGTCTAGATATCTTAATTCAATAAAATGTATGTTGAATGGCATACTCAATTTTATCTCAAATGCATTCAGTTAAATTTTGACATAAGTTGCCTCCCCCTTTTTAAGTGTTCATATATTCAAAGTCAGCTTTCAGATTAAAGATATTTTTTAAAGAAAAATGTATCAGTATATAAATATACTTTTAGGGGGAAAACTCTATCTCAGTGACAAGAATGGTTCATGAAATTTTCTGTTTCAGGTTAGAGATAATGTGTATATATGACACCAGATGAATCAGGATGACAAATAAGAGACCCAACTTGTAGAGACCTTTCAACAGGACGGTTGCCCTTGCTTTTCCTGTCCTCCACACAAAACCCAATAGGAGTAACACTTTTAGTACTTTTAGTCCTGCTGCAGAAAGAACCAGTATTTCCCTTTCAACTCTTCTTACCAGTGCATTCTGTCTTCCTTCCCTAGAAAGTCATTGCCCAGAGCCCCTAAATAATCCTGACCTCCATGGGTATTCCAGAGCAAATAAACGTATCTAAAAATTGAAAGCTAATGATACATAAAAACCTGTGCAAGTCAAAGCCAGGCCAAATCGCAGCACGTAGACCAGAGGGGGTTGAGAATGAAATCCCACCCCTGGCTGAGCGCTATCAGGAATTGTTAACTGCTGGGAAAGGGAGACCCAGTTTATTCTAAAGGTGGTTGTTACCCCTGGCTATTTATTCAACCACCCTTCACAGAAGCCACACACCAGGAACATTTGGGTAGCACAAATTGTTCTGAATGGCTTTAAAACAATGAGGATGCAAAGTGGAAAATATGAAGATGTAGGTGTGAATTTTGGAAGAGTTGAGAGCAAGGAGAATAAACATGATCAGGATACATTGCAAAATATTTCTAGGAATTAGAAAACATTAAACATGGAATGAAACCAATGAGTGGATGCATAAAAAGCCATCCATTGTTACCCTGAAACTGAAACTTAACATTTAGATAAAGCTGAACTTAGAGAAGCTAAAAGGAGAGACAATGGGGTTATTTCTATATAATACACGTGTTTTATGAGGTTGTGAGTATGTGAAAGAAAAAGAACCACTTGCAAGAGTTTGCTCTCTCTTTCCAACATTTGGTCCTCAGGTCATCAAGGTCAAGCAAGTCTTATTGCTTGTCACTCAGCCATCTCACCAGCTCCAGTCTTTGTATTTTCATGAACAATGTGAAACAGACTTCTTCAGAGACCTGTTTCTGCTTGTTTTTTGTTTGTTGGTTTGGTTTTTTTTTTTTTTTTTGGCTTCTTGAATAGGTGCTTTGTTTTATACATGAAAACAAATTATTTCTCCTTAATTGAATTGTACTTTAAAAATAAAACTTAATTCTCTGGCACACAATGTGAAAACTTTAACATGATTTAAAGGTGGTTACCTGGGACATTGCACATGCTAGGTGAGTCCTCTCCTGCTCATCTATATATATATCCTCTGCCAATGAGCAGTCACTGCTGATGCTTCTTTCTAGAGATGTATTTGTGTTTGTGCTTATGTGTATGTGTGTAGGTAGGGACACATCACTGTAGGTACTCTTGGAGTCCAGATGAGAGACTCTAATACCTGGAGCTAAAACACATGCAACTGTGAGGTGTTCAGCATGGTTATTGGGAACCAAAAACCTATGGTGCTTTGGAAGAACAAGAAGGCAAACAGTGATCTATATATCTGTATTTCTAGATCTATATCTATCTAGATATAGATATAAATTATATCACTTTCGTTTGTCCCTGTCTTTCTTCCAGCCTCTCCCAGGCACCCTTCCTCAAATCCCCCTCATGGTCCCCCAACCCTCACGTTGATATTCTATTTTTCTTTGTTATTGTTGTTAAATATATATATTCTTAAAAATATAATCAATTCTCCAGCATGCATTGCTACTTATTTATTATCAATGTTCTAATATTATAGTGCCTAGGATTTCCTCTGATAACCACTTAATACTATAAGGCACTGAACAGTTTGATATCATTGAAATTATTAGGAAAAATCAGTTAGTGGAAGAGATTCAGTGATTATAAAAGGATGCACAACTTACTAAAAGAAAAAAAAAGCCAAAACAAAAATCCTGTTTTTTCCTACACAATTTAATTTGAATGTTATTTTAATATATAATACTTTTATTTGATCATGTTTTTTCATGCAAACCAAATTTTATTTGATGCAAATTATGATTTAATATGTACAAGTCATGTGCTTGAAAATATGATACTTGAGTGTTTAAAATGCTTGATTTTCAAACTACTTCATACTTACCTTCATCAGAAAAGTATGATTTTCTGTCTGTGTGATCTATTTAAAGCTATACATTTCAATAATCCTTTAATAACAAAATCTATCCATTGTAACATTATGGATGAGCAGCATTATTTCCTCCATATGCTCTCATAAAGAATTATATATTGTCATTATAATTAGTAATTGTGTTGAAAAATATAATTATACATTATAAAGCATTTTTAGCATTATATATAATTAACCTGAAAACAATTATGCTATGAATAATTCATTATTTATTTTAAAAACTTTCTTTAAAAAGCAGTTTATATCAAAGAAATGTTAGAAACTTTTTAGAAAGGAAGAAGAACCAAATAAAAACTACTAAAACAGTAACTTTCTCATAGTTTGCCAGAAGGAAAATATACATGTTCTTACGTAACTTAATGAATGCTATGCCTGGCTTATATGCAAAGCTTGCTTTTATACCAGTATGTCGAATCCAAGAACTCTTTGGGAGAGAAGACTTTTAGAAAAGTGCATCCCATTCGCACTGCAAGGCCCTCATCGAGATTCGTCAACAAAAGCCCAGCTGTCCCGTGAGCTGATTTCCACAGGCTGCTCCTCTTCATGCTAAATGATATAACTAGGAAGGGTAGCTAGGCATTTCACCACATGGCTTAGTTTGTATATATCAGATTTGTGATGCAAAGTATCCTACTTCACTATGTCTCATAATATGTGATCATTTCATAAGTGGAATTCATTCTAACTCATTTTTGTTGTTAAATAGTATAGGCTTTCTAGAATATGTTTAAATTTTTGGAAAAATAAAGCATCATCCAACTGTATTCCTTAACACCTATCAATTGCACTGCAAGTTCCAGAGTATATCTCATATATATAGCATATCTCATATACAGACACATTATATATATGTATATATATTATATTATATTACGTTTATCCTTACACAATTTTTTTGAATAGCTCAGTTTAAAATTTCTATTTCTTTGAAAGTTAAGAAAACCTAGAAGACTAAGCAAAATAAAATTTGTCTTGAGATTCTGGAAAAGAGATCTATGACAGTGTAGGATACTGAAAACAATGAGTATAAAAGAATGTGGTCAAAGAAAAAATGAGTTACTCTAAGCAAAGAAAGCAAGAATTCCACACATCTCAACTGACAAACAAGCCAGATATTTATACTGATTTATAAATCTCTTTTTAACTTTATTAGAGAATGTGTAAGGCTATATTAAAATTTATTTTGTTTCTGTTTCTGTTTTTCTGTAGTAAGTCTGAGACTAACACGGGTACACTGTCAAGATCTGAAATCTAATGTACAAAGGAAATAAAAGTTTAAGCATAAATTAATGTAATTTTTATTTTCATGAACCTGTGCAATGGGAAAACCTGGTTTTAGGTTATAATTTAGTCATATAAATTGACTTTGCCATCATGTACTTATAAGCTAAAATATTCCATTTTCTAAGAATTATAATATTGTCTCTTTGTTTATGTCAAAGAAACCAGTATCTAACTCCTGAGAATAAAGTATCTACTCAGGGGAAGATAGGGTATGTAATATGAAGCTCATTGAAAAATGTTGAATAGTTACAAAATAAATCCAGATAGTGATAACAAAGCATAGAAGCAGACATTGTATGACAGAATATATAATATCAGATATTTGTATGATAGCCCATAAAGATAGAATATAGTTGACATCACTAGTCTTCCTTTAACATCCATGTTTGAAATAAGATCTGTAATTGATATAAATTATATTTACCAAATTTAATTACAAATAATTCCTAATTAGCAATCCAATAAATTAAACTTATGTTGATATAAATTTGTTATATCAATACAGAGAGGGGAAAGTAAGACAAGTTATGTGATCATTCTAAAATTTAACTCTCAAACTTACAGTCTAACTAGAAATAGGCAAAATTTGCATTATTCTCAAGTAATTTTAGAATTTGACACAAACTAGAAATTTTATTGCAATTCCATTTTATCTTTGTTTTTCAGTGCTAGAAATTACTCATATTGTTTTGTGCAGTATTGCTATTATTATAATTCCTGAGGTGCCTGCCATAGGCTTTTTATTTTGTAGATAAAAGACTGAAAACTAGAAAAATAGACAACAGACAAACTATAGCTAATTAACCCAAGTTGGAGCTACTTACCACAGCTTTGAGACAGAATGAGAAGAGCCTCAAATGCCAATTGCTCCGAAATTACCAACATCTCCAGATGGCTGCCTCTTATCTTTCAGAATCACCTGTATGAATGCTTGCTGTGCAATGTACTGACACGTGCTTGCAAATGCTGCAGGCCTTTCTGAGTAAACACAAAATATTTACTCTTTCCTTTAGATCCTATCTCCATAAGGAAGTATTCCCTCCAATACTTTATGTAATTTTTTATGTCAACACAGCTCTAGTTTTTAATTTGGACTCTCATACTTCTAGCAAGGTAAGGAACTCAAAAGACCTATGCTGACATTTCTTATAATCACTGTTTACACACACACACACAATGCACACACATATACATATCTAATTAGAGTTACATAAACATAAAATTATCTATATGATTTTATAATTATAATTGGTCCAGAAAATATTATCCAGCCCAGTCCAGGTTGTCTTGGAAGGACCATTTTTCTGCCTCCCAGTCATGTTATTACAGGTATACACTCCCACATCCAGACAACTACTAATATCTTTTGAAGTCTCTTATCCCCAGTTTTCTGCCTTGTTTCTCTATTGTCAATCAATTTCTCTCATTTCACTTTGTATTACATAATAAAAAAGCATACCTATCTACCTTAATCTACTTAAATTACCCTAACTTATTGACTACAGTCAAAATTAAGTTTAATGATCTTTATGTAGTGTGATTCGGTGTACACAAATATTTTTATGCAACTTTCAATTTATATTTAATACTATAGGTCATTAATATTCAATTTCTATATAGATTAATTGGGGGGGGTTCCAAGACAGGTTTTCTCTGTAGCTTTGGTGCGGGTCAAGGAACTAGCTCTTGTAGACCAGGTTGGCCTCGAACTCCCAGAAATCTGCCTGCCTCTGCCTCCCAAGTGCTGGGATTAAAGGCGTGCGCCACCACCACCTGGCTAGATTAATATTTTAAATCATTCTTTTAACAATTTTGGTGAATGCTTCCACCACTATCAATACCACTACCACCATTATAATTTTCTGTTTGCACAGTGATTTTATTTTTACGTGTATTTTTATTTAACTAGAACCAACTAGAGCCAACACAGAATTTTTTTTTTTAATTTTTTTATTGATAAAAGGAGGATAAAGAAAAGAAAAAAAAACAAATTTCCACCTCCTCCCACCAGCCTCCCATTTCCCTCCCCCTCCTCCCACTCTTCTCCCCCTCCTCCCACTCTTCTCCCCCTCCTCCCACCCCTCTCCCCTTCCCCCCACTCCTCTCCCCCTCCCTTTCCAGTCCAAAGAGCTGTCAGGGTTCCCTGCCCTGTGGTACGTCCTAGGTCCTCCCCCCTCCATCCATATCTAGGAAGGTGAACATCCAGACTGGCTAGGCTCCCACCAAGCCAGCACATTGCATAGGATCAAAACCGCGCCAACACAGAATTTTTAACTGCTTGAACACAAGTTTAAAAGAGGAAAACAAATTTATTTTGTTAGAATCAATGTTGTATTAACAGTCTCAATCATTTATCATTATTCAATTAGTGACAGTATAAAAGCATTATTAATTAAATACTATTTATATATCAATAAAACACTAAGTGTTCTGCATTCTGGTTTTAAGCACAGTTCATTAGACTTTTATATAATATACCTCTTTGTGTCCCTAATATATATTATAAAGTTATTAGCATTAACCTTATAAAATAGTCTTGAAAATGAAAGGGTTATTATAGGACTAGAGAGATGGATCAGTAGTTAAATGGAATCACCGTCCTTCAAGAAGACTTAAATTTCTAGGAAATGGGAGTTGGATTGCAATAATCTTCCAGGGAATACAGTGCTCCTCCTTGGCCTCTATGAGTACTAGGCACACACATGTATGTGGTTCCCAGACATATATGCAGATAAAACATTCTTATAATCAATGAAGTAAAATAAAAGGTTGTAGATTCATAATTTAGGGCCACTAGCATATGAACTGAAATTAGAGTATATCATATTGGCTCTAAACTAAGGAAATGACAGATATTATTTGCTCATTTCACAAGTGCAACTGTTAGCAACTTGTGAATGCTCAATACATTTTACCTGGAATCTTTTCTGTTGTATCACATTTGTGAAAATTTTCCCAGATCCTCTCAATTTTTCACTGATAATCCTCTATTTTAAACCTCACTTCATTACTGTTTCTGATATTCACAAACATAAATATTAGAACATAAAATTAAGAAACTATACAAAAAGGATTTTTTGGCCTTACCACATATGTTTTCATAGCTCTTTGAATATCAATTTTTTATTTTAGTAATTACATTTTTTAATTAAAATATAATTTTTCCTTTCCCTTTCCAGCCTCCAAATCCTCCCTTGAAAATCCGCTCATTATCTGTCAAATTCATGGCCTCTTTTTCTTTAACTGTTTTTGCACACACACACACACACGAATACACATTACACGTTATAAGATATATAAACACAACCTCCAAAGTCTGTATTATGTTATTTGTGGGTATGTTATTCCAGGGCTGATCAGTTAGTACTAGAAAATTCAGTGGTCTCTTTTCCCTGGGGGAAACTCTTTCTCCATCTCTCAGCACTTTTTAAGTTTTTTCTTTCTTTTTTCTTTTTCCAATAGTCTTGCAAAGGTCTGGACACAACAATACCTCGAAGCAAATTAAAAAGCCAAACTAATATAACCAAATGAAAACAATGGAAAGGACAGAGGCATGTGAAGTAGAGAAAGGTCAGAGACTGAAGTGCTCTGTCCACTTTCTTCTGGTTTCTTTATTCATTCACCTGTAAGAAACGTGGGGTCACGGTTGCAAACTAAACCTCAGTATGACAAACCTTTTTCTCTTACATTTTCAGTAATTTTTCCCACTTGTCATGCAAACAGAAAAGTTTTATTTTTAGTTATATAATTCTATTAATCATAAGTTAATCAAATATTATTTTAAAAGGTGAGAGGATATCTCATCAAACCCTATATCTCATCATAATGGTTTCAAAATCAGTGAACTTCAGGTTTTGAGTACTTTGGGTTTTGTTTTCTAAATTGTTATTTTGCCCAAGTTTCCCCGAATATCCTCATGGAAACAAAAGACACATTTTGTTAACAAGTCTATATCTTTGCGTTTTTCTTGTGACATTTCCTTTTTTTTGGCATCATTTTATAATATTTCACAGATAGAAGCATTTAATTTTGCCATTTACCTTTCCCCCAAATTTTAAGCTGTTGAAATTAAAGGGGAAAAAAAGACGGAGCGTTTTATTGAGGTGTTGTGCCTCATTCTGCTCACAGTAGTTAACAGGTGTGAATTGCTTCCTCACCAGCGTAAGATTCCTGCTGGGCAGCCCTTTTGTGCACTTCATGCTGCTTTCAGCTTCTATTATGACTGCAAAAATACCCGAATCTACTTTAATGTAATTTTAAATGCTTTGCTGCTTTGAATAATGTTTATTTGTAAGGCCTCGCCTGAAATAAAAGTAAATAAACACGGCAAAGTAAGAGTGGGTACCTCATACTAGGTACAGCACTGGTTTTAGAATGATTGCTGAACTACTGTGTAGAAGAAAATGTCCATAAATTATATATAAATACACAGGCACACAGCTTTCTCAGAAAACGTGCCTGTATGGGGGTGGGGGTGGAATACATTCCATAATTAGAAAATTTGCCTCAGCAGAGTGTGTCTTTACAGAACATATGAAGACTCATTTTTGCTTATCAGTGCTTCATATATTATAAGATATACCAACTATTTGTATAAAATATAAGTTGTATTTTGTGTTACGTGAAGTTTAGAGATGATTTACAGTATAAATAAGAAGATATATGTCGATTATATTGACACATGTATAAAAAGGCCTTGAACATCTATATATTTATGTTTCCACAAGGGTCCTGACTGGATTGGGTCTCTAATTATATTAATAGTTCCTTATGTCTCATTATACTATCTGTCTTTGGGTTTTCAGACTTCACCTGTAAAATTATAAACAGTGACAATGATGGACATGTGTATTGATAAACAAAACTTATGCTTAATGATAAAAAGTGATTTCTGTTAGAAAAACTGAAATTGGTCCACGGATTGAAGAGCTTTCTATATCACTTTCTGAGTTCTTTTTGGCCCTTAGAGTGTAACCATGATGCATTTTTCTCAGAAAATAACTATCCTGAATTTCTCTGGTAAATGCAACAGGCAGCGTAACATTTAAAGAATAAATTTCCTTGATGCTTGTTAAAATGATAAGGAAGCTGATGTAAGGATGTCGCAATACATATTAGAACACCATAGTGAATTTTAGAGCAATTTCAACTCTAAAAGCCAAGAGAGAAGATAGGAATTTACAACAAATGAACAGATAGAGGGTGTGTTAGTGGTAGGAACATTACTGAGATTTAGAATAAAATGCTACTTTTTTATATTTGGTATTATAATGTAACTATATAATTTTCCATTCCCTTCCCTCCCAAGATTTCTATATACCCATTTTTCCCTTTTTAAAAACCATAGTCTCTTTTTTCATAAATGGTTGTTACATGCACACACTTATATTCATATAAATTCCTACACAGGACCTGTTCAGTCTGTGAAGCTTCATTAGGAAATTTGTTTTTCTTTCTTGGGAAAGAACTATTTCTCCCACTCTCAGCATTATTAGTTGTGGAGGGTTGGGGGTTCCCAGGCTATCTCCGATCCACTTAGGAATGCCTGCCTTTGCTCTTGTTTACCTCACATTTGAGCATTGATGTTGGTGAGAGTTTATGGTATAGTTGTTTTTTTTTTTTTTTAACTAGGAGACACAATCTCATAGAGAACTTCCTGATTTTTTTGGTCCTTACAAACCTTCTATTCCTTGTCCCATAATGTTTTCTGGGCTTTAGGTATGTTTTTGCTGTGCTTTTATGGTAAGGAATAAAGAGAGTTCAAGTAGACTATAGTTAGAATCCATAAAATAGGTAGAGGAGAGATATGGCATCGCAGACCCTGCATGGCAAGCATAGATAGAATCAGTGCCCTGCAAGAGAGAGAGAGAAAGGCAGGAGTGCGTAGTGAAAAGAGTGATGTATTGATAAAAATAGCAGGTGAGCTATGTCTTAGGATGCACTGACATCATAAATATGATTTTGATAATGAGTTTCTTTCATATATGAGGGCTTATATGATACTGATACCTTATTGAACTAACCATATTCATATCCACAAGCTATTAAATCCCAGGAGTTTTCACTATCAAAGTAAATAAATGAATGAATTAATAAATAATTCAGAACAAATATGAGTGGTAATTTAACATGGAATAAAGTGTGGGCAGAATACAAAGGATCTTGTTGCTTTCAGAGTTGAGTGAATTCCACATCTTAAATTTGAATTGTGAGTTATGAAATTGATGATGTTGTCAAAGGCCTTGGCATATGAAAGTGAGAAAATTAAAGATACTACAAACTAAAATGTCAAATAACAAATTGGTATGTATAGAAATTCATTGAAATTAATGGTATAGTAATTCCCCCTGCCATAGTTCAGGTAACTATTAGATAGCATCTAAATAAGTTGTATTTGCATAGTCTTGGGAAACCCTAGAATCAGTATCTGACTGTACCTTGACAGAATGATGATTGAGAACAGGTTTCAAGTACCAGTAAAGGAAACTTTTTTCTACAAAAATTGTGATAAAATACAATTAGAAAGAATATCAAACACTTAAATGAAGTCACTTGACGAGAAAACATAGCTAGATTAGGGACTGCAAGAGTTGTTCATGACTTGTATCTTCTATGGCTGAATGAGCACCCTAGAAGAAACTTGTTCATCATATCTTTCCATGACATATGGGTAGCTAAATACAAGTTGTGTTTGCATTATACTTGGCTTGGGATTAACTCACTCTCAATAGGAAATACAGAAAAAGATACATTTTGCTTTATATAAATATGTGATTGAGTGGATCCAGAAGAGAAACAAACATGAATATTATACAATAACAATGACTTTACTGCATTGCTAAGTTATATATAGAACATTTTATATCAACTTATAAAATAATTCCCATCTTTTGTTTTTCTGTTACTGTGAGGTTGAGGCATTCCATATTGTAACAGACTTTCATAATTTCAGCAATTAAGAGTCAGGGGTGGTGGAATTTAGTTCACAAGGCTTCTATCCTTTCACACTTTCGAGTCCATGAAATGTATCACAATGAAAGATAGGAAAGAAGTCATTTACTTAAGTACACTGCAGTTTCTACTTTGCTCTCATTATTAATTTCTGTGAAGACAAATACTTGAAAATAAAAACACCAAAAGAAGTTTGAGGCAATATATTATATATTTTCTCATACATCCAAAGCTTAAGTAGCATGCTGTTAGCAAGAACTTTGATACACAGTAAGTTTAAGTTGAATCAAACGTTGAAGCATAAACACACGATCAAACATGTATAAGTTCATGATCAAACATGTAATTGTTCCATGACATATGTATATACACCTAGACAAATCAATTATGTATTATACTATACAAAATATATTTAAATAATGCAGTTCAAAGTCATGAAACACACATATTTTTGCACTAGTTTCATTGACATTGTTTGTTAACTAAAGGTTTATTGTTTTAATGTTCCCAGTCTCAAGGCATTAGATACGATCTTTTTATTGATCATATTAACGTGGTATAGTTTGAAGAAGCTGCCTAGACAGCCATTTTCAGGAATTTAAATCTATTTCTAAACAAATATGAACAAATCATCTGTTCATATTTGAAATAATTTATTAAATTCAATATGGGCTACATGCAGATTAGAAGACTAAGTGCACATTTCCAAACTTACTATATTATATTCAGAGTTATAAAATTTAGATTCAATAAATGGGCTATGCCAGCTCATAGAAAAAATAATATCTTCCAAATTAAAATATTGATTAACACCCAGAACTTGAAGTTGCCTGTTAACATATTTTTGCACCTGGATTTTGCTAATTTTCTGATCTTCTGCAACAAGACACATCATTATTTCTGATGGGATAACTCATTGTATGTTATGTTCCTTGAAATCAACTTGAATTAGCATTCAAAGCAATGCAATTCCATGAAACATAATTATTTATTGTAAACCTTAACTTACCTTTAGTCTTTGGATAAATTATCTTTAGAATATGGATCAATATTTTAATCAATAAATTGTAATGAACGAGCAAAGTAATGTGGGAAGTTCTTCTGTATATATGTTGCTTTTATTGGCTGAAGAATAAAGTTGTTTCAGGCAATGGCTTAGCAGAGTAAAGCGAGGTGGGAAATTTGAACAGAGACATAGAGAGAGAGAGTAGGTGGAATAAAGGAGATTTTTTTTATTACACCATTTAATAAACGTCCTTTTTCCTCTTTAAAGGAAAAAAAACCCCTCTGTGGTCATGCATTCAATGGGATGTAATTCAGAGTTAGTGAAGTATATCATTGCCACATGTGATAACACAGATGAACTGAAAAAACAACAATTTGAAAAGATCACTTCTGAGAGCGTTCAGCAAAATCGAGGGGGATACAAACTCCAGAATGAACTCAAATGCAGTGCAAGTAAGCAGATGTAAGAAGGAAGTCATTCATTAGCAAGCTTAGCTCTGAGGATTATTTTGACACCCTAAGTTTTCATTTCCAGTTAGAGTTCTCTTCAGTGATTCTATTTCTTTTTTTTTTTAATTTATTTATTTATATAGCTTCAGAAATAGGTAGATGCCATGTAGATGCACAAGAAGCAAGAATTAACAAACCTCAAGCTTCATGGTAAAATATAAAGTAACAGTAAAGGGTTAATTTAAGATGTAAGAATTAGTTATGAAGAAGCCTTAGTTAATAAACCAGCCAGTGTTGTAATTAATATAGTTTCTGTGTGATTATTTTGGTGTGGGTGGTCAGGAAACAAACGAGCAGCCTCTGCTTGCAAAATGACACCAAACTTTCGGCAACATACACCCACATAACATCTCAGAAAGCTTAAAAGAGAGCTTTTAGACCCATAAAAATGAGAGTCAAGGGGAGCTTCTGGGTAGCTGAATTTTTTGAGGTGGGGGTAAGTTCTGTTTGCTAGCTACAAGCAGAGGTACAGCTCCTATAAGAAATGGCTTCCTTGTTTGTATTGGCAGCACGAAAAACTGGCTCTTTCAGAAAGAGGTCCAGCTACAAAGCACTTAAATAGGGTTTGTGAGTAGAGTGCTACAGCTTGCTTAATGACAGCATAAACCTGCTGCATCCCTGGAGCTGGGGCAATGAGCATGGCTCACAGAGGTAGTGAGCATACCTCTGTCATATCGAAAGGCTAAGAGAGGTGGAGCCAGCATCTAGAACTGCCATGACCACAGTACTTACCATTTTAAAATGTTACTTGTCAGAAAAGGATTTCAGATAGACAAAAGAACAGATTCAGATAGCAAAGACCTCTAAGCGAGACACGGTGTGTTTAAAAAAATGTACGTAGGCCAGCCTAGTCAACAACAGCTAGTTCCAGAACAGGCACCAATGCTAAAAAAAGAAAAGAAAAAGAAAATGAACTCACAAAGGCCAGCTGGCCTGGGTCTGAAAAGCATGGGATAAAACCGGACTCGCTGAACATAGAAGACAATGAGGACTATTGAGAACTCAAGAACAATGGCAATGGGTTTTTGACCCTACTGCAAGTACAGGCTTTGTGGGAGCCTAGGCAGTTTGGATGCTCACCTTACTAGAGCTGGATGGAGGTGGGTGGTCCTTGGACTTCCCACAGGGCAGGAAACCCTGATTGCTCTTTGGGCTGATGAGGGAGGGGGACTTGATTGGGGAGGTGGAGGGAAATGGGAGGTGGTGGAGGGAAGGAGGCGGAAATCTTTAATAAATAAATAAAATAAAATAAAAAGAAAATGTGTGTAGGCTTGGGAGAGAGAGGAAAAACAAAGAATGTAAGCAGTTATAAAAAGAAGTAAATGCTTTAAAAAATAAAACAAAGTCTTTAAAGAGACAATAAAATATAAGAGTACAGACAGTCATAGATTAAAAATGTAAAGAAAAACAAGCCATGTAAAGATGGATCATGCAGAGTCTAGATTATGCATATTATTGTCTTTTCCTTGAAGTTTTTGACTCCAGAGAGATATCTAAATCTTGGGGCTGCTAAGCTAAACCAGTATATATGTATTTTAAAAGTATCTTAACTTTGGACTCGCTGAACATAGCAGACAATGAGGACTACTGAGAATCCAAGATCAATGGCAATGGGTTTTTTTATTTTTTTATTTTATTTTATTTTATTGCCTTTCTCTTAAGTCTTTTTTATTTATTTATTTATTTATTTATTAAGGATTTCTGCCTCCTCCCCTCAACCGCCTCCCATTTCCCTCCCCCGATCAAGTCACCCTCCCTCATCTGCTGGAAGAGCAATCAGGGTTCCCTGACCTGTGGGAAGCCCAAGGACCGCCCACCTCTATCCAGGTCTCCAAAGGTGAGCATCCAAACTGCCTAGGCTCCCTCAAAGCCAGTAAGTGCAGTAGGATCAAAAACCCACTGCGATTGTTCCTGAGTTCTCAGTATTCCTCATTGTCCTCTATGTTCAGCTAATCCGGATTTATCCCATGCTTTTTCAGACCCAGGCCAGCTGGCCTTGGTGAGTTCCCGATAGAACATCCCCATTGTCTCAGTGTGTGTGCACCCCTCGCGGTCCTGAGGTCCTTGCTCGTGCTCCGTCTCCTTCTGCTCCTGATTTGGACCTTGAGATTTCTGTCCCGTGCTCCTCTGTCTCTGTCTCCTTTCATCAGCTGATGAAGGTTAATATTCATGAGGATGACTATGTGTTTGTCTTTGGGTTCACCTTCTTACTTAGCTTCTCTAGGAACATGCATTATAAACTCATTGTCCTTTATTTATGGCTAGAAACCAAATATGAGTGAGTACATCCCATGTTCCTCTTTTTGGGTCTGGCTTACCTCACTCAGGATAGTGTTTTCTATTTCCATCCATTTGTATGCAAAATTCAAGAAGTCCTTGTTTTTTACTGCTGAGTAATACTCTAATATGTATATATTCCATACTTTCTTCATCCATTCTTCCGTTGAAGGGCATCTAGGCAATGGGTTTTTGATCCTACTGCACATACTGGCTTTGTGGGAGCCTAGGCAGTTTGGATGCTCACCTTACTAGACCTGAACGGAGGTGGGTGGTCCTTGGACTTCCCACAGGTCAGAGAACCCTGATTGCTCTTTGGGCTGACAAGGGAGGGGGAATTGATTGGGGGAGGGGGAGGGAAATGGGAAGTGGTGGTGGGGAAGAGAGATAAATCTTTAATAAATAAATAAATTAAAATTAAAAAAATATCTTAACTTCAAAATCTGAGTCTAAGGATATGTTACTTTGGAAAAGAGGTTCTTCTTTTATTTCCATAGAAGATGAGACCTGTGAACTCCTTCCAGGCTAATGTGGTCTGATCAAACAAGATCACCTGAAGAGTCTTCATGAACCCTAAAAATACTTCACCCAACAAACATCAGGAAGCACTTTAGAAAAAATATGTCCAAATGCCCAAAATAATTGTTTATAAATGTTTGTTTTCATTTAAAGGGTGTTGATTATAAATTGTTAAGATGTCACAGTCAAACTCTTTCTAAAAAAATATGGGAGGAGATATGATATAAAATTAATACTTTACATAGGTATGAATCTTGATGTATTGTGCTGTTATTTATAACTGACAGATAGGGTAGGTAGCTGCTTACATAAATGAATTAGTTATTTTCAATATGCAGGTTTTGAACTGAACTTAAATTTTGAGTTTCCTATGTAGTCTTAAAGACTACAATATAAAATATTTACATTTAAAATAATTTCATTTAATATAAAACATGTTCATTATTCTCTTAGATTTAATTGTCACAACTTAGAACAATATAGTTTTTTAATAATCTAAAGAATTTTTCTTAAGCAAATTTTATATTTAATACTTATCAATGAACTGTAAACATTCTTTCTAAAACTATTTCTTTTTAGAAGTAGATATTGTAAACAGTCTGTATACCACTACAGGTTCACCTGCAAACATAAACATATTTTTGTCATTCAGTTTTGCAGACTATAGACTATAACATTTCTGCTACAAAGATGATATATTATGTGCTGAAATTCTACATTCCATTAGTATGAATTTATGTGGGAAAAGATTCCTTGAAAAAGAAAGAGAAATCATATAAAAGCCCATAATGCTTAAACCAAACCTTGCTTCACTGATAGTTCTTGAGTTAGCAGAGTAATGGAGACTCACAAGTTTATGGTGAAACAATATGCTCTTCCATGTTCAAATCCTACATAGATATTCACATAGTCACCTTCACACATGTAGCATCATGCAAACAACATTCATGCAAGACACAAGTATTATTACCCATCTGCAAAAGTGGCACATGTCTCTACAAAGTACTACAGCTGCTAAGGAATGTTGGGAGGGCAGAAAAAGTCTCCAAGGAAGAGCATACCAATTGGTTATCCAATATGAAATGTCGAGCCGTAAAAGCAAACATACAAGTAATATATAGAGTAAGCAGGCTCTATTTAGGAATATATGCACATACACACATACACATATATGTATGAACTAAGCACTAGTAAAAAAATAAATTTGAGAGGGTATATGGGAAGGTTAAAAGTAAAGAAAAGGAAAGGAGGATGCAATTATATTATAATATAAAAATAAAATCAATAATAAAAATACAATAAAATAGGCATATGTATGTCAAACTCCTTAATTTCACTAAGAAATTGATTGATAAATATAAATATGCAACCTAAACAATGGTATTAATTTCATCAAGTAGAACATTACTGAAAAGATGATCTTACTCCTCTAAAGAACCCAAACAGTTATTGTATGCATACAATATTGACTGATGAAAATGAAAGAAAGTTTTGAATTTGAAAGAGAGGAAGGGTGATTTTGGAGAAAGGAAATGGAAGGATAAAATTATAAGAATATATTCAAATTCTAAAATAAAATAAAAACTACAAAACACAGTTTTTAATATTAATATTAAATTTATAATTTATTAATATTAAATTTAATATTTTTAAACTTAGTGAAAGACAAAAACCAAGTTTTCCCTTACTCTACACAGTTATTATCCTCCAACATAAAGAACTGGAAGCCTCTTTTCTAAGGATAAAATATTATATATCAAATCACAATAATAGTATCCTTAGGCTCATCATTGTGAGTGCGAGGCATTAAACTCAAAAAATACTTTCTAGGTGTATAAATCAATGGTGGAATATGTGAATAATGTGATCTTGCTAAAGTGAAGTATAAATAATATTTCTAGGTAATAATCAATGAGCTTATAGCTTGATGATATAAAAAATAAGTCTGAACAACATAGATAAATATTAATTAAATTTTAATATTTAAATTTTTTTTATGTATAGACCGTGTTTCTGTGCACATGTAAATGAAGGTAATCTCCGAAAGAACAATGTACTGTCTTACCAGTTGAGCCATATTTCTGGCTATAAAAATTAATATTTTATAATCTTTGTCATTTATTTTCATAATGTTTTTCAAATCTTCTACTTATTTCTTCTACTTTTGCACTAGGTAAGATTCTTATTATAGCTGATCCTGTAGCTTTTTTCAGGGTCTTTTTATTTCTAGCAAACCTCAATCCTAAATTATCATCTCATATAAAAATGCTAGGCTAGTCTGCTTAAGGCAAGGATTTGAAGAATTTACTACCTTGGTTTAAGACCATCAATTTTCTAACCCCTATATTACCAGGATAATTTTCAGAATCCTTGTCTTCTTACTTAGACTGCCATAGATGTGACTCCACAGCCTTGTGTCTCATCTAATTTTCCTTCTCTCTTTTCCCCTCCTTCCATCTACTTACTATCTCTGTAGCAGGCTTTCTGTTTTTATATGTTACTACTTTTGCTCATATCACTCCTTTTCGTAAGTCTCATTCCCTATCCTCTGCTGACTTTCCTTCATTACGTCATGCCCTGACACATCTAGTGTTTATGCTACAGACACTCTCTCTTGTCACCTGAAAACTGCTTTCCTGACTTCTGGGCATACATATTACTAATTAAGTGCATCGTGTTCCTTAATATAAATTCATGATAGAAAACCAATTTTAGAAGAAAATAAATCTTACTAGCAAATGCCCTCTGAGTTTTGAGTATTCGGATAGAAATCATAATCATTTCTTTTCCGTCATGGTTCAAGTAGGATTAAATAGAAGGGATCACTGGTCAGTGAGCCATGTTACACAAAGTTCCCAGTGGAGCTGGTAAGTCCATGTACACCTACATGAGCAGACACACACAGAGATACTTTAAGACAAAACTGTACTGTGATAATTTTATGGTATACATTTATACTATATCTCTTTGCTTTTTTCCTTCCAGGCATTATAGTTTTGTAGCTGACTATATTCTTTTCTTTGTGTTATTTATGGAACTCTTAGATTATTTCCTTTGCTCTAATCTTGTTCCTGATACTGTTTACAGTTTTGCCATTTTACATATTTTTTGCTTTTTTTTTTGATTTTTCAAGACAGAGTTTCTCTGTGTAACAACCCTATTGGTCCTGAACTAGCTCTTGTAGACTAGACCAGCCTTGAACTCATAGAGACCCACCTACCTCTGCCTCAAGAGTGCTGGGATTAAAGGGGTGCACCACTGCGCAGCTTTTGTTACTTACTTATAATTTATTCTACATTCTTCTGCTTTTCTCTGTTGCTATAATAGCTTCCTATTATTGTGATAATTGATTAGAAGAAGCTTTGTGGTTGAAGCAATCACAAATGCATAATCTTACCTTTCTGGACTTTAGTAATGTAAAAAGAGTGTTGCTGTATTCCAACCAAGTTGTCAAGACAGGAGTTTTGCCTGAAAGAATGGGAAATCCATTCTCTTGTTGGTTTTCATCATCCCCTCATTCTTGAGCAGATGGCTTGTTCCATCTTTAAAGTGAATAAAGGTCATGTCTTTGCCATGATGTTTTTGACCTGAGTGCCTTTCTGCTTCACTTTCTAAAGGCTCCACAGATACATTATGCGCACAAAAAAAATCAAGGATAACCTGGTCATTTCAGGATAAGTTAATTAGAAATCTAATTCCCATCTATAGTCTTAACCCTGCTTCTGTCTTATATAAGTTGTCAACACATGTTGTCAGGCATGAAAGTGGCTATCTCAGGAGGCTTATTGTTTTCTTTATATCACCTCCCATAAGATGATTTAGAATAATATATTCCACATATGGCTTATAACTTAAAACAAAAATATCTTTTATGTTCCTGAAAACACATAATGTATACTTTAAAATAGATTATAAGAAGTAATGTTTTCTGTGATTTTTCAAAGCCTGAATCATATTTTTATCTATATCTGAATTTTAGTAAAAATTTATGAAGTGTGATAATTTAATCTCCGGATTTACATTAACATGCATACACATATATATACACACAAGTATAGAACATTTCAAATTCCAATATTTTAAATCTTTCATTAATGTCCATATCATATTTTTCCACTCATTCTGGTGAACCTTTTTCTTTCACCTTAATACAGTTTTCAGTCTGAACTGAGGTCAATGCTTTAGGCAGAATTTACATATTCTAGCAATATTGATTTAAAGACAGATTCGTGTACTGGAGACATAGTCCCAGAACATATGGAAAGCAAAACAACTAAGATTCATTGTTTAAAAACATTTAAATGCCTTTATATGTGACTGAAGAAAGTAGATGAAATACAAGCCTGACCTTAGCATATAGGAGATGGTGTGTTATGACATTACTAAAAGTTATTTCATTGGCTTAGAAATTTAATTTTAATTAACTAGTAAGAGTATCTTAGAACAATCCTATTATTTTCAAACTCTCTATGCTAACTTGAATAAAACACATAAACATATTTCATCACTCAAGATTTATGTTTATCAATGATACTTGGAAAATGGAAAACATAAATAATTTGGGAACAAGTGGAACCACATGGCCTAATTTTTTAATTGACTTTAAAATACTAAGTCCCAAATTCAGAGTATGAAAATGTGACTTCATAGACCATTATGCAGAAATAGTTTTCTAAGCTGATTGTCATTACAATCTCTAAGGGCATTTAAAAATCTTGTTGCTCTGGTCACTGCTCCAAGTAATTAAGCTGTAATCAGATTCCAGGTCACATCTCAGACTAATAAAGTGAGAGCCAGATTTCAATGTGCTGATCTAGAAGTAGAAAGGTTCCAGTAGCAGTCATTGACACTTAGCAAAAATGTAGATAAACCTTTATCTTCTAATTGATTCTCTTCATTCCTTCTACATGGTATCTGGACATTTAAAACTCCCAAATTTATAACTCATATCAATGATGGACAGGGTGATAATTATTTGCTTATCTTTTAATAATTTTAGTATTATTACTGTTGTTTGCTTTGAAGTAGCATATTTCTGCATAGTTGTGCTGACCTGCAATTTGCTATATCGGTAGATGTTGGTTATCTCAAACTTACCCTAATGTTTCAACCTCTTTGGTGCTGTTGTTAAAGAATATGCCATCATACTTGACTCAATTTTAAGTTTTGAATCTTGTCATCTTTACTCCAGATTTTGTGTATGTTGTGATTACCATTGGTTAATAAATAAACTGTTTTGGGTTTACTGAAGTGAGAATAAGGCAAGGTGGGAATTCCAAGCAGATACAGAAGAAGAGAGTAGGCAGAGTCAAAGAGAGGTCAAATAACTACTGAAGGAGATAGATGCTGAATGCTAGACAAAATCTTACTGGTAGGCCACAACGACATAGTGATACACAGATTAGTAGAAATGGGTTAATTTAAGATTTAAGAGCTAGCTAGGAACAAACAAGAATTGCAATTAATATAATTTCAGTGTGTCTTTTTGGGTCTGGGCAGCCAGAAATGAACAAGCAGCCTCCAACTACAAATTGGCACAAAAAGTGGTCTGAAACATTTGGGACTGATGTCCACTCCCCACTTCAGGCCTGAATGCTTTTCTGCCCACTCAGGGTCAGGAGGAAAGTAGTTGAGACTATGCCATCAACTCAGTCATCCTTCCCCCCATCCCCACCCCACCTGGGTAGGTAGCAGAATCAGATCTGCTAGGAATACACAGGCAAGAGACCATGGCAGATTTCTGCCAACATACCCAGGGATATTTCCATGCTTGCAGTGTGCTGCATGGCAGATTTAGCTATTAGTCAGATAAAAAGGGTTTATGTGTTTCATGCTCCTTCCCAAAATTAAACTGGTGGGCATGGCTCCTACACAGTGGTCCCAGAGATGGAGGTAATGGAACCCCCAACATATTGAAAGGTGGAGAGATGTAGATCTATTATCTAAGTCACTGCAGATACACTGCTTACCATTTAAAAAGTGCTACTGGTCAGAAAATAATTACAGATATCCAACAAAGACAAATTTAGATAGATATAAACCTCTGAACAGGTCGCAGTGCATTAAAAATATATGTAGGCTTGAGAGAGAGAAGAAAAAGAATATAGACAGTTATAAAAAGAAGTAAAAGGTTTTAAGAAAAAGTAAAGTCTTTAAAGAGACAGAGTACAGACAGTCATAAATTAAAGTAATAAAGAAAAATAAGCCATGTAAAGATGGAAAATACAGAGAGTCTTGATTATGTATATCATTGTGCTTTCTTTGAATATTTAACTGTGAATGAGCTAAGTATAGAGAGGCATTTCATTGTATGGCCTGCTAAGCTAAAATTTGCTTTAAAGGCATCTTGACTTCAAAATTTTGTCTAAGAATATGTTGCTTTGGGAAAGAGGTTCTGCTTTTGTTTCCACCGAGGATAAGAATCTGTGGATTCCTTTCAGACTAATGTGGTTTGATGAACCAAGACCCACTGAAAGATCTCCGCGAAGCCCCTAAAAACACTTGATCTAACAAGAAGCAGGAAGCGACTTAGAGTGAACAATAACCAGATTCCCAAACATTGGTTATAAATGTTTGTTTACATTTAAAGGGGTATATAATACAGAGATGAGTACTTTGCATTCATGTATTGATTGGTCTATTGATACAAATTTAAGGTCAATTTTGTTATATGTATATTTCTGATCTTGCTTAATGTATTGTGTTTGTGCAGCACATTTAAAAATGTAATATATAATTAAAAATACAGGTTAATAGATACCTATCTTTAATAGTCAAACTTGTAGATATGCTAGTTAGGTTTTCTAGATATATAGAGATATATTTCAGTTAGATAGGTATTTTCCAAACCTTTTGAAGACTAACTGAATATAGCATTTAAAATGTTTTGAAAACTTATAATTTTTCATGACAATGAGCCTCATCTGTTCCTGGCATCACCAATTTACTTCAAGAGGATGATTGTCTTTGAAGAATTTTCTTATGGAGTTTGGCAAGGAACTGCTCTTGCTGGAACTGCTTGATGGTATGATGTACTCAAGCAATGTAAATAGAAGTTTTGATCACAGACATTGATATTTCTATGCAGCACTTACTTCATACAGGACTCTATTTTACAAGTTAGGAAGTATAACTATCTTTTCCAAAACAGGTCCCACCTTAGTTGCTTACATATTTTCTTAATGGAGCACATGATAAAGACAAATTATAACAGAAAGCTTTTAATCTTGGTGTTCATGGTTTCATAGTCTATGACCATTCTGTCAGGAAGAATAGCAAATGACAGGCAGGAGTGATGCTACCACAGTAGCTAGAGCAAACTCCACATCATCAATATGGAAAGAGAGAGATAGCTAACTGGGAATTACATGGGCTTTTGAAACCTCAAACTTGAACTTAATGATACACCTTCTCAAACAGAACCACACCTTCTTATCCTTGCTAAGTAGTTCAACCCAATGGAGACCAAATTTTCAAGCATATGAACATATGAGTGTTATTCTCATTAAATCTATCACAGGTGGGTAAATTAAAGAAAACATATGACTTGGCATAGGTCACAGTTTTTAGATCCAAGAATAATGATTATGAATCAAGTCAGTCTGTACTCAGAGCATATGCTCTTAACCATTCTACTCTTAAAGACATATGGACAATGACAATGTAACCGAGCTCTTAGGAGCAACCATCAAGATCCTCTTGGGAAGTGGTTTGTCTAGATGCTCCTTCTACTTCAGCTACAAAAACAACCTTTCACTAGAGCACCAGAGAAACACAATATTCCCCAAACACCAAGAGGCAGCTGCTGAAAGCATTTTTGTAAACATATGGTATTTGTATAATTAATGTTCAAGTAGAGAATTAGCTTACAGTTGCAGAATTACAGTTAGAAAACCTGAAATTTCCAAAACTGAAGATGTAGGACTTCTTTCTCTCTCTCTAAAACATCCAATGCCTGTTTTTATCTTGCCCAGAAAATAGTAAGGGGAAAACTTGCTATTCAGTGAATCTTTAAGAGTATAACTTACTGTTTTCACTTACCTGTATCATCTCATTCACTTGATAATCAAGGTTCTATGATTAAAAATAGTTCTCAGGGTAAAAAAGAAATCCCTGATATTAACATAGTTACCTATGTATACCCAATATCAAATAAATCTCGTATTTTCTAAGGAAATATTTCTTGGAATAGGAAACTGATGGAAAATAATAGCATGAAATTAACATTAAGCAATAATAAATAACATCTCATTTTATTTTGATAAATTGGGTCACTATTTAAAATTTAATTATTTTAATTACTATTAAATACAAGACATGAAAAGTACCTTGGCCTGTTAAGCAGAAAATTTTCTCAGGGCTCAGATATATGAAGCAGTAATAAAAACAGGGGCTTTCTCTTTTATGTGTGTCTTGTATTATGTGTGGCAAATGTACTTGTTAGTGCAGGGGTAGGCAGGCATTTGTATGCATGTGTGTACATGTAAAATAAAGAATGCAGAATCATTTATACTCTTTAAGCACTCTCCACCTTTATTTTTTGAGTCAGTAAGCACATCAGTTTGGCCAGCGTGGCCTGCAAACTCACCACCATGCATCTGTTTCTAGGGGCCTGGGAGATCTAAAGTCACGTCCTAATGCTGGCATAGTGGACACTTCTTCAACTGAGCCATAGCCCTAGGCTTCTAACAGTGCTGAAAGCCTGACTCTACTTCCCCATTGCTTCCCTTTTCCATTTCTCTTTGACAATATAAAGAGACTTATTTAGTTTTCTTTTCATTTCTGTTTCCTTGATTAGACATTTGCTTCAAAACTAGTGCATTGTTTCCATTGTAGCATAGGACAGTATATAATATCTGAAGATAATATATGGTTGTTACAAATGGCAGGCTCTCTGAGAAATAGAACTCATTGGAATGTGTGGAATGGTAGAAATGGGATTCTTCAACATCTCTGTGAATTTATATTAGGAAATTGGACAAAGACTGATATAAAAGACAATATCGATGTGAATTACATTTATATTTAATTCATTCATATTAAAAATTTCAGGTTTAACCAGTTGGAACTAAAAATCATCAAAAAACATTTGTTCAGCAATTGCATTGATCTTGTTGATAGTCTGAGTATGCAGCATGAAAATCACTTATTTCAGTATTATGGGAAGGAGTTCTTACTTTATATGCAGAAGGTTCAGTAAAGTACCGTAGTACTAATCTCAATTTGAAAAAATTATTACACATACATGAGCCAAGCTGTCATTAATGTCTTTGGAAAAATGTGAGCCTTAGGAGACACCTGAACATCAGACTATCTGGATTTTATTAACATGGTTATATTTACATTTATATGCCAAATAAAGTATCTTGGCTTTTAGAAGTAAGAAGATTTTTAAAATTATATAATAAGGAAGACAAAAAAGAAAACTTAAGGGAAAAAGATACAGGAAAACATGGAAATGAAAATGTGAGAAGAAAACTGGAAGGAAAGTCCTGCGAAATGAATTTAAATTTATGGGAAGGATCAGCAATGTGATAATCACAATAATTCATAGTTAAATTTTGGCCTCTTTAATTTTTCATTATTGTCAAGTAGATACTTTTCATGAATATAGAGAAATGCTGGCTGGACCATTCAGGTGTATGTTTTTTAGTCTGATTGATGCGCTGAAAAAGTTACTGCACTTTGCAAATGTCAATAGTGCTTTAAAACAAACATGGGGTGATGGGACAGGTAGTAGATTAAAGAAAAATCTTAGCAAAGCAATGTAAGCCAAACAAGGATGAGGATCCGAGTTTGATTCCTCAGAACCTATGTTAAAAGATAAAATAAAATAAATATAATGAAAGAAAGAAGGAAATAAACAAAGAAAGAAGGAAGGAAGAAATATGGAGGAAGGAAGGAAGGATGGAAGGAAGGAAGAAAGGAAAAAAGGAGGGAAGGAAAGAAGGAAATGGAAAAAGACACTAGTGACAGAATGGAAATGTTGTCCCAACACCAGTAGCCACATGTAATTATAATGCCAGTGCCGGGGTAGGGGAGACAGGCATATTTTGGGGGATCATTGGCTAGCCAACCTAACCTAATAGATGAGATTCAGGGAACTGAGAGGCCTTGTCTCACAAAATGAGATGGATGCTTTTCTGGAGGAATTACACACAAGGACATGCTACGGTAGCAACAAGCACAAGCACACAAGTTCAGGTAGCAACCCACAGTGTTGATAGAGCTTTCTGTTCCACATGGTTCCCACAGTTGTTAAGTCCCAAAGAAATCACACAGAGGTCTATATTAATTATAAACTGATTGGCCTAGTATCTCAGGCTTCTTATTAGCTCATATTACATATATTAGCCCATAATTCTTGTCTGTGTTAGTCACATGGCTTGGTACCATTTTCAGCGAGGCAGTCATGTGTTGCATCCCCTGCATCTGGGTCACGACTGCAGACTGAAACTTTCCTCTTCCCAGAATTCTCCTTTCCCCACCTCTACTTCTTGCCTGGTCGCAGTACCTATACTTCCTGCCTGGCTATTGGCCAATTGGCATTTTATTTAAATTAATACAAGTGACAGGATAAAAATCAATTGTCCCACAGCACTGCAGAAACAAGCACATTTACAGAAGTACACGAGCACCCCACACATGTATTCCCAACACAATAATACAGAGAGAGAGGGGAGAGATACAATACACTCACAACTAAGGCATGACATATTGATTTGAAAGGGTAAGAGTCAAAAATAAACAGATGCAAAATTTTTCATTTGTTCCTACATCTCCTCACTTAGTCATCAAATTTAGGTAGACATAGTGTCTTTCCTCACACAATTGTTAGTAGAATAATTCCTAATCAGTAGCATTTATGTATGTAGAAGGCAATGACCTGCATCACAATGAGGAAAAGCCATGCAAAGAATTGGAAAATGCTGTTTTCTCAAAACTTCAGTGAAAACCTGACTATCTTGGATATTGCTATGTTCTCAGCACAAGACCTCATGGTGGAATCAAATGTCAAAACCACAATATTTGGCAACCATGACTAAGACAGGCAGTGCCAAAAGAAAACAGCAAGAGATTTCTCTCACACTTAGATTTCAGAGCATAACAGCTTGATTCCTCTTTCAAAATATATCAAACGAATTCCTTCAGCCTTGAAATAACTTGAATTCTTAAGAATACATAAATTACAAATATGGTGGAATCAAACCCACTTAGCTTTAGAAATTAAGTGAATCACTGGGCAATACAACTAGCTGGAAAATTTGAAAGCAATAGTTTCTCATGGAAGCGGAACTCCAATTTGGATAAAAGAAAGGAGGCAGAATGAAGACAAGGACCCTGTCTTTGAGTAATTGTTTTTGTTACTAATGGGCAAGAACTGTGTCTTGTTATCCTGTAGTAGCATTACAATATGTGGCAGCCTCTAACTAAATCAGAAAGGAGTAGTTAGAGGATATGCGACCATTTGATATATTGTCTTCTGAAACACCATTGTACCCAAGGAAGCCAAATAAATAACATTGTGAGAGTTGAGGGTACGTATAATTAAATTCAACTGAAAAGATAAAATAACCACTTCTCATGCTGCCCTATCTAAACTTTCAACCTTGCATCTATAAATATGAAACAGAGTCTGGGTGTTTATGCAGGTGTCAAAGTTTTCTGAAGGATAGGTTTTAGTTATTTATAAATCATAACACATGAGAGGGATATAATGTAATATCTAGGCTAAGAAATTTTACAGCCATAAGGAGAACTCTCACCTGCCCAGGAAAGTAAATAGCTCTGGAGAACTCAAGAGTCACAAGAAACCACAGTATCCTTACTTTGAACTTAATTTCAGCATTTAACCTTGCTTTGGTTGATCTATTCTTGTGTGTGCCTTTTATCTACATCATACCGTGAGTGTAGGAAGAGTAACAGCTATATCTTTTCCACGCTCCCAACTATAGCTCACAACACTTAGCAACCTGCAGGTACGTAAATGATATTGATAGCTATATCACACTGTGGTATGTTGTACTTTCATGCCTTGGATAAATCAAAGCGTTATGTTGTTGTTTCTGTTTTGTGATCATCTTCTTTACTCATAATGCTTTGTAAATTTTCTTCAGGATTATGATGTTGTCTTTCTGTATAAAAATAATTCTAAGGGTAAAACACTGCTTGCCAATGCTTTGGTGTGAGAAAGTGGGAAGAGATGCTGACCACAGAGAGTGTTAAACCAAAAAGATAAGATAGTTATTAACCCCATGGTCCTTAATTTAGAAGACTTTATATCATAGATAGATAAAGTTCAAAAAATATTCCAGGCGGCTGTATGACAAAGCAGATAAATGACTTGAAAGCATCAACTTCTGGGACAAGGTGATTATCACATTTGGATGAACTGTGGAGTCACATCAACCATTACATTGGAGTTCTGACTGTCTGACATGTATTTGCTGACTTAGATGTCTATGAGCAAATGAAAGTAGTTTGAATAAAAATCACAGATTGCTGTGGGAATGTATATAGGACCTGGAGTATAGCATTCTGCTATCAGTCCTTTTAATCCAAAAGTGTACTGATTTATTGGCCGATGGTGAGTAAGTAAAGGTATCTCTTCCACTGCAGTCTTATTCTTGCATGTCTGACTAGGAAGAAAGTAGAAAAAACTGGATAACACTATCATAACTTCAAAGTTAAGGGATTTAAAAGCATTTACTGTTCTTACAGAAGACTTAGGTTTGAATCCAAGCTCACACATGTTGGCTGACTCTGGTGGTAACTCTTTTTTTTTTGTTTGTTTGTTTGTTTTTTGTTTTTTTTCTTTTTTTTAATGATAAAAGGAGAATAAAAAAAAAATTTCCACCTCCTTCCAGCCTCCCATTTCCCCTCCCCCTCCTCCCACTCTTCTCCCCCTCCTCCCACTCTTCTCCCCCTCCTCCCACTCTTCTCCCCCTCCTCCCACTCTTCTCCCCCTCCTCCCACTCTTCTCCCCCTCCCCCCACTCCTCTCCCCCTCCCTCTCCAGTCCAAAGAGCAGTCAGGGTTCCCTGCCCTGTGGTAAGTCCTAGGTCCTCCCCCCTCCGTCCATATCTAGGAAGGTGAACATCCAAACTGGCTAGGCTCCCACCAAGCCAGCACATTAAGTAGGATCAAAACCCCGTGCCATTGTCCTTGGCGTCTCATCAGCCCTCATTGTTCGCCATGTTCAGAGAGTCCGGTTTTATCCCATGCTTTTTCGGTAACAGTCCAGCTGGCCTTGGTGAGCTCCCAGTAGATCAGCTCCACTGTCTCAGTGGGTGGGTGTACCCCTCGTGGTCCCGACTTCTTTGCTCATGTTCTCCCTCCTTCTGCTCCTCATTGGGACATTGGGAGCTCAGTCTGGTGTTCCAGTGTGGGTCTCTGTCTCTATCTCCATCCATCGCCAGATGAAGGTTCTATGGTGATATGCAAGATATTCGTCAGTATTGCTCTAGGATGGGGTAATTTCAGGTTCCCTATCCTCAGCAGCTGAGGATTGGTGGTAACTCTTGTTCCAGGGCTCCTATGCCCTTTTTTAAACTTTGCATGCACCCGGTAAATACATGGTGCACTTACAAACATACAGGAAAAAAGCTAACACACACACACACACCTAAGAAAAGAAAACCTTTCCAAGTTACTGGGAGGTAAAAATATGGCATTTAAAATAAAGAGTAATGGTGGGTATATGGTTCAGTTAGTAAAGCATTTTCTTGAAGCATGAGCTCTGAGTTTAAATTCCCACAAACCTCCTAAACCGGTTTTGGGAGGATTTTTTATAATCTCAGTTCTCCTAAAGCCAAAAAGAGTCTAAAAGAAAAGAATTGCCAGATACTCATAGTTCAGCTAACGTAACTCATACATTACATCAAAAGACAAAGAAAACCTTTTTCAAACAAGCTTAGAGGCAATTAATTACATGACTGACATGTGATATTATTTTTTGAATTTCACTTGTAGGCTATGGGCCTATATTTACACTCAAGAGCACACACATACACACACACACACGCACACACATGCATGTATGCAGACAAAACATCAGGAGAACAAACTTGGAAGATACCCGAAGATGACTTTATGCTAACACACACACACACACACACATACACACACACACACGTACTTGTGCATATATCCACACAAACACATATATACACTGAACATGAAAAAGAAGAAATAATTATTAGTTAAAGCTTGCCTGGGTAGTAATTTATTTGTACATTAAGATCTTTATTTTCAGGGAGAAAAGAGAGAAGATTTAGGAAACAGCTAGGTATATAGACTTAATATTAAGATGCACAGAAGGAGATGATTTGAAAGTTTCCTATATAAAGGTGAAAGTTGGAAGTTAATATTGAATATCACGACAGAGTATAAAACTTTTTACATAAAGGAAAGAAAGGCAGACAAAGGTGAGGCTTTTGCCAGCATTCATGTGATGGGTGTGTCAAATGAAACAAAATCAGAAAAAGGTGTTAAATTTTTCAATGAAGAATTTTAAGAAAGTACCAGTAAATATGATGATATTAAAGAAAGTAGAAATTCCAAATATTTATATATACAAGCCTACTTTTAATTGTCGTACTATTCAATAATTAATAAACTAATTACATGAGGAATGTAGTTGACTAAGAGGCATAATGTATTAGACAATGCCATGATTTAGACATACATTTTTATGTGAGTAGCTATGTACCCATGGTTAACACTTTAATAATACCATTAAACATGATGATATGAGAAACATATTGGGAGCTGAATTTGATATCTGAGAAGGTGGTATATGTCTTTCATAAAATAAAAGCAAATTCTCCAGGGGAAAATTAAAAAGGTGAAGTGATGATGTAAACAGAGATAAAAATATCTTTGTTAAGAAAGAATATGCAAGCAATATTTTGTAAGTAACAAAGAAAACAGATTTAAATGGTGTCAACATAGTTGGATAAAAATTAAATACAAATCTCTCCTGTAATAGTGTATTCTGTCTTAATGACAAGGCAGGAATAAGACTAAAGATATTCAAAATAAAGTATGTTCACACTTTACTTGGAGTCATGATTTGCATGGGTTCATGTCCTGATTATGTTACAGTCTAGTCTTTGACCCAAAGAACCTTATTCCTCTGTTCTTAATGCAATCATCTATAAAGTGCTAATAGTTTATTAGGATTCATTGCATAAGCTTCTGGTAAACAGAGCATGTCAATCAAGGCATAAAAACTTTTCTCTGATGTCACTATTAGACATAATCCAAGGTTATAGAAAGCATTTTGCTTAAGATGCAAATAATTAACAAACTATTGAAACTGATAATAATACAGGCAAAATGCTAAGGGAAAAAGCCATGAGAAGCATAGTAGGAATCACCTACTAAGGATTTTGCTGAAGCTGTTTTGTTTATCTCCCAAGAGACAGATTATCCATTTGCTCTGCCATTGTGACGGCTATTCTTGCTGGTCAACTTGATAATATTTGGAAGTGGCTAAAACCCAAGCAACTGGGTACTTGTGTAGGGAATTTTTCTATAATTAAATCATTTGAAGTGGGAAGACCTCCCCCACCCATGAATCTGGGCCTGCAACTTACATAGAGAGCATGGAAGAAGGAAGCTTCCTCTCTTCACCTGCCTGCTTTTGCTATCACTGGCAAGACCATTCCTTCACTGTCATTAGAGCCTAGTTCTTCAGGATTCTTGCATACACTGAAAACAAGCAGAGACATCCAGTCACGTGAACTAAAAACTACTAGATTCTTGGACTTTCCATTGGTAGACAGCCATTGTTGGATAAGGTAACTACAGTTTTTAAGCCTCTCTACTCTCTAAAAAATCCAATATATATATATATATATATATATATGTTAAAATCAATAAATCAGCATGTATTGATATTCATTATATCAATTCTGTTCTCTAATACTATCAAGATCTGGTTCAAGAGTATTACTACCAGTATTATTACTGGACACCAAAGATAGATTGAATTCTGTAAACATTCTCTTCCATTTGTTATTCTGATCAAGAGCTATATATAGACTCACAGCCTATATACAGGACTTTGGCTAGTCTCTTTTACTTCTTTATTCTCTACCAGCTTCCTTTATAGGGCAATAAAAGAGAAAGAATGTGAGATTGAAAAGGACTTCGGTGCAGGACAATGGCCCATTTTAGTCTTCTTTCCTTGCTGAGTTTTCCAAAGAAAAAAGTAATTGTATAAAAATTGAGCACAGGTCCCACTACAGATTTATTGATAAGTTGTTTTTTTTTTCCCTTTCAGTGTTCCATCGAATTTGGATTCTGTCATGATGACAATAATTTGAAAATGCGTTTATCCTTCTTTGTCCATGGTGCCATCAATAATGTAACCAGTGAGGTCCTTGTTCATTGGTATCTCTCTCTTGAGCTAATACCATAAAAATCTCAGGAAGAAAATGGATATATAGACAGGTGTTTCTGAAAATAAGATATGAGAAATTTATAATTGATAGCAAGAACAACCTTGTTCAAATATGAGGCTGGTTGGGTAGTAGCTACTAGAAGCCAACTGAGATTTACTGGAATAAATTATAGGATTACCTGTTTGTATCCAGCAGCACTGTTCACGCTGATAGAAAGTGAGATGAGAATTGGTGCTGGTGAATCAAGACCCTGCTTTCATTATAAATATGGTTCTCCAGGCCCAATGCAAACTTGTAGAAGGGAAGGTCACCGTGAATGTCTTCTCTACAGTGTGACTCACTCCAGTCTTCTCCAAGTATAAGCATCCATCTACAGGATACATCCACTTGAATTTCTAAGGCATTTGAAACTCAGAGTTACTAAAGAAACACTGTTGATAGTCTCCTCACCTTCCCTGGTCTCCTATTTTTGCAGTTTTAGTAGTTTTTTACATCTGTTTTAAAGTTAGCTGAACAGTCCTAGATTCTTTACTTCTCAAATTTTCATAATATCTGTAATTTCTACCTATAGCATTTTATTTCTATTTGTCTATATTGTTATATCTTCTTCCATACATTCTCACACACTTTTGATATCCACCTTGACATCTAACCTGATTTAGCAATGTATACTACATGCTACATTTTTGCATACCTCAGTGTCTCCTTTTGATGGATAATAAACATCATTATTTCTTTTATGGATGTTTTATGGATGAGCACATTAGCTTTCAACTTTACAGCCTCCTTCCTCACTTGACTACTATCTTCTACATAGTGCAAATCTGAGAAACTTTAAATATAGCACCATCTCACTTCTGTGATGGAAAGAGCTCCCATCTGGCTCAGAGAAAAGCCTCAATTCTTTGAATAATTTTGCATGACTCAGGCTTTTCAAAAGTAGTACTGGTGGGTAACAAATTACTGTAGAACTTGGTAGCTTCAAGCAAGGCAGCAGGAGTCTGACATCTTGTCTAGACTTCAGCAGACTTGGAAATAATTTAGGTGTGGTTTGTTTGTGTTTCACATCTTCTTTTGTTCTCTGTAATTTGTTCTACATTGTCAAGTTCTTCTCATGATGATGGTAGAAAAACCATCTTTTCTCAGAAAACAAAACCTTCAAACATTCTTATTTCCAAATATAGTTTATTTTCAAATTCTATATATTTTCTCCTTTAAGACTCAGTCATATGACTATATCTAAATCTTAGAACTTTAAATAAATTTGATCTCATGAAATAGTATGAAATTATGATTGTTTATGATAGTGTGATAACATTATTATTTTAAATGTATTTTCTGCTATGAGGAATGATAAGCACTATTAAATATAGGGGAAAATTAATATACACATAATCTCAATTAGGAAACACAAGTTTATCGGAAATGACAAAGTTTAAAGATGTGACACTGTTTTCCTCATTTATTTTGCTATAGTGTTATCAGAGATGTGTTTGTAGTTCAAGTTGTGTACAACTCTTTTGAATCTCTCTTGTAAACTAGTTTACTGACTGATTTTGTGTGCCAACTTGACACAAGCTAGAATCATCAGATATGAGGGCGTCTCCATGAGAAAATGCCTCTATAAGATTCAGCTGTAAGACATTTTCTCAATTAGTAATCATTGGGGAAGAGGCCAGCCCATAGTGGGTGATTCCATTACTGAGCTGGTAGTCCTGGGATTTGTAAGAAAGCAGACTGAGCCAGGCAGGGCAAAAAAAGCCAGTAAGCCTTACCTGTTGATGGTTTCTGCGTTATCTTCTGCCTCCAGCATCATGCCCTGCTTGACTTCCTTTCCTGACTTTGTTCAGTGATGAAGAGCAATATGAACTGTAAGCCAAATAAACCCTTTCCTCTACAACTTGCCTATTTATGGTGTTTTCTTGTAGCAGTAGGAACTGAAACTAAGATATCTGTTAATTTCCTGCTGAAAAAATATATTTCATAATAAAATTTGTATCTTTTATGAGCTTCTTATAAAAACTTGTACATAACATATTATTAATAAATCCATTATTTTTTTTGTTTTGGGGGGACAGGGTTTTCCTGTAGCTTTGGAGCCTGTCTGTCCTGGAACTAACTGTTGTAGACCAACCTGGCCTCGAACTCATAGAGATCCACCTGCCTCTGCCTCCCAAGTGCTGGAATTAAAGGTCTATGCCACGACCACAAGGTCTAATAAATCCACTTTTAAAGTCTACTTAATACATACCATTCAGATAGCTTCCCTATTTGTAGTTTGACTTAATATTGTATCACTATTTAAAAGTATTCCATTGTGGTTTATTGAATACCACAATTATTCAAGCCACTTCAACTACTACTTGAAGCAAATTTAATGCATTTGCTTTCTGATATCATTTATTTTGTAAATATTTATTGTTTACTAGGCTCTGGAATTCCCATGACAAATTCACCACAGTTTCCTGTGTCTCAGCTGGAACTTTACTAGTTGTGTTAATAACTTACTAAATACTTCAGATTTCTTTTTTTTAATTCATTTATTTATTAGAGATTTCTGTCTCTTCTCCCCCCACTGCCTCCCATTTCCCCCCCCCAATAAAGTCCCCCTCCCTCCTCAGCCCGAAGAGCAATCAGGGTTCCCTGCCCTGTGGGAAGCCCAAGGAACCCCCACCTCCATCCAGGTCTAGTAAGTTGAGCATCCAAACTGCCTAGGCTCCCACAAAGCCAGTACGTGCAGTAGGATCAGAAACCCATTGCCATTGTTCTTGAGTTCTCAGTAGTCCTCATTGTCCGCTATATTCAGAGAGTCCGGTTTTATCCCAGGATTTTTCAGCCCCAGGCCAGCTGGCCTTGGTGAGTTCCCAATAGAACATCCCCATTGTCTCAGTGTGTGGGTGCACCCCTTGCAGTCCTGAGTTCCTTGCTCTTGCTCTCTCTCCTTCTGCTCCTGATTTGGACCTTGGGGTTGTAGTCCGGTGCTCCAATGTGGGTCTCTGTCTCTGTCTCCTTTCATCGCCTGATGAAGGTTAATATTCAGGAGGGTGCCTATATGTTTGTCTTTGGATTCACCTTCTTATTTAGCTTCTCTAGGATAGCGAATTATAAGCTCAATGTCCTTTATTTATGGCTAGAAACGAAATATGAGTGAGTACATCCCATGTTCCTCTTTTTGGGTCTGGCTTACCTCACTCAGGATAGTGTTTTCTATTTCCATCCATTTGTATGCAAAATTTGAAGAGGACACCAGAAAATGGAAGGATCTCCCTTGCTCCTGGATTGGGAGGATCAACATAGTAAAAATGGCAATTTTACCAAAAGCAATCTATAGATTCAATGCAATCCCCATCAAAATTCTTCTCAGATCTGGAGAAGACAATAATCAACTTTATATGGAAAAACAAAAAACCCAGGATAGCCAAAACAATCTTATACAATACTCCAGATTTCTACATGTGTGAAGAAAGGGTTTTTTTTCTATTGGTACCATATCACAACTGTACATTGTTTCATTGAGGTTACTTGTGAGATCACATTTTATAAAATTGGTTTTTTTTATCTGCTAAACACTCTATTTTATATTAATAACGTCTTATTGGTCTATGAGTCCTCATGCTTTAGTAATCCATGGTCTCATTAAGTGAAAATTGTACTACTCTTTAAGTCTTTCCTGATTGAAAACTACCTGGTATTGAGCTGGCCATAGGGATTGCTAATCTTAGTTGTCAACTTGACACAAAGGAAGAAAAAACTTAGATGTGGTGGAAGATTTTCCATCAGATTCGTTGGTAGGTAAGTCTGTGGAATCATTATATTGATTGCTAACTGAAGCAGTTACCGGAATATGATGGGAAGAGCCTTCTCTAGGAAAGTGTGCCTGGACTCTATAGGACCAAGCCCATGTCTTTTACTGCACCAAGCCAGTAAAAGACATTGTTTTCAGGTTGCTGTCTATGTTCCTGATTGAATTCTTGCCCTGAATCCTCAGTAATGGAAGGTGAACTGGTCATAAAAGTTAAAGGCACAATTTCTTCATTATGTTGTCTTTGGTTATCACAGGAAATAATGTAGTTTTAGAGAATGTGATATTTCTTTGACAGACCTGACCATGCTGTTTTGGGGGATAATTGTAGAATCTTTTTTGAGCACTGGGAAGGAAAAAAATAGTTAACTATTCAAACCTTAATGGAATTGTCTTGGGGAAGATTGGGAGACAAGTATGTTTAAAGAAATTTCGACAATGGAAGCCTAGATTGTGAAATCTCAGAGGGAAACAATGACTTTTAGGGGTATACTTGTGAATAACTCAAATAAGAATATGTGGAAGTGAAATTTTTGCTTTAGTAGGACAGTGGATGCTGGTTAACTGGAGCTGATAAACCAGCTGTGATTAATAATAAACCACCATAACTGAGGCAAGAGTCTCCTGGAGAGTATTTCGTCAAGGAAAATAGAGAAACACACAGAAGTTGTGATCCAGGGGAGATCAGGATGCGTTTCAAGATATCATCTGAACATGGCAGTGTGTAAGAGTGTCCCACAAGGTATTTGTTTAGAGACATAAGAACTGAGGATTGAAGGGTCTGAGGAGGAAAGCTGCGGCTTTGCATCTTGTGACAGGTTTGGAGTTCCTGCAGACATGACAGGAGGGTTTACTGGTAAAGATACAACCTAGGTCACCTTCTGAACCACAAAATATTGAGCATGCCAGCCATGTGGGACAAATATAAAGAAGTGTGGCAGGCATAGAATGGAGCTAGTATTGTCCTACAAGACAAGCTATGTATGCAGCAGACAGCAGAACAGAAGAGGATCTGCCATAGCCCATTGGAGACAAGAAGATCATGAGTGAGCTCCAGACATTGAACACCGAGCTACTAACATTGTGTTTTTATTTTGTTTTGATCTAATCATAGCTGTGTTCTTATTTTTACCTCTTAAGAAAAAAAATATCATCACTCATTTTGGATTTTGCAGGAGCCTATGGTTAGTTAAGAAGCATCTTTATATTTTAAACATAATTTTCTTTTAAGTTATGGGATTTGTAAAGGCTGCAGTACTTTTAAAGTTTCACTGCATTTTTTTGTTATGATAGTATCATGAGATGTGAAAGACAAAGAAAAATATATGCTTCAAAGTAACATTTGCTGGATCCAGGGGTAGGTTGATCCCAAATTTCCTGAGAAACCGAAACACTGCTTTCCAGAGTGGTTGCACAAGTTTGCATTCCCACCAGCAATGGGTGAGTGTACCCCTTTCTCCACAACCTCTCCAGCAAAGGCTATCATTGGTGTTTTTTATTTTAGCCATTCTGACAGGTGTAAGATGGTATCTTAAAGTTGTCTTGATTTGCATTTCCCTGATCGCTAGGGAAGTTGAGCATGACCTTAAGTGTCTTTTGGCCATTTGGAGTTCTTCTGTTGAGAATTCTCTGTTCAGCTCAGTTCCCCATTTTATAATTGGGTTGATTAGCCTTTTATGGTCTAGTTTCTTGATTTCTTTATATATTTTGGAGATCAGACCTTTGTCAGACAATGGGGATGTTCTATCGGGAACTCACCAAGGCCAGCTGGCCTGGGTCTGAAAAAGCATGGGATAAATCTGAACTAGTTGAACATAGCGGACAATGAGGAATACTGAGAACTCAAGAACAATCGCAGTGGGTTTTTGATCCTACTGCACGTACTGGCTTTGGGGGAGCCTAGGCAGTTTGGATGCTCACCTTAGGAGACCTGGATAGAGGTGGGCGGTCCTTGGGCTTCCCACAGGTCAGGGAACCCTGATTGCTCTTCGGGCTGAGGAGGGAGGGGGACTTGATTGGGGGAGGGGGAGGGAAATGGGAGGCGGTGGGGGGGAAGCGACAGAAATCTCTAATAAATAAATGAATTAAAAAAAAAAGAAATATAATGGCTTAATTACAGAGAAAAAACACACACAAAAAAAACAAAGTAACATTTGCACGCGGTTTTGATCCTATGCAATGTGCTGGCTTGGTGGGAGCCTAGCCAGTCTGGATGTTCACCTTCCTAGATATGGATGGAGGGGGGAGGACCTAGGACTTACCACAGGGCAGGGAACCCTGACAGCTCTTTGGACTGGAAAGGGAGGGGGAGAGGAGTGGGGGGAAGGGGAGAGGGGTGGGAGGAGGGGGAGAAGAGTGGGAGGAGGGAGAGAAGAGTGGGAGGAGGGGGAGGGAAATGGGAGGCTGGTGGGAGGAGGTGGAAATTTGTTTTTTTTTCTTTTCTTTATCCTCCTTTTATCAATAAAAAAATTTAAAAAAAAAAAAGTTGACAAAGTGTAGACCTGTAATGGCTCATGTTTGGCAACCAGACATGCAAGAGAAAAAGGAAATATCAGTTGAGGAATTGCCTCCATCAGATTGGCCTATGGCCATGTCCGTGGAGCATTGTCTTGAATAGAAATTGATGGAGGAGAGCCCATCCCTAATTGGGAATGTTATCCTTGGGCAGAAGTACCTAGGATATACAGGAAATGTAGATGAAGGTGAGTCTTGAAGTAAGCAAGCAATAAGCATTCCCCAAGGTTTATAATTCTGCTATGCAAGAGTTTCTGCCCAGACATCCCTCAATAAGATGTGATTGAGATGTAAAAGGCAAATAAACCCCTTTCATCCATAAGTTTCTTTTAGTCTAACGTTTGACAGAAGCACAGAGAAGAAAAGCAGGATGTTTAGTAACTAAAGAGAAAGGCCCAATACATTGAGAGAGAAGAAGTCAATGATCTGATCGGATACCTAATTTGAGATGTCTGAGCATGAACTTATTTGGAATGTCTCGTTTTATCTGGAGCTGAATTTTGATGGAAGAAGACAAGGTAGAAAGATACATTAGAAAGCATAGCCCTCCCTTTTGAGGTCTGTTGTCATGGTATATTTTTTTTCCGTTTCCTTTTTGCAGTAACAGTACAAAGTGGTACATTAATAAAATATTTTATCTTTTTTGATGCCGTCAACTGACACAAGACTCTACATATGGAGTGGATAGAGAAGACCATAATTTAGGAAGGGTAAAACTGATCTTCTAGTCATCTTTATGGCACTTTGGCAGATGTGTTCTCATCTGGTGGCACTGCCTTGTGATTTTTGTAGATTTGGTCAAAGGATACACCTGATTCAAGCTGAGTGTAATTACCTCCCTGCAAAATTTGCAATGTGAGTGAGATATACCTTGCTAACTTATCAATGGCATAGACGCTAAAGCTACAAAACTTCCCAGGGCTATAGTCGTAAGTCATCTCTAACTCAACTTGAAAACAAAGCAGTCCATTAAAACTTTCATCCAACATTGAGCCAGAAGGCTATTGCTATAAGTATTATCACCAATTTCTCGAGCAAATTTTTAGGGTCTAGATAGATTACCTTTCTAAACTCTTACAGGCAGAAGTGTGTTTACAACTAGGCATCGATGCAACAGCTCACTGTTTCTGGAGAGACAGTTTTCCCATAGGCTACAGTCCTCCCAAATTTTAAGCTCGTGTTTTATGCCCTTTGTTTAAATAATTGTGCCTCCTTGTCAAAACCAAGAAATATTCAGGAGTCACTGTATTCTAGACTTATTAATATTACTTTCTACACATTGACTTTTATAAACAGCTACAACACCAATATTCTTTGTCAGATCTAAGGATCAAATTTTTTTAGTTAGACATATGGTCTTGGTTTCACCGACAATGATTGTGTGAAGAAAATCTGCAACCATTTATATGCTGGCACACATTATATACAATGTCTTAAAAAGTTATTTGTTCTAATCATTTTATAATGTATGGTTCTTACAAACCACATACCTTATGTGCTACATATTTTATAAGGTTTATTTTACTTTAATTTTTATTCATGAGGAAAAGTGTAATGATTTAACATGTTTATTTGTGGAATGGTAAAATTAGGTTAATTAGTTTAACTATTACCACAAATATGTATTAAATCTTTGTGGTAAGAAACATTTAAATTCTAATCCAATCTTTTGACCATTCGCATTTAATCTTACCAACTATACTCATTGTATTTTGAAAATGCACAATCCTAATGCATATGTTGAACACAAATGCTGATTATCTCCACTATGCTATTAAGTCCTGATTGCTGAATCATCTACGCAAATAGTTCTAAACTAGGTAGACACAAATCTTAAAATACCCCTAACTTTAAAAGTACATTCCAAGCTTCAAACATGTAGGAAAATAAGCCTCTAATTCCTCCTAATCAAATGTAATTTTATTTTTATCTTCTGTGTTGCTTCTAGTCATTTTGCCCAGAATTGTTTTTCTATTATTGTATGCCACTGTCAATTGAAAATATGTCCCTGGAGAATTAGTTTTTATTCTGTGTGTCAGCTACAGTGACCTAACATTTTTTATATCCATGTCTATACAATTTAACTGGAACTGGAACTGACCATCAGTGTCTGTGGATTCAGTTCAGGGCAGCCTGTCACCAGTGTTATACAAAGATTGTGGCTTGTATTTTAAGAATAGTGCCAATCACACAAACCACAATTGAATCTTCCTGACAGCTACTTCTAAAGTTGTTTTTGAAGAGGTCTACACTGCATCTTGGTGATTACACATGGTTACAAGTTCTCATTTTGAGATAGAAACATGGGCAGTGCTCTATGATTCATTATTATTCATGATGGCAATAATAGTGCTACCATCCTTGGAACAATAGCAATCATGATTCTAGTTTATTTTTTGCAACTTAAAATGACTCATTAAAGTCTCTGAATAGCTAATAAATACTTGTATAATACATACAAATTCAGTTTTGTGTTGCAAGTGTTAGATAAGTATACAATAATTATTAACTATATAAAACTATGTTTACAAGTTAATGAATAATGAACTACTTCTAATGACTTCAATCTTATTTTCAATTATATTAAAAGATATTCATTTCTAAAAATTTTTATGTAAGACAGGACAAAGCTGAAAAAGGGTTTATAATCAAGTTCATTCTCATGCCTTCGAATTAAAGACATAACTACTACTTAAGATGGCATTACTAGGCCAATTATATATTTGAAAAAGGGTTTTCATTCTTCATTTCTTCTAGACTGAGAAAACATGGTTTATTTACTTTTCCCCTCTCTGGTAAGTAGACAATACAAAATATTCCACTGAATTATTGCTTCACTATACTTTTCTAAATATATATTATAAACGAAACCAATCACTGCAAATGTATGACTAGATATACAATATCGTTTGTGTTTCTGGGAGAAACAATGACATAAGCTAACTTTGTAGAGAAAGTCATGTGAGATCTTTCAAATACACATTACTTGATCCCTTCCACCAGAGAGGGTACATTTTTATTTATTTATTTGTTTATTTATTTATTATTATTATTAAAAAGTTCCATCTCCTCCCCTCCTCCCATTTGCCTCCCCCACCCTCCAACTACCCATACCCCTCCCTCTCCAGTCCAAAGAGCAGCCAGGATTCCCTGCCCTGTGGGAAGTCCAAGGTCCTCCCCACTCCATCCAGGTCTAGTAAGGTGAACATCCTAACAGATTAGGCTCCCACAAAGCCAGTACATGCAGTAGGATCAAAACCCAGTGTCATTGTCCTTGGCTTCTCAGTCAGCACTCATTGTCAGCCACGTTCAGAAAGTCTGGTTTGATCACATGCTCCATCAGTCCCAGTTCAGCTGGCCTTCGTGGGCTCCCATTAGATCAGCCCCACTGTCTCAGTGGCTGGGTGCACTCCTTGTGGTCCTGACTTCCTCGCTCATGTTCTCCTAGAGGGTACATTTTTAAATTGACCCCGTTTATATGTTATTTTACTTCTTCTGAAGTCACTCAGGCCTAGGCTTCTCTGGAATTTTGTTGTCCAGACAGGGCCCTTGTCCTCTGTGATTTTTCTCCTCATCTTTCCACTCTTACATTTCTGAAATTGAGCCAGCTATGCACTTAGGATGCAATAGTCTTTTTTCAGGAAACAAAAGTGCTGAGAACATTGTTAGACTAATGAGTCTTTTGCAGATAGATGATAAAAAGATATGACATTCTTTGGGTGATACTACTAAGTCATTCATAACAACTGTAATATAGTGTTTAAAAAATGAATATTGTGAAGCCTGCAATGCCTGAATCAACAAGTTGTTTCACCTATCACTGAATAGTGTTGGACAAGTTAGTATATCAATATTTTTACATTGAAGTATTTAAAATGAATTTTTGCTGTGCATTCCAAATGTTTCTCAGAATGTTAAGCATGTATTTTCTGAGTTCATTTGTCCAAGGTATTCAAGAGTTAGCAGTTGGTGAGCTGTGATCAATGCTATATTCATTGTCTACTAGATCAGCATAAGGGTAGATGAATTTAAGGGGACCATAACAGCATTTTGTTGTGGTTAAACCTTGTTATATCATCACCACTAATTTTTCCCCAAACTAGGTTACTAGAATTATTATTCTCTATAATCATTTTTAAAATTTTTATTCATTACTTTTGTCTCCCCTTTCCACTCCCTACTGATTTGATTCTCTTATTTCTTCTACTTCTTGTACCCCAATCCAATTAATGACTGTTATTTATTTGATTACTCTTGTTCCATATATATTTATTTATATGAAAACATATGCATATATAAATATAAATTTTATAGTGTTGCTTTTGTGTGTACGTTTTCAAGGTTAAAAATTTGTATTAGATAACCATCTATGGGTCTACCCACTGGCTGAAACTAACTCTTCCTCTCTCAACAGTCATTAGTTATCTATAGTTCTTTGTCTTGGAATGAGACCCCTAGAGATTTCCCTCTTCTACATAAGATTATCTATATGATTGTAGCAGCTGTGTTGTTAATGTGTCCTAATAGTTGCTTCTCTGCTTTCCCTGTCCTTTCCAGGAGACACAATATGACACAGACCTTTGGTCCTCTGGCTCTTACAATTATTTTGCCCCTACTTCCATGATGTTTTACAATGTGTTGTTGATTTATCTGTTGGTTTGGATTTTCCATGTCAGCTGATCTTTATCTTATGATAAGTTGTCTTTTTCTGTAATAGCTTTGGTCTGTTGCAAACAGAAGCTTCTTTGATGTTGGGAGAGGGCTACACCATTGGCATAGAGAAAAAGAGTTACTCTTTCATATAAAAACTGAAAGTCAGAAATCAAGTGGAGGACTATCTGGTTGATTTTTTCTCCAGGTTCTTAAATATGCTATTTTTGTTGATTATTTAGAAGTTTTCCCAGAATGTACCCTGATCATTCTTATTTCCCAATTCTCTTTTGTCTGTCCCCAACCCTTGTAACCTCCCTACTTCCAGGAAGAAAGAAAGAAGAGAGAAAACAGAAAGCAAAATCCCACAAGTCCTAATATTGTTATATACATAGTCACTGAAGCGTAGTCAACCACCCCCACCCCCCGCCGCCCAGTCTCTAACCCCTTGAAATCTAAGTCCTTTGCTAACCACATACCTGCCAGAGGCCATCCATTGTGGAGAGCTACACATTAGAATCCTTATCAGAATTATTAAGAGTTCACTTTGCTTCCTGCTAGGTTGTTACTTTTTGTTGCAGGTGGGTGGGGGTGGATAGGGGTAAAGGTTGTCAAAGAATCCTTCTGTGACTCGTAATTGTGAGGCTTTAGTCATTGATACCACTGAAAAAGTAATTTCCTTGCCATTTACAGTCAGTGCGAGCACGGATCTTGGATATGGCTTCTCCTAACATCTACATTGTCTCCATCATTAGCACATGCCACAGACTTCAGCATGTCCTCCAGTGGCAGCACAGACCACAGCCTCTGGTTCAGGGGCAGTGAATACCAATGTGGTCCCTGGTAGCAGTCTGGCCCGTGGATACCAACATGCTTTCAGGGAAAAGCACAGATCACTGATATTCACATGGCCTTTGGTGGTAATACCGAAGCAAATGATATCAAATATGGCCTTTTTCAGAAGCTAAGACCACAGACTTTCTCATGGCCTCAATAGGCAGCATGAGCCACAGACCTTAACACTGTCTTCAATAACAGTTCATATCACAGACATCAATATGGCCCTGTCCACAACATGGAACCCAGATATCCTCATGGCCTTCAGCAGCAGCAGCAGCACAGGCTAGGGACACCAGCAAGGCCTTTGGAGCAGCATGAGCCATGGACATTAACTCGGTTCCTGATTGCAGCACTTCCCATGGACATCAATATGGCTTTTGGTAGCAGCACAAACCAGGGATATTCCTCTGATCTCTGTTGGTAACCAAGCCGCAGACATCAACACAGTACGAGCTGAGGCAGTACCACAAATTTCAACATTCCTCTTAGTGGCAGCAAGGCCCAAAAAAATCATCGTGGCTTCAGGTGGCTGCACGGGCTACTCACATGAACGTGTGGATTCTGGTGGCAGGTCAAGACCACAGACATCAAGAGTGCCTCAGGCTATGACACAATTCAGAGGCATCCTTCTAGCCTTCTGTGGCAACACTGGCAACAGACTTGCTGTCTTGAGTCATGTTGATGTAAGTTACCTGTGCTGTAACCTGAGGCCATATCATTATCAACAATTTATGCTGTAGCTAAATGCCGTGATGGGTTCCGTGGTCCTGCTGCAGCCTGATGTTGTGTTTATGTCTCTAACCCACACATATTACCACTGAAGTCTATGTAAATGCCCACAGTCTGTGCAGCCCCTTAATCCATTTTGGTGTCCTATGGGCCACACAGTCATGTGGGGCCACGTTGATGTTGGTGGCCTGTACTGCCTCCCGAGGCCATGTCGATGTCTGTGGCACATGGTGCTGCTGGGGGTCATCGTGGAGTTGGTGGTCCTGCTGAAGTCAGGGTCCATGTTAATGTCAACTGTTTTTGAACCAGCTCATTGTTTTTGAACCAGCTGTCTTATTGCCTTGTCATATGAGACTCTTTATAAGGTCATGTCAGAATATATCCTTCTCTGAAAAGAAATGGTCCTAGATTGACAATACTTAGGGTTAAAGAACAACAACAGAAAAAAAACAAGCAATCAAGCAAACAAAAATCAAACCTTCAATATATTGATTTATTTTCACTTATATTATAGTGTGGAAATTAAAGGAAACATCAAACTTTAGCTGACCCTCACAGGAAACAGAATCAAGCTCAATTCATTAGACATGGATGGAAACTATTTGATCACATAATTTTAGAACCAACATGCAGTGGTGTGTGTTTCACTGACAAAATTGTTCTCATGTACACACTGATTCACTCTATTTTTCTTGCGTGTGTATTTCCAAAAGAGTACTGGGATCTTTTTGATTCAAAGATTTTCCATTTTCTTTCCTTTATAGTATCATTTCAGTCACACATTGACAATCACACATGTTTACTGTTATCCAAGATGCAAACAAAACTCTTGAGACAGTCATATGCATGCTATCCTTAACATGACCTTAACCTGACATCCTAGACAGCAGCATTCAGTTACACTTTGGGTAATGGCATACTCATGACACACAGTTCTATCATCTGCTTCATTAAAAGGTTATTATGTAACCCTCAAAAATTTAATTGCCTTAAAATAATAGATCACAGCTTTTCATCAAACTTCAGAAATATAAAATGAAGGTATACTTGATACTAACAAGCAAGTTATTGCTCTAGATTAAAGTAATTTATGGCTAATTGATTATAAGAAAGAAATTTACATGTGGTGTGTTATAACATCCTATCGCCCATTTTCTTCCATATGACTTCTCAGGCAACTTCAAGTATGTTTGTCGCTAGTTTGACAATTACCTAGATAATCTGAAACACCTCATGGAAAATGAATCAAACAAGTCAGTCCAATACCAGTGAATCTACCTTGGAAAATACTATGTATTTACATGTCGTTGAGAGTTTTTCTATGTTTTTTTTTTTTTTGTCTAAAATTTCGTGTTTCTTTGTTTCCAGTTATCAACAGTTAATGATTTATCGAGTGCAGACCAAGCTACCAATGGAGTCAATGTAAGTTATATTGATGAGTATGTTATTTTCCACATTTATTATCTAATTAGCACACAAAATCAAACAGTAAGTCTTAACAGATGGGTAATAAAAATATATTTTTGGAAAAAAATTAGTATGAATTAACTTTCAGAAATTAAGAGTTTTATACATCTTAAGGACAAATTAATTAATGAAAACTCTCATCTGTGGCTGGAGAGATGGCTCAGAGGTTAAGAGCACTGCCTGCTCTCCCAGAGGTCCTGAGTTCAATTCCCAGCAACCACATAGTGGCTCTGGTCTGGTGGCATCCATGCAGATAGAACACTGTATCCATAATAAATAAATAAATCTTTTAGAAAATACTCTCATCTGACTTGAAGACTTAACTTTTTCTTCAAAGTAAAGCCTAAAGTCTATTTTCTAAAAAAAATTCATTTCAAGATTTTATAAATATATTCACATTTCAATAATTTTGCATGTCATTATCATTGAGATATGTACAACCAAACACATAAAACCACACACATAATATAAATGAATAAATAAATGAAAAAGAAAATAGGGCCTCATTAAATAAATAAGCCAATAATTACAAAAGCTTATGAAATACTGGAATGAAAAGAAAGATAGGAACTTAAGGTATCACTGACTTTCTCCCTCACACCTACTGTCATACATTCTTAGAAGAATGCAAAGTTCAGGCAGGTTAGAAGACAGTGCATCCACTATCTAAATTTTCTCTAGCAAGTTTTAAGTAATATAACTTTTAAGTCCTTTAAATAAAAGGGAAGCAATATTCATACATTTGTACATACCCACATACACATGCACATACCCCCCCCACACACACCCCACACATTCCTTTATATTCCATGCTTACTCTGTATAATTTTACCTGTATATAGGTTTTCAGTGCCAACAATTTAGTATTGGAAAACCGACTGATTTATTTTTCCCTGAGCGTCTTAGTGTTTCTATTGCAGTGAAGAGTCACTGGGCCTGGAGCAACTCTTATAAAGGAAAACAATTATTTGGGTCTGGTTTAAATTTTCAGAGGTTTAGTCCATTGTTGTTATGGTGGCTAGCAAGGCAGCTTGCAGGCAGACATGGTGCTGGTGAGGCAGCTATGTGTTCTACATCTTGATCCATATGCAACAGGAAGTGAACTATGTCCCACACTGGTCATAGCTTGAGCGTATGAGACCTCGATGCCTAGCCCACAGTGATACACTTGTTCCAACATGGCCACACCCACTCCAACAAGGCCACACCTCCCACTGCTGCAATGCCCTATAGGCCAAGCATTCGAACACATGTGTTTATAGGGGCCACATCTATTCAAATCATCACACTGGGAAAGATCATTTCTTCCCCTCTAAGCATTCCTTAGTTCCCTATAGTTCCTTGTGTAGGGTTGAGACCTTGCAGACCTCCCGCTGTCCACTTTAGCATATATATTTCCTTCTCCTTTTTTGGACATTTTTGTGAGACTGTGAGTGCAGCTTTTGATATTACTATTAAACACAGTCTCACAGCAAATTTCTTCATCCTCTGGATCTTATAATATTTCTGAACTCCTCTCCCCCTGAAATGATGACTATGCACCACATCAATGACAACATGGCACAATAACCCTATTGGTGCTCTAGTGGCACCCATAACTTGGCAGTAATAAGCAGCTTTCTAATCGGATTTAAGATGAAGAAAACCATACCTAGCACTGGAGACCTAAATAAGTACTCCTTGCTAATGAAGCCATAGCTTCTACAACCTCTAATTTACTAAACAATCATTATCCCTTGCAACAATCTGAAAACATTTTCCAAATACCCACACATAAAATGGAGTTCTCACTACCTCAGCAGGGAATCTTCACTTTACAGCAGACATAAACAACTACAGAAAACTGTAACCAATCAAAATCAAAATGCAGAATTGTAGAGCCCAGTCCCATTGGATACATCACAAAGCATTGTCTGGCATCTTTGGCTCAGGAAACATTTCAGAAGAGAGGACTGTTGGAGCCAGAGTACCAAAGAATTTTCAATGCGGATGTGTCTCCTAGGAATAGCAGAAGGTACATCCATAAAATCTCACCTACATTATCTTTTTCAAGTATGTAATTATGCAGCATATTCCTTAAGTATGAAATACTTATTATTTGGTCCCATAAAATCAAGAAAACAAAGTTCCATGATGAAGACTAAGGCAAAACTTGCTGCGTGGGAACAGTGTTTCCCATAAAATCTCACAATGTCTGGCATTATTTTAAATTATTACAATGTAGGCTATATGCATCTGTGGCCAAAGTATATGCTAAACATAGAGAAGTATGCACTCTCAGAAATAGAGAATATCCATTTCAAAATGATAGTTAGGGCAAGTCAGAAAGTTTTTCTAAAGGAGATGTGAAAATATGGTTAATTGTTTCAATCAGGTGATGCCAGCTTAAGCACATAATATTTTGATATATAACTATAGTAAAACATGAATATTGTCCCCTCATTTTCTCAATGGACTAAGGAGTCTCTGCCTCATCTAAATGCCTTGTATCAAATTATTGAAGTAAATTGCATATGAGAACATTGCTGCAAAGGTGGTGTCCCTACAGTTCCATCCAGCTGCATGCTTGTTAAATTGTCCTCTTGCCAATACCTTATTTGATAGTCAAACAAGAATCTGTTTTTAGCTTTTAGTTCCCTGCCAACAATAATGTCTTGATTAAGCTAGCAGCTATATATATTTCTTTCTCTCTTCAAGAAAAGACTGGATGTTTTCGTGCTGTCTAGAGTGAATCACCTTAGAGATTAGTCACCAAAAAATACATATTATAAGCTCTTTAACGTTAAAGAGTACTGTTAAATATATAGCAGCTTTCAGTGCCACCCACCTTGTTGTGAATAAAGATAGAAAGACATTTGAAAGCATGAGGCAATAAACACCACCTGCTTTTAAAGTGCAAGGATCCTGACATTTGTATTTCTGTTTATATTTAAAGTCTGATATTCACAGAGAATTATGTTGGTATTTGGAAACAGATTGACTTTTAATATGGCATATTAACTACAAAAATGTAAAGAAATAAGATATTATCTATCTACATTCATATACTTAGTAAAAGACTGGAAAATTAAATAGCAGCATGTTAAAGTTTCCTGAAAATGATAGAATTATAGATGCTTCCTTAAACATAAAATTTTTGAATACTCACAAAATATTTTATGTCAATTAATAAACATGAAGCATCTTTTGAAATATACAATTAACCCAACAAGCCTAGAGCACTAAGGTTTTCTAAATGAAATATTCTTTTCCAGTGACATTTGCATTTCTTAATTATTAAATAGGAAATTATGATAGATAAGTATCATTTAATGTTATTTATTAAAAGTCAAATTCTCTGGGCTTACACGTCAAGTTATTGTATCATTATAACAGATAACTACTACCCTGGTAAATTAATGCTGTGCTCTTCTATATGCTTCCTATATTAGGAGAGAAAAAGAAGTGTAATTAATTTCCTAAATTCTCATGATCATGGTTATTGATGTTATAGTACAACCTACTATAAATTTTCTGCTTAGATAAGTGGAATTTTGTTTAGTTTATTCCCCTATAGAACATTATAAATAAAGTCTATATTACAACTTTCTGTTAATAGTTTATTTTGCATAAATAATTTACATATATAAAAAATAATATGCAAGGTGATTGTTCTTAATATTTGAATACATAAATTAACTCAACCATTTATTACCACTATTTGCACTTCTAATATTATATATAGCTATAATAGTTAAATATGGCATAAGACATCACATAAATGAAGAAGTCTTGTCATTATCATCTGACATGAAATTGATCTAACAAGTTGATGATTAGTTTATTCTAAGAAGCTCTGAGAGCAAAGTATTTATATTTTCTTTCATGGCTGACATCAATATGATTAATGACATCAATGTGATTCATTGTTTCATCAATGTAATGTAAAGGAATTGATTCCGTGCTTAAAAGATCAAAAGGAGCCACACTACTTTTTAAAATCAACTATCCCCATCAAGCATTTCAGTGTCCCTATATGCTTAAAATATAAAACAAGTACTTTGAAATCATGTAGGACATAACTAATTTGTCCTTATTTTATTGGAAGTAGTCTTTATGGATATACAATGTAAAGGTATGCTCTGATTAATCTTATAATGCCAAATGTTATTAATATAAGTTCACACAATGTACAAATAAACATTTTTAATTATATGCACATCATATATCTAGGAACATTTCTTTTCCCCAGGAGTATTACATTTTCATGAATAAAAATTATGTCCATACATATTAATATTTAAATTCATAAACAGGTATCCTTTATATTTGAAAGAAAGTATAGATAATTTACCTATCATGTGTATTTAAATACATATATATATATTTATATAAAATCTTAAATATACATACCAGTAACACCAATAGGACTCAGCTTGTCTTTACAAACTTGTGTGTTATGGGTGTGCGTTTGTGTGTGTGTAACAATAAAAAGAGAAAAAAAGCCATGAATCTGAGAGGAAATGGGCATATATTAGATATGTTGATGTGAAAAAATGAAAGGGGGAGATATAATTATATTTTAATTTAAAAATATAAAATAATTTTAGATTAAACAAATAAATGTACCAAGTCAAAGCTCACAATCACAAACAAGAGCAAAAAATTGCGTTTGTTCTTTTGGACTTCAGTCATGATGGTTTTTTCAGCTTTATCTGCTTACCTGAGAATTTTTTCATTTCATTTATCTTAGTAACTAAATAACATGACATTACCACATTTAATCATCTGTTCATCAGTGATGAACAGGCCGTTTCCATCTCTGGCTGCTGTGAATAGAGCACAGTGAACAATGATGAGCAAGACTCTTCGTAGTCATATAGAATTATTTGGAATATGCGTAAGTATGGTATAATCGGATCATGTGGAGAATCTATTTTCAGTATTTGGGGACTTCTCTGATATCTAAAGTGACTGTTCAAATTTGCACTCCCACCAGCAGTGAGTTAGGTACTCCGTTTCTCAGTTCACACCAGCATTTCTTGTCATTAATTTTTTGGATCTTAGCCATTCTGACTGGGGTAAAATGTAACTCAAAGTACTTTAAATTTCTATTTCCCTGCTGGCTAAAAATGTTTAACAATTTTTTAACTTATTTCTCAGTGACTTGTGATTTAACTTTTAAGAACTTTTTCTTTGGTTTCATGTCCCAGTCTTAACTGAATTGCTTGTTTTCTTGATATTTATGTTTTATTTTAGTTATTTATATTTTCTAACTCTCTGTCCAATGTTTATCTAGTGAAGACTTCTTCCCATTTTGTAGGCTTCCTCATCACTTGAGTAAAGTTTTAAATATATGAAGCCATTTTACTAATTGCTAGTCTTAGTTCCTGAGCTAGTAGAGTCCTTTTCAAAAAAGCCTTTCTTGTGCCAATGGGTTCAAGGGCATATCCTGTTTTCTCTTCTATCAAATTCATATTAATATATGGTCAAAACAAATTGCCTTTGATTGGCCTTTATTGGAGTAATCTATATATAAAGCTTTATTGAACAGAAGAGGGAGTATATTTAAGAAGAGTTAGAAGATGGAGGGGTAAATATGATCAAAACTTATTGTGTGAAATTATTAAATTACTAATATAGAGATGCATAATTTCAAACTATCAGGCATATCAAGATTTCTAAAGGAGGAAATAGTATTTTTGTCTAATTATTAGTTGCTTATTAGAATATGGACAATCTTTGAACAATAAGAAAATATATGTAAAAATATCCATTTGTAAAAAATTCAAATTTTGTAGAAAAAGCGTAATCATAGCTGTTCACATGTGCTCTATGTACAAATGTACATCAGCATTGCATTTTTCCATCTTCACTGACTTTGGTAAACAGAAAGCTCATTTGAGTTGAAACTAAGAAAGCATTAAGCCATGGATATAAGAAAGATTGTTCAATAATTATAATTACAATTAAGGAGAGCATAATGTTTCAAGCCATTTGAATACACACATGAGTAAAACGTGTTAAATATCTATTTGTATTTATGTATAGATGTACATTTTAATTTTTTTATTTCTAAGTATGGGTGGTTTTCCTGAAAAACATAACTGTGCAACATGTATGTTACTGGTGCCTTCAGGTACTGGGGGAGAGTGTCATATCTCTTAGGACTGGAGTTACAGATGATTGTGAGCCACGATATGGATGCTAAGAATTGAATCCAGGTCCTCTAGAAGAGCAACCAGTGCTTTTGACTGCTGAAACATTTCTCCAGTCTCATAAATATGTACATTTAAGACTATTGTTGCATATGTATAATTCATTCATCTCTAAATACATATCCTACCATATTTATTGATTTAATTTTCATAACATGTGCAATGCCAATGCTGTATAGATGTTTGTTGTAGTGAGGACAAATCATGGTTCATTCAAATATACCCACCATCGTACCTAGTTCATTCTACTGGTTTAAAATTCAATGTCCTTAAAATTGTACTGCACTAAAACATGGTTAATATGTGTAATATAATTGATACTGTTTGATAAGCCTACCATGGACTTCTAGAAAGATAAATGAATGACATTTGCCAAAGGAATAAACAAAAAGAGTATGACTTGACAGATATTACAAGTTATCATGTAATGTAAATAGAAGTCTTAATTAGGGTTTCTATTATTGTGATGAAATATAATGACCAAAAAATCAAGATGGGGAGGAATGGGTTTATTCACCTTATACTTCCACAGCGCTGTTCATCATTGAAGGAAGTCAGGACAGGAACTGAAACAGGGCAGAATCCTAGATTTGGAGAAGATGCAGAAGCCATGGAGGGTTGCTGCTGAATGGCTTACTCTCTGGGGCTGATAAGCCTTCTTTCTTACAGAACCCAGGAATGCCAGCCCAGTGATAGCCCCACCCTCCATGGGCTGATCCTTTCTCACTGGTCACTAATTGAGAAAGTGCTTCATAGCTGGATCTCATAGAGGCATTTTTTTTTTCAATTGAGACTCCTCTGATGACGCTATTTCATGTCTAATGGACATAAAACCAACTAGTAAACAGATAATAATTTTAAATGTGTAGACTAATACTGGATTGCCCAATTAATCATTTTTATATCATTTAAAAATCACAAGTAGTACTATCACTGTGATAGTCTCAGTGTATACAAGTATGTTCAGACAGTTTTGTCATTTCTACATGCTTTAAGAACTGGAAGAATTGATTTCATCACTTAGAGTGTGATTACTCAATGTTCTTCTTTGTCATATTTTCAGTGTTCCTTTCTGACAGAATGCTGACAGTCACTACCTGTATAATTCACTTTGCTGTGCAGTGAGCACAAAGAGATGCTAAATAGTGAATAATTCAACCTAAAACCATTTTATATTGCCTTGTTCACAAGAAAATGTGTAGGAAGATGATCGTGTGATCTGCTGAAATTGCACTCAATCAATGATTATTCTATTACACAGCTGACAAATACACACAGAATCTAAAGTGTTGGAACACCTAAGATTGCATTTTGAGCGTGTGTTTATATTTCTGCAAATAGTTCAGAGTGTTCCAAAGGATTTGTTTGTCTTTCTAATTTAAAAAAAGATTATTCTGTGCTGTAACAAAACAGAAACTACTGAATTTATTAGAGAAGTGACTACTCTGTACTGAAAACATGAAAGCATTACAGATATGCAGGTTTGTGTCTTCTTAAAGAAAGCAAACTTTGTAAAGTGGAGATCTTTTGAACTATCAGAGGCCACATTGGCCACCAGAAATACAGGTAGGCTTCCTGCCAGAAGACTCCCTGTTTTGGTTTTCTGCATCTTATCCCCATTCATCCCCTCTGCACCCTGTCCCAGTCCTCAACTTGAATGGATATCTCCCAATATAGAAGAGACCACACCAACCAAACAAGAGAAGAACTAAATAAACCAGGAACAAAACACTGGTCCAACACAGAAGAACTCAGAAATTGGCATCTGGACCTATAATCACCGCAAACACAGATTCTTAGATTCAAGTGTAACAAAACAATCAACAATATCTAAGGAAATATATAACACCAATGTCCAGTTATGTTACCACAGCAATCCATGAATATATAGAACAGCTGAAACAAAATAAAACAACTTTAAAACAAATTTTATTAAGATGATAGAGGTTATTAAAGAGAATATGAATAATTCCCTCAATGTAATCAAAAAAAGAAAGATAAAAATGGAGAAAAAAATCAATATCTAAAAGAAAGTCAAGAAAAACAAATAATTGAAGTAAAAGAATAAAACAAGTCAAGACCTGAAAATGAAAATATAGCAAAAGTAAACACAAATTGAGGAAATTCTGGAAATGTAGAATCTAGGTAAGCAAATAGAAGCTAAAGAGGCAAACTCCAATAGATGAATATAAGAGATGGAAGAGAATCTTAGGCATTGCAGATAACATAGAAGAAGTAGGTACTTTGGCCACAGAAAATGTTAAATCTTAAAACTTCCTGATACAAAACATCCAGGAACTATGGAACACCATGATAAGACCAAACCTAAGAAAAATAGAAATAGAACAAAAATGTAAGCTCAAAGGCCACAAAAATATTTTAACAAATTCATAGAAGAAAATTTTCCTAACTGATGTAGGGATTTCTCTTTGGATGCTGTGATTATCATCAATGAATAAAGAACTGCTTTGAGCCTATAGCAGAGCAGGACAGTGTGGAGCAGACATAGGCTGGATGACTGGACAGAATCCTGGAAGAAAAAAAGGTGAAGTCAGAGAGAAGCCATGTAGCTGGAGACCAGATGCCGGAACTTTAGCTGGTAAGCCACAGCCATATGGTGATACACATGTTAATAGAAATGGATTAAATTAATATGTAAATGTTAGCCAATAAGAAGCTAGAGCTAATGGTCCAAGCAGTAATTTAATTAATACAGTATCTGTGTGATTATTTCGGGTCTAAGTGGCTGAAAACCAACAAGCGGCCTCGCTCCTACACCTAACCTAAAACAGACACCTATAAGGGTACAAGAAGCTTACAGAACACCAAATAGATTAGACCAGAAAGTTTCATTGCCACATAATAATAAAAACGACTAAACATGAAGAACAAAGAATACTAAAAGGTGCAAAGGAAAAAGACAATGTAACATATAAAGTCATTCCTATTAGAATTGAACTTTACTTCTCAGTGGAGACTCTAGAAGCTAGAAGAGTTTGAGCAGATGTGCTGCAGACAAGGGAACACAGAAGCCAGTACAGGCTATACACAGAAAAAACGAATCTAATACCAGGAAAACATAAAGAAGGGAACTACACACAGACACACACACACACACGCACTCCATCACCACCACCACCATCACCAGCACCACCACCAACAACAGCAAATAGCAGGAATTAACAATTATTGGTCATTGATATCAATAAAATAGAAACAAAGAGAACAATACAAAGAAACAATGAAACAAAGAATTGGTCTATGAAAAAATCAAGATAGATAAACCCTTACCCAAACTAACCAAACCTGAAGAGAGAATATCCTCATTAACAAAATCAGAAACGAAAATGGGGACGAAGTAATATAAAAAAAAATCCAAATAATCACTAGGTCATACTTTAAAAAACTACTTTTAAAGGGGCACTTTTCTGCCCCTTCTCTCTCCTCTTCAAATAAACCATTCATGTGAACCCTCTTGTATGGCATGACTTCTTTTCATAGTGTTTTTAAATAAATTATATCATTGTTTCCCTGACCATGAATTGAAATTGGAAAATCTAAAGGAAATGGGTAATTTTATCTATAGAGACAATTTACCAAAGATAAATCAAGATCAGATAAACAATTTAAATAAACCTATAACAACAAGGGAGTAAAGCCCCCTGGAAACAAAAAAAGCCCAGAACCAGATGGTTTTAATGAAGAATTCTACCAGACATTCAAAGAAAGGCTAATACAATATATCTCAAATTATTAAACAAAATATTAAGAGTAAGAATTTCACCAAATTCATTTTATGGGGCAACAGTTATCCCGATTTAAAAAAAAAACACAATGTTTCAACATGGAGAATTATGGACTAATTTCTTTCATCAATATTGATGCAAAAACACTTAATAAAATACTAGCAAACCAAAAACATATCAAAAGGTTTATCCACTCTTATCCAGTAGGTTTTATTACAAGAATGCAGGGATGGTTCAATATATGAAAACCAGTCCACGTAATCCACCCCTAAACCCACTGAAATAAAATCACATGATCATCTCATTAGATGATTAAAAAACTTTTAAGAGAATCCAACATCCCTTCATAATTAAAGGTTTGGAGAGATTGGGGATACAATGGACAGGACATAACATAATAAAGTCAATTTATAGAAAACATATAGCCAAAATCTGACTAAGTGAAAAGAAACTCAAACCAACTCCACTGAAATCAGGAACAAGAAGAGGTTGTGTACTGTCTCCATATCTATTCAGTAGAGTGCTTGAATTTTAGCTGGTGCAATAAGACAATTGAAGGAGACCAAGGAAATACAAATTGGGAAGGAAAAAGTCAAAGCACAGTTTTTTTTTCAAATAATATGATAGTATACAAAAGCAATCCTATTAATTCTACCAGGGAACTCTTACAACTAATAAAAAAAACCTTCAACAGAGAAGCTGACTCCTGAAGTGAATGGGACCAGATACAGAGACCCATAGCCAAACATTAGGCAGAGAGAAAGACCAAGTTGGTGGTCTCCAATGGGTTTCTCACATCAGAGCTTGGAGAACCCTTCAGAAGTGGGGTAGAGGGAATTTTGGGATCTAGAGGAGTCCAGGACACTTGGAGAGTGTGGCCCATGGAATCAACTAAACAAGGCTCATGAGGAATCACTGAAACTGAAGTTATAATCATAGAGCCTATGTTTGTCTTCACTAAGCTCTCCACATATATGCTAGGGTTGTTGGTTTGGTGTTTTGGGGGGCTCCTGACAGTAGAAGTGGGGGATATCTCTTGTTCTTTTGCCAGCTCATTGACACTTTCCTACCAGGTTGTCTTGACCAGGCTTGCTGTGAGAGTTTGTGTCTGGTCTTAGTGTATCTTGTTGTGTCATGTTCAGTTTGTATCCCTGGGAGGCCAGCTCATTTTTTTGAGGTGGTTGAGAGGAGACGTGGATATGGGAGAGAGGGCAGGTGAGGGAGCAATGAGGGGAATTGAGAGAGGGGAAACAAAAGTTGGGATGCATTATATGAAGGAAGAATAAATAGAAATGAAAAGAAAAAGAAAAAAGAAAGCAAAGTAAATAACTACACAGGAAACAATATATGCAGCAGTGGCCAATGCAAAAATATAAACAACAAAACTCATGCAAAATTGCACAGCATGTTAAAACCATACTGACTATGATATACTGGCTTATAGCTTCTTGCTTATCAAAGATGATTTACAAAGTATAGTACATGCTGACAGATACAAAATTAATTAAAGTCTGCATTGCTTCACTACGGTATAGCAGGTAGTTTTGTCTTCCTATTTGTGACATGCAAAACTAGAATATTCATTGTGAAATTCAAAAATTGAATCTAAACAAGCAAACCTAAATTCACATGTAGGCTCTGTCTTCTTTGCAAAAATCTATGCCTACTTTACATCTTTAACTGATTCAGTTTTATTCTGACTCAAAGGAATATGATTATGGTGCTCCAGTAAATGACAAGCTTGAGAAGAAAATTAACAAACAAATGCTGTAGGGAATTCCAAGGATCCTATTTGTAAAACTGTTACTTCGCTGTTAAGACTCAGAAATAATGGATTTGTTCAGCATGCCTCAACAGAATGTAATATTAAAACCCAATAATTTTTACAGTAGTTCTAAATGATAATATGATACTTTTAAGAAGATATTCCAAGGAACATGAGCTAGGTGAATTATGAGTTTTAGGTCAGCATGGGATAGCAGCAAAACTTTCTTATAGTTTCCAAAAAAAAAAAAAACCAGACCAAAAGAGAAAAACAGAATATTTTCGTGTACCACATAATTTAAGGCAATTAAATACATATTTTATATTTTAATTTAGAGTTTAAATGATGGCCTTACCCAATCAATGTAGAAAATCTGACAAATAGAATAACTATTGTGCTCTTTTTACATTTTATTTTGGTTGAAAAAGATAATGTACATTTTTCTTTCAGAATTCTGTTTTCTGAAGACAGACAATTAAGTATTATATTTGAGTGTACAACCAGGATAGTCTTAGAAAAAAATTGTGAATAATTGTTAAATGTTTAAAAATAAATGAGATTAAAGTGGATGATGTTTTCACAATTATACAGAAATTCTTTGCCCGCTAAAGCCTTATTTTTATTCAGGAAATGTTAACTGGAGTGGAGAATGAGAGGATATATGAGAGGAGGAATAAAGCAGAGGGATTACTAATACTAAATACCCTTGATAATATGAAAACCTACTAATGTAGAGGCTTTGTAAAATACAAATACAAATACACATGGAGAAGGATGGAGAGATAAAAAGAGGCAGAGACCGATAGTTTAAATAGTTACGTAATAGTGGGGACAATGCTTTTCCCAGATAACATAAGCTGTCAAATAAAGAAATTCGATGTCAGAAATGTTATTATTATCATTATTAATTATTTTGATATTTGGTCGGTGATTTCAGAGAATGCCACATATGACAGGCTATTGTCTTTGACTTTACTTACCCTTCATAAGATTATAGTTAAGAACCTATGATTGATTATCATGTGCTTGAGCCATAGGAAAGAAAAAAGTCATTCCACTGCCAATGTAAAAGCTTCATCTTTGAGATAAACTTTCATAGTGCTAGAAGGTTCTATGCATACTACCCGGGGCAAGGAAGTAAATACTGCAACTTCAAAAGCAATTTGTAAGGCAAGATACGTCCACTGGCGCAATAGTGGCATGAATATAATGGGGATAACCAACCCACTTTCTGATTAGGCTTAAGGACTACTTCACAAATAAGAATTCATGTTGATTATCGTTACCTCTTCCCAAAACTCATTGCTGGCTAGGTAATGGGTTTGAGGGGAGAAGCTAATATCATTTGACTATATAGAAATAACTTATAAATCTTTACCTTTTAAATATTAGTATAGCTCTCATTCTTCACCAAAACAGCTTCCTTTTACAGTTGATGACAATTAACACAGAGGCTCATGACTGGACAATGTGTAAGAGACTGGCACACTCACATCTCAAAGGGACATCATTACAAAACCCCTCTTCAATGATCATCATAGAAGATAAAGTGTAAAGAATGTACAGCTTTAGACACAATTACACAATTAGGCAATACGGAAAATAAGATAAATAGCATAACTATCAATTGAGTTTGCTATTTTCTGATATCATTCTGATAGAAACAATGTTCCGTGTTATTTTTAAGAATTGAGTTTAGTATATGCTGTAAACAGAAAATTAAGTATTAGACTCAAGTTTATAACTAGAGACAGTAAATATCTGTGATCCAGTAGTATTTTGCAGACATGGCAGGGCATTTGTAAAAATGAACTTACAGAGGCTGTGACTACCTCCATCAGACCTGCATGAGATCTAGGTTTTTAAAATCCCAGCAAGTGAGAGAGCAGAACTCAAGTTCCATCATTGTCTAAAGACTCATTGACAACTTTTGGCTTTTGGGGGTAGGAAATTCAGGTTTCATCAAAGATGTGGTCCCTGAGTAGTTACTCTCGCTTCAGAAGATGATCCTAGTTTTATTCACATCTAGGGGTACTAAGTAGGATAAAAACAGGGCAAGGAAAATTCAGAGAGAAAGCTGGGGATGTAAGGTAGAAATTTGAGGAGGTAGAATGAAGCTAGATTTGACTAAAACACATTTATTGTCCTTCTCAATCTCATTTACAAGAGAGTTAACATATTTTGAACTATGACCGTGTCTCTCATATAAAAGCAATTTTATACAGGTTTATGACTTTTTTGGTATATGACTGTATTTAGCTTGTTAGCATTTCTGAAAAAGGATATTGTTTTCCCGTTCATCAGGAATCGTGGTTTTTAACTTTTCTTATCATTTCTAACATCCACCAGAAGTTATACATTTGTAACTTTGCTCCATTTCTTAATGCCCCTTTTTGACCCCACCCATCTTTGAGTTTGTATTTTACAGATTCACTTCTCCTGCCTAATATGTGGCAAGACCAACCCACAGGGGACCTCTCGATATGACAGCCCCTGCTTCAACTTTTTGGTCACTAACTTGATGAGAACAGGTAGACATCACCCACATGCATACTCATAAAAACAAACAAACAAACAAACAAATAAACAAACAGAAAAAAACCCAAATACCTCTCCATTATTTCCTAACTATTTTTTGACATTTTTACAAGATGGATAGACACATTTCCCACCTCCAAGTAAATAGTAGATGTCGTGGATCAGTGTTATGACTATACTACATCATCCCTCATTATGGTATGCCATGGAAATGCTGAACAGATTATCAGATTATCACAAAGATTGGCATCCTTTTGCCATCATAATTTCTGACAGAAACCAAGGAAAGTCCAATTGAGAGGAAAATCAGAACTGCTTCAAAATACCTTTTTAAAAATTAATGTTTGAAAATTTATCAAGTGCAAAGAATTATACTAATTTACTCAAAGCATTATTAAATCACATAATCCAAGCATCAGGCAAATCTTCTAGAAAAAACTATGGTGCAATTTAATTTTTTGTGGACATTACTGTCACTTCAAGCTACATTAAATTCACTAAATTTTCAATCTTTACAAAAGTTTGTATTCTGCCAAGTCAAGTCATTTATTTCTCTTTGATTTTCAAATATAGTAGTAAAACATACTTTAAAATATTTATGACAGAAACTGAACAAATTGCCAACTTTGTATATAGTCTTAATGGACTGAATTACCATTGGGTTTTGGGGGTTGAAACAATAAATAAGCATTTGCCCACCTAGTGTTAAAGTGATGAGTGCTTTAATGCTATTATATATATATATATACATATACATATATATGTATATATATATTGTTTTTTAAAATATATTTTTAATTAAAATAAAACTTCTGAACCTAATTTTCATCTCCCAAGTACTTACCGTCCAAACCCTCCCATTTCTCCCCCTTACTCTGAATAGCATCTTTTAATTTGATTTTTAGTGGTGTGTGTGTGTGTGTGTGTGTGTGTGCTTGTGTGTTTGAAAAACATTCTTTGAAAAATACACTTTTCTGAGGATATTTATTTGCCTAAAACAACTCTACATTATTTAGGGATAACTATAAGCAAATGTTCACTTCCACATTTGATATTTAAAAATAAACAGAACCTATCCCCTGAAAGGGAAAAAAAACCATGAAACAGATAAAAGGAAAAGCAAGTGCAGCAATGGAATTTCTAATGGGCCTCAAAGCCCATAGGTGCAATGCATAATGGCCATGGTGTCAGCAGCTCCCAACCCTCCACTCTGATGAATAGAAAAAGCTGGTTCCATACTGTTTCCCAAAGCGATCCCAAGCAGTGTACATGGAGCAATAGCTGTAAAATGGTGTCCCAACAGACTTATTCAAACATGCAAATTAACAACATCGAGAAAGCAATGTACAGTAATCAGGGCCCATTTAGTATTGTAATATCAGCTGGGACACAATGGCTGTCTGTGTATCCTGTCGACAGTTTGTATTGGTAATTGCCACCACATGAGTAATTAAGCGCTTTAAACAAGTCAACCATTTCAGCTGTCCTACAAGTTAGGAGTGAAAAGCAAAGCTGGAAGAAAGAGCAATAACAAGGAGACATTAGCCTTGATAACAGGGTCCACCCAAAAGCATATGTTCTCCCAAAGGAGCAGATTTCCAGTCTCATCTGAACCTTAGATATTCTCTTTATTAGCATTTTATATACTGAAATAGTTACATTTCTTGAGATTTTGTGATCCATATTTGGATATAAATGTTATCTTTCTCCAATTTCCTAATTTCCCCTTAAGACATTTAAAAGAATCCTTAATAAGTATCAAAAGTCAAGTTCTAGGCATCATTCAATTATTCAGTCTTCATAGCTAATATTTAAGGTGTATATCCTAATATTCTCCTTCAAACAAGTAACAAGTTCAGGTTTGGGGAATCTGTGCTTTTTATTTACAATACATGTTAAGATTTAGGAAATCAGACATAGTTAGATGTCTGGGGTTTTTAACTGGAATATGTGATTAAAATTCTTTAATTCATTTTTTTTAAGTTATAGGGTCTGTATTTAAAATGGTTGCTTATCTCATGCCTCTTTCCCAGGGAAGAGATTATTAGAAAATGACATATTTTCTAATTTCTCCTTCATGTTGAATGTATAAACTCTTCATTGCAGAGAACCTTATTCTAACTTATGTATAATTTGGAGCTTAGAAGACAGAAAGAATGAAGTATTTAAAAACATAGTAATGTAATAATATAGACATTTAAATAATTCAGCCTTGACGGATACACATGATGATAGTTAGACTAACCACCTTCAAAAGGTACAGCACTTACACCTTTTCTTTTTCTTCTCTGCAATGAAGAGTTTATACATTCAACATGAAGGAGAAATTAAAAAATATGTCATTAACCTGGCCTTTGGCAGTCAATGATCCTTTTAGGCCACTATAGTCAGTATTTATTCTATTTTTTTCTAACCTTGTATAGACTGGGGTGACAAGGGAGGATGCTAATTGCTCAGAGGATAAGGTTACTTCAGTGTGTTAGCAAGGTCAGCAGTATTAGCAGGGATAAAGAAACCCCTGTATCTGAAGTTGACCCAAGAATCTGGAGTAGAAGAAATTCCGAAGTATTCAGACATTTTATAAATGATACATGAGATTTTTATAGACATTTCCCAGTTGCTCCCATGTGAGGGAAACTTCCCACAATGGCTGAATGATTGACTCAATGGTTATAATTAACCCAGAGGACTTCACACATGTCAACCATCACAAAAGTATTTAATATATCCTTAACTTCACTCAAATGCTCAGCTTCCTCTAACCAGCAAGAGATTTAGCTTTGATAATTTTACTTGAAATACATAAAAAACTCTCAAGGCCTTTTAGGTGTCTCTGCAGAAGCACAAAGATGCTTGCTAATTTTAGTCCCTCTAAGAGGAACAGCTTTCACATCATTTCTCTCAAAGCCCTTGAGCTATAATATTGGTTCTCTCCTTACCTTTAATAATAGTATAAGATACTTATATAAATAGTATTAAAGCAATGGTCTGTTTTTTCATTATGGTGGGAAAAGATAAAACTATGCATATTTAATTTTTTACATGAAGGGAAAGAATGCAGAAGTCATTGACCAAGTTGATGAGTTCAGTGACCAAGTTGAGTTAAAAAAATGTTTAAGAATAATACTAAAACTACGTGGGAAAAACATATAGCAATAGTCTAATAAAGATGAATCCAAGAGATCAGGTAAGAGATAATTTGCACCTAAGTAAGCAGAGGGACTTAGGGATACTACTTATATGAAATACAACTTTTAAGGGGAAATGAGCATAGTACAGCATTAGCGAAGAAAATTAAATTGAAGTATTTGGTGTGGGAGCCATTGGGACCTGGTTTGCCTGCTCAACATTGTTAACAAGCACTATATATGAAATCATGAGCACATTGTTCATATATCCCCAACGTGGATGGGAGATTGATTGAAGTATCTCTACAAAATCGTTACAACATTCAGGTTTTTCTCCTTCTTCTCAGAAGACAAAGGAGAAATCTGACAGAGAGTGAGGAAAAATTGCAGTTCACCTAATAGGAAAAAGTTTGTTTGGAGTTTATGTATACCTAGAGAAAAACATGTTTGCGAAATGCAAGATGGATGAGTGTTAGTTTTCAGTGAAACCCAGGCAGGAAATGAGTCCAAGCACCATGTATACTCAGAAACTGGAGAGGAGATTAAGTGGTATTCACTATGTAACAACTGTTTACATTGACAATTTACTTTCATATTTTATTGCATTAGGCATTATAATGAAAGATGAATTTTGATATACTATACATATGAATGTGTCATTCTTTCCTATAGTGTCCACTATCCTCAACTTCCAATAAATTCAGCCATTTCATCTATGATTTTTGTGTGTTAGTAGAACTAATTCTCAGATTAATGTTATTCCCAAATCATTGAGAATTCATTTCCTTTTTACACTATTGGATTTAGGAAAATAAATTTTACTTAACAATAATAACACAGAATTTTTTTTATAGAAATATACTAGTCAAATGAGCCATTTCCTATGGTGGGATCCATTGCTCAGCCTTAATATGGATGGGGAAAGGCTTGGTTATTCCTCAAATTGACATGCCAGATTTTGTTGACTCCCCAAGTAAAAGCCTTACCCTTTCTGAAGAGTGGATTGGGAGGGGGAAGGCAGAGAGGTGAGGGGGGCAAGAGAAAGTGGGAAGAGAAATTGGGGTTGATATGTAAAAGAAAATTAAATTTTTAATAAAAAATATAAAAATAATAATTTAAAAGGAAATACTTTTCATCTAATTAATATTCTAGCTCCTAAACGTGTCCCATGTTCTTATCAGACTTACTCAGCTAACTTGCTTTTTGTAACATTTTTATATGCACTTAGACTGTCATTCAGAAAATTTCTCTAGCAACTGGCAGCCTGGTTTTCAATAGTGTCAATTCCTTCATCTTAATACTAATGTTTTACTTAAATTTGTCAAGTGTTGATACCATATTTACCTAATGAAAGGTTTAGGTGATTTATTATGAAATAAACTCTGAAACTTTAATTAACGTATATAACTTTAATATGTGGATCACACTGGGATATTTTTCATTTTGTATATCATAAATCACTAATCAAATTTTAAAAGGATATTTACATACTTGGCAAACATGAAGGATGTGTGTATCATTCATTGCTATGCTAGTCTAATTAGGGGGGTTCCTTATCTGAAAGTAAGTTTGTTTTCTGGATGCACAGGTTTAAGTATGGAGCCAATAATAAAGGCAAAAACCAAACATGACAGATGCTAAAAATCACCTCCATCACTCCCCTTCCTGCACATGGCAGTCTCTGACTAGTGAGAAAGGTATCCTGTTTGAATGTGAATGTATCCACCTGCTTAAATTGTAGTGCCTAGGGATTAGCTTATCAGCTCTGCAATTTAGCTTATCACTTCTGAAAAAATTGTCCACCAAGAAGTATGCCTGGGATTGTTCCTAAATACGTCTCTGAGTAATAATATACCGGACTTTTGCTGAGATTTTTGAAGATTTCTAGCTCCATAAATCATGCCATTTGCTCAACGTCTTTATTTTTATTATATCACATGAAAATATACTGTCAAATATAACCTACTTATTGTTTTCATGGTTTATTTCTAAAATACTATCACAAATTACTTACATTCCAATTTTTGTTCTTTTTAGGTAAATATATCAAAGATAATTGTTTCTGTATCTGCAGTATATCTAACATATACTCTCATTAATGTCAATGTAATATGTTCCATTTAATATACATCCTAATTCCTTCATCTCCTGAAGATGTGGTTTTAATGGACATATGTGTTTCTTTCTGACCACTAATAATGCCATCATAAATATTTAGGCAAATGTATCCTTGAAGTTTGTGTGTTTTTTATGGGTTTTTTCAAGGTAATGAATAGCTTTTACATGTTAGCAGCACCTCTGACCATCTACAACAATAGAAGAAGATACATTGATTAGAGCCAACTTAAAATTACGGAGGAGCTTTACAAGAATGGGGTTCAGCACCAAAAGACATATATTTATTATTTTGATAATTGTTTCCAAGTTGATAGAAATATAGTTAAAGTAATAAGTGGTATATGCTTAGTTAAGAATGAAAGTTCAAACTAATGATTTTAGTGAATGCTATTGGTGTGATGTGTCATGGATCTCCTTGGTGATCACATTGGGCTTGATTTGTGTGAAGTTAAACAACACTGAGTCTCTTTGTTTCACTCCATCTCTTTTCCTATTCTTTCTTCCCTCCCTTTACTCTCTGTCCCATTTTCTTTTCTGTTTGTTGACTACCTGCGTTGCCTCTTTTGAATACACATTCCCACATGTACCTGCTTACAATACTACATTCTTCTAAACATTTTGTTCTTACAATAAATAATTTGTTTCACACCACTATTATGCTTTGATTGTAATAATTTTTTGACATATAAATTTATCATGTATAACTTTTTTGCTGTACTCTGACAGAATATTTGGTAAGTATCCTAGAAGAAATGGATAGTTACCAAATATAGGTTGAGTGAAGGATGAAGGATTAGGGAAATTAATATATTAGTGTACAGGGGTGTGTTTAGTTTTTTTGGCCCGACAAACCTCTTCACCGAAGCAATAATCCAAATCAGACCAATTCAAATCAAATTAGAAGAAGCCTAGGTTTAATGGATTCCAGCGCTCCCAGGTGGCCCTCTGGGAAAACACGGAGAGGGAGAGGGGAACTGGAGAACTGGGGAGACCACGTGTTCATTATCTAGCGGGGGGGGGGGGGGGGGAGGGAGAGCAGTTTAAATAGCCTGTGGGAGTGGTTTTGACCCTCCCTGTGGAAGGGGTCACCATTTGGTGGACTTTCTAGGAGGTGGAGTCTGTACTGAGGCAACTCCCAGGGGAGCGGTCTTGGAACTTTCCACCAAACATTCCAGACTCCTTGTATATATGGATGCCAGGGGCTGGGGTGATACTTCCAAGCAAACATTCCAGACTCCTTGGATAAAAGGGGTGGCGGGGAGACTTCCAACCAAACAGGGTGTGTTAGCCGTCCAAGCACTAGAAAAGATGAAGAACAGAAGATCATGATTCTGAGGAGAGCCTATATAGAAAGAGCCAGACAACAAATACACAAAAGAACAAGAAAAAAAACAAGTTTTATTCCTTTCCATTCAAAGCAAGTTCAACAAGTGCTTCCTTAAAATTACTTACTTTAGTAACTGTAAATTCATTAGTGTATAGTTTAACATTTTTTGAATTTTTAAAAAAAATCCACATTTTATATTACTAATGTGTTCTTCTATACTGCTGATTGTTTTCACTGGCTTTGAGAGATATTTAGTGCAATGGACTCTTTCGAGTTCTTATGTAAAAAATCCAATCTGGAAATAAGGATACTGTGAATTCTTCCTTTCCTGAATTCTTTATATCCTTCATTTTTCTTATTGCTGCAGATAATCCTTCAATTACTGTATAAAACAGGAAGTGAGAGACGGAAATCTTCTTCCTGATTTTATTGGAAATGCTTTGAGTTTTTCTCAGTTCACCCGAAGGGAAAAAGATAGGTAGGCAAGAGATGATATAAAGATGTGATTAATATGAATCTGTGGTTTCAGTGCCAGTTAATGTTAGCCTAAAGTAAGCCTGAATACATTAGAATTTCTTTTCAGTGTATCTTCTAGGTATAAGAGGACATGGAACATTACTGTAAGACATTCCCCCAAATGTGTCAGAGGATTAAGTATCTAAAGGTGATTTTAAAAAGAAGGAGGCTGTGTTTAGAATTAACAAAAGGCTGAAAGCCATGCTGCCGCCCACTAGATCTTGTGAATTTATGTGTGGACATTTTTTAAATTATCAACAATGGGAGATCCTGTCTCTGAATACAACACTAAAATTAATATTTCATCAGTTGGAGGAATTTATATGAGGCTCTTCATGCTAAAGAGGACAGACTTTATTTGAAGAAACTTGGAAAAGAGAAACAGAGGCATTTCCCTCTGCAGCTCTATCGTGGCATGCACACACTAGGATTTGCATGTGAATTAGTGCTCCATGTCTGTGCTAGATCCCCAAAGAACATGATGTTCAAACTTATATGTAAAATTTCCCTTTTCATTTTACTATGGATTGTTTTCTTTAGAAAATTTCACAAAATAAGGTAGAAATTTATTTAGGAATACTCTTAAAAAAGCAAGGGGAACTAAGCATTTTTCAGTTATTTACAAGAAGGGATGAAAAATAACATCAAAGTAAGTAATAGTTTTTCAATATAATAATATGATTGGTCTTAATTTCTTTTAGGTTTATTCTCTTTAATAGGTATCAATACATTTCAAATATTATGTGATAATCATTTAATTACATTCCTTGCCAACCATTCTTGTCATTTTCTTAGATAAACTAGGTGACCTATGATTTATCTGTATTTCAGGCAGCCCATAAATGTACATGTGGATACTAAGCTCTCAAGGAGAAAATTTAACTAATTTGAAACTAGTTAATTTCCCCTTTTAACAATGCTTACACCTTGATTTTACCAAGCTGACAGCTCATTAAAATTATTTAGAGAATTTCTTAGAATTAAGTGGCCCAAACTCCAGATTATGTATGTAACAGATCTTGGATAGGGTAAGTAGAATGAATTTTTGATTAACTCTGGTGTTCAGAAGCTGTGACTGCCAGATCAGAGTTTCTGTGACAGTATGACTATGGTTTTTCCTTAAAGCACATTCTACTATATTAAAGACCCTTCCGGCAGTCTTGAAAAGTAATCTACTTTTTAAAATTTAAGTAGACATCCAAATTGTTTTCAGTATGCTTGGAAGAGTAGAATTATAGGTGTTGGAATGAAAGACCATGGACTTCAGGATAGTCTGGTTCCGCCAGCATGGGGCATGGAGATGGCAAGAAACAGTTCTGGAATATACCATAATATGGAAGGAGGGGGAGGAGGGGTGAAGAGTGGAGATAAGGTACAAAGGAAATAAAAACTGAGGTGTAATAGTTGAGATTTAGAATGAAATAAGCATCACTGAAGGCAGATATCAGATATGAGTGCGAAAATGTAAGAATAGAATCAACTTCTTAAGAATACTAGAGTCATTATCTTAAACTAAACCCTACTTTAAAAATTTCTTCCCTGATTTTTGTTTTACATCGATGATTTTAAAAGTTTCCTTGTGTGAGAAAAGTTGTGTCTTTCTTTGCTTTGATACTCTTTGTGCTCCTATTGTCTCTTATTTCTGATTAATGACAAATACTCAGATTTTAGGTGCCGGAGCTGATTGCATGAATGTCATCCTACATACAATCACATCAACTTCTGTAGAAATTCCATCGTCACAATCATTTTCCTTTATAATTTATGCAACCATGCACCGTTTTATTCTCCGAGGCTCAAAGTGCGTATCATATTTGAGTCTTAGAAATTTGAAGGGAATCATTGAGAATATTTTAAAAGGTTTTTAAAAACGATTTTAAGTGATTTTAATTTTTTTAAAAAAATATTCCAAGTGTAATAGTAACTATTTTATAGCAATACAAAGGAAAAGAAGTCTGTGATTTTATAAACCCAACAGACAAAATGCTCAAAGACATGACTACATTCTGTTGACACTTTGATCCGCCAGCTTTGTGCGACATAAATCTTGCAGTCACTGGCAAGCCAGAAAAGTGCTCTTGAAGGCTGAGGGCTGGAGCCAGAAGACCAAAACAAGTGAGAACAATTCAGAAAACATAGCCACTAAATGAAAGGAGCTATTCTTATAATGTGTATGCTCCTGGTAGCGCAGAAGAAATGATTTCAGCTACCCATTCATGCATAAGGCAAGGATACCAGGAAAATGAACTGGCTCTCCAATGAACAAACTCATACATGGCTTTTGTTAAAATACTTCAAAGTAGTTTTGATGACAGAATCAAAATTTGTCCATTTTATAAAAAAGGCAATAATTTCTACTCATTAAGTACATATGCATTAAGTATGTTTTAAAAATCACATGGAAAATACTCACATGAAAATAATAAATTGAAGAAGTGTTCATATATGGCTACTAGACAGTTGATTTTCATTTGGAAAAGAAAGCACACAAGAAACAGGAAATAGAAAACATCAAAAGGAGGTTCGTATAGGATTAACAAATGAGACAGAAACATGAGTTCAGAATTACTATTGTACAGAATAAAATAATAGAATACCATCTCAAGGTGTAACTTAAGAGAAATTGAAAGTACTCTTAATACCTAAATTGTGTAGGAAAGAAAAACTGCAGAAGTATAATGAAAACACTTGTGCATTATCAAATGCTACCTTGTGTTTTGCAATTGCTCACCATTTTACATGACTGGATTTTATTTTTATAAAATCTTATGACTTGAACTTTCTGTGCCTTAGAATAGTTTATATTCAAAGTATGCATTGTTTCAAACTTATTTATTCTTCTGTATCTTCTGATTACTCCTTTTCAGATATAAGTACATTTTAAAGATAAATATTACGCCCACCAGCAACAAGCAAATCATTTAAATTTTAAATTCAGAAATTAAAAACACTATCATATGAAAATAACTTTCTTTCAAACACCTAGGAAAATCAAGTTATTTTCTACCATGAATAAAGAAAATCATTTGATGTGCACCAATTATTATGGACAAAGGCTTTCTGTTCAGAACACTTGGATCATAAGCGTCTTCCTTCACACATGTCCGCATGGTGCTAGTGAGCCTTGACGTGCTGCAGCTCACGAAGTGAGTGACAGATGTGAGAATATAATTGGTCTTTATTCAAAGTCACAAGTAAGAGAGTGAGACACACACGTTAGAGGACTTGGTTAATTTGCTAATGACTAACTCCACTTCATTATTTGAACATAATGAACAAGCAGATTTAAGCTATGTAGGCCAGAAAATAAATCTAAGGTAAAACCTTTTTAATCACACACCTTGAAAACCTGTTAAATTTGTGAAAAAGTTTATGTCCAAACTTCAAGAGTAAGAAAAATCACTCAATATTAGCAGTTTTATTAGAATATTTTTAGTGAATACTAATAAGGTTGGCTTTTTCATTGCCTTTGTGTTCTCTATTGTCTTTTTTTTTTATTTTCTGAAAGATCTGTGTATTCCTGTTTCAGAGACTAGCAATGTAATAAATTTACTGTTTTACCTCTTGATAATAATATCTTGATATTAAGATCATGCTATGTTTTCATTTCTTTCCAAAAAGTTGATATTAGGAAAAAGAAAAAAAGAAATTTTAGTGTGGGAAAAGAAGTTTCAGTTAATGACATTTTAGATACCTTAGGTTAGCTATAAAGTAAATAGCTAAAAATAAATGTATTGACTCCTTTAATATTTCTGCTTCCTTGTTGTTATTCTACTTCTTCCCAATATAAAAAAACCTGTTATTAGTATTTCTAATGCCTTGTAACCTAGACATGACGAAGCCACCCCAACATCTCTCAGTATTGCATAAAATAAGAACTCAAGTGATACTAATTTTACCTTTCAAATATTTTCAATTAATTCTACTTACTCTACTTTGCCTAGACTATGTATATTCTCTGGAGGGACAGTCTAAATAAATTTTAACTATTTGCATGAACAAATATGGGCCTCTTCATCATAAGAGATTGAAGCAATTCCTTATAGAAATAAATCAAATCCTGAAAGATATGAGGAGTTGATATTTCCAAACCCAGTACATGACATGTTCAACTTTCTTGCAAGAGTTAAACTCTGAACAGAAGCCTTCATTTTTTTTTAATGCCTCAAAAGGGGAGAAAAAGGTCAATATGTAGTTTGATAAATCCAATAAAACTGAGATTTCTTTTGTGTGCGTGTTTGACTTCCTAATTAGGAGTCCTTTATTTTTTATTTAATCTAATTAAGTTTGCTTGAAGCCTTCTAAGAGATTTTATGATCCAGAAAATATTTGCTTAGTAGCAAGCAATTTGGCCACATTTCTTATTGTTTTCCAAAGACTCTTCTATCCAACTGATTAAGGAATGTTTTATTTGCTACACTACTCCTATTACTTGCCAGGTGTAGTAATGTCTGAAAGCTTTTAGATTAATCATATTTTTGGTCAGAGAATAAGTGCAGCTAAGTCTTAGAATTACAATTTCCTCAGAGTAATACCACTGAAGTACATATTATTTGATTATAATTTCATATAATGCATGTGTAAATTTCTGTATATAAGAATATACTCTGCCCCGGGCGGTGGTGGCACACGCCTTTAATCCTAGCACTCGGGAGGCTGAGGCGGGCAGATCTCTGTGAGTTCAAGGCCAGCCTGGTCTACAAGAGCTAGTTCCAGGACAGGAACCAAAAGCTACAGAGAAACCCTCTCTCGAAAATAAAAAAAAAAAGAATATACTCTTCAAATTCTGTGTGTATATGTAAGCATCATTTGTACGTAAATCATTTATCTCAACCATCTATGTATATATCTATATCTAGTATCTGTCTATGTATCTGCCACCTGTTTCTCTTTGATCACAGTTGTAGCTCTCTGTAATAGACATTAAAATGGTTGAAATTGTTACAGCTTCAAATTTATATATGAAATGTTTAAGATAAAAAGTATTTTGTGCTGTCCTACATTTTAGAGTATGTAAGAGAAATAATACGTACCTGAAAAGAAAGAGTCAAATGAGTAGCCCTGTTAACAAAATTAAAAATTAGAAAATCCTCAGAGATTAATGATTCTGGACACAGCTCAATTTCTAGGATCTAAAAATCCAAGGAATCTAACTATTAACAGAAAAAGTCAACGCAATATATGCTTTGCTCTTTAGAAAAGATTTTCAAATATCTTTTTCTGTCTGTAGCTCGCTTTGGTTTGTGAATGTCGAAAGTCACAGACCTATCTGAATAGTCATTAAGTTAGAATCTAGAAATCTTGAATGTCCTTAATAAGCTCTTACCATTTCATTATGCCTCTGTGCTTGGTATTCATTTGCATCCATGCTTTCTGTAGTGAGTTTCTCGAACAAGTCTAAGAGTATAAAACCAGCATACCATTTATGGGAAGAAAAAGCAAGATAATCCAAATTACATCTAAAATTAATTCTTTTAGTTCAACTTCATTTGATCAAATACGCAAAGTTTTTTGAGGTGCCACGAGGCTAAAGGATGAGGAAAATATAACTGTTTCCTTTAGTAAATTATAGCACACTAGGAAGACAGACAAGTATAAGATAAAAAAAAAAAAGGGTTCAGCAGCATGACAGTTTAAAAATTAATGAAAATTTTAAAATAAATGAAAAATTAATGAAGAAAGCAAATAAATTTTAACTCAGAAAGCAGAGGTCAGGAAAGCATTTGAATTTCTCTAAAGAGGAACCAGAGAGGTGGTTCAGCAGGGAGAGGTGCAACCCAACAAATGTGACCACCTGAGCTCAGTTCTTAGAAACTACAGAGGATAAGGGGAAAAAGCAACTCCCAAATTCACCTAGAACATGTGCATAGATTGTTCCAGATGATAAAACAAATGACGGAAGATTTCTAAATTAAGAGATTTTTTTAATCAGCAAGTATTTAATTACTTCTAACCCTTTTCGATGGCATGGTTTTAGGGTCTGCATGATTTTATCAGGAACTGCAATTGGGAAGTTATTTGGGGGCAAGATTTAATTGGATCCTAAAACGATGAGATCAGTCAGCAGCTGGGGAAGGGTTGGGGACTGCATGCTAGTGCTGAGGACTCAGAGACTACTTAATGCTGCTGTGGAATGGCTTGCCCGAGCTCTGTCTTAAGACGAGAGAAGTGTTTGATCCAGAAAGCAGTGTGGAGAAGGAATTTGTGCCATGTCTAATCAATTAATTTATTACAAAGCCTGAATTAGGCAGCAACAAGCATGAAGCAGCTTTGTTTTTATCCCATCAGTGTCTTCAACAACTCCGTATCCATTCCCCCCCCCCACACTACTCTAAATGACATCTGACAAAACTGCAGACTTTTGCAGTCACATTTTGTTTAAGGACTGTGATATTTTCTTTTAATTTAAATTGTAAAAAGTCAATTCTGGGTCATAGACAAAATGGAGTTATGAAAATGAAAGAGAGACATCCAGAGAAGAAAGTTTTCAGCAGGACCGGATGTGAGTGAGCGGGCAATAAATGACTAACCTCCATTATATAAATGTTGGATAGGAAAACAGTGATCCAAAAATTATGAAGTGGATAGAAATCAATTCTAAGCAAAACTGGCACTTATATTTTATATCCAATTTAGCGTATTTCTTCTATCCTGCTCTTTCTCCTATCTGATGATGGATAATCTTCTGGTTGTCTTGTGCAGACTGTTCAGAAACACGAGCCTTGCTTGAAATTTCTTTCCACAGTTTATGATCCGCAGCAGACTGATATGTATCCATGACAATCAATACTTAGTTTGTACAGATTGTCCGACGCCTGCCTCCCCTCTCATAAACACTCATCTCTTCGGGATTTACTTAACACTTTGGCTTAAATAAAACGAAGATAATCTGTTTGCTCACTGATAATCTTGCTGAGTTTGAGGTACTTAATTGGTAGCCTTCACAAAGGATCTCAGAGCAAATAGACGAGCTAAGGAGATGGAGGTGTAGACTATTAAGAAAGTGAAAGACGCAATGCCATGAAGGAGAGGCAGCTGATAATAGACACTTTGTTGTGTCTGTAGTCATTGTGGACAAGGAGCCTATTCTCTCCAGACCTGTGTAAACTCACATCTCAATTTTCCTCCAGACTACTGGGCCTAGAAAAGAACACATTTAAATACCAAATCACATTAGTTACTCTTGAGAATAGTTTCTGGTGAAGGAAAGTTAATTTATAAAAAAACATCTCACTGATAACATAATGAGGAAAAAAGTTCCAAAAACAAGAAAAAAAATGACAGATCAGTGCATATGCTAACAACTGGTAACACAGTGGACGTTCAATGAAGAGGGAATGGAAAGTATATAGAGCAGAAGGACCAGCAAGATCTGGACCTTTGTCAAGCAAAGAACTCAAAGTTTGTACAGGACTCCCTTGGGACATTTTTCCTTGATGAAATGGTTGTGCAGGGCACTCTTAGTCACATTATAGAAAGCCCTAAGAACTAAATGGAGATTTGCTATGCTGTATTAGGACACTTAGCATCTATAAAATGTGTATTTATGGCACATGCTGTCACACTCACCAAATACATAGGTAATTCTTTGTATTTTATTGTTTTTTTCAAATGTGGTTTTGATTCATATACACTGTCAAACACTGTGGCTTTGAAAAAACAATTCCATTTTTAAGAACTTGCAAGATTTTAAAATGATCAACAGACATTTCAAGCAGAAGAAATACAGTTATAAGAATAAGAAAGGCAAATATCAAACAAAAAATTTTGAAATATCTAATGGTGCTTGATATTTCACCCAAAGTGACATTTATGTAAAACAATAGAACTTCATTTAATTATCTTGATTTTCAATAACCACAACACTTATGGAAACTTAAGTAGAAAATTAAAACGTTATTAACACAATACTATTTGCATTTTAAAAACAGATATTGAATTCAGAAAATCTTTACTTCAATATCTCAGTGTATCAAGAATTGTTAAAAAGGGATTGTGTGGGATATACAAGTTCATCTCCAATCCCAACAATAGCACATTTAATTGTAAATGACCAGGAAGTTGATAATGACTAAGGTAGGCTTATTTTCTGATATCTATATCAGCTTCTTAGTCCAAACATGTCTCCGATCTAATGCTCTGCTCAAAGGAAAGAAGATCCTTCATTTAGGTTGATATTCTGTGCATTTTCCATCTAATATGGATAGTTGTATGAATGGTGTGACCATAATCTCATAGGCACATAATCCCACAGGAAAGCCAAAGCTTCCAGGCTAATCCCAAACTCATGGACACAAATCTGTCTTAATATTCTAAGTTGCTAGGATTATATGCATGTACTACCACATTGGACCAGTTCACATTATTTTTTGAGACAAGGTATCTAATAGAATCTGAGTCACCAGTTCTGATGGATAGAATGTTAGTCTCTGACTCCCCAAGACTATGAATAAAGACAGCCACTGATACACTGGGTCATTTACATACGTGATGTGGGAAGTACTTCTGTATATGTGTTGCTTTTATTGGTTAATGAATAAAGAAGCTCCTTTGGCCTATGATAAGGCAGAATAGAGCTAGGCAGGAAAACTAAACTAAATTCTGGGTGAAAGTAGGCAGAGACAGTAAGATGCCATGTAGCTGCCACAGGAGACAATAAGCCACAGCCACGTGGTGATACACAGAATAATAGAAATGGGTTCACTTAAGACGTAAGGGCTAGACAACAAGAAGCTAGAGCTAATAGCCCAAGAAGTGATTTAATTAATACAGTTTCTTTGTTATTTCAAGTCTGGATGGCTGGGAATGAACAAGCAGCCTTCACAAACACATAGATACTCGGGATCTATACTTTGGCCCTCATGGTAATGCACCAAGCACTTTGTCAATTCAGGTCCATCTGTGTCTATTTCTAGCTATAATTAAGTTGAATGTACAATAGCTATGTTACAAATCTATGATAAATATTCTAATACCCCAATGTTTGTTTAAATTTATGTTGAACTATAATGGCTTTTACTGGATAATTCAAAGATAGTGGCCTGTGATGTTGAAGACAAATCTGATGTTTCGTTGCTCAGACTGTGGACATAAAACTGTATGAGGCATTGCTGCCTAATCTTAAGAGTTGTTTTTAAGATGGTCGTTTGCTGAAGCTATGTCGTACTTACCTAACCTATTGAATATTCAATTAAGCTGCTGCAAAGCTTTAGAACATTGTACAATGCCTCCAAACTGTAAACAACAATCAAAACACAGTGTTAGTATATTAAAATTGTCTGCGCATCTTTCTTCCTACAAGAAAATCATTGCTGTCTTCAGAGACAACCATCTCAATTTTCCTTTGTTTTGTGTTTCTCTCTTAGAGCATTATTCTCAACGTTCTTTTTACCATTGTCTACTCTTTCTGTTTCCTTTCTTTCTATTTCTGTGTTCCTAAGCACTCTTCCTTGGGAATTGCTAAGCCATCAGCCTCTTTATTTGTCATGAGCTGGGAAGGAGGACTGCACAAAACTTGTCCTCCCAGAGTTGGGAGAGGAGCTCACAAGGCCATTTCCATCCTCAAATACATACAGGTCATCCTTTCCTAGAGAGAAAGAGATGCTTTCCTCAAGGGTATAATCACCCATTAGTGGCCTATGCTTCTGCACATAACCCTACAACTGGATTGCTGTAAGTCTGTCTAATTAAATTCAAGTTTCACTAAGAAATTTCAGTGCAGTAATTTACTTGGTTTGCCATTGATTACCTATCTGTGGGCACTAGACAAAGGTACATTTCCATAGAAAAAGTTCACACAATACTTAGCATCTATGTGTGTGGTTTTTTTCATTTATTTCTCTTCACTTACTCTCTAGTATCATTCAGTCATTCTTTCTCCTTTAAGAACAAGATAATAGAACACACTCCTTTTTGTCTCTAGATAAAAAAAAACCACAAATTTCAGAACATCTATTTTTGTACTTATGTTGGTAAAATTCATTGAAAATTAGATCTCAGAGTAGAAAAATACTTTACAATTGAATAAAAGAAAGAAAAATGAAAGAAAAAGAACATAGCTCCTCTTCGGCGTGGCAGAGGAAAAAGTTTATTTTGTGGAAGAGCATAGCCATAGGCAGGGACATCTGGAAGAGTTCATAATGGATACGACCAGACTTAGCCATGTGAGGAAAGGGGGAGAGGGAAGGGAGAGAGGAGAGAGAAGGTTTCCATGCATAGCAGCCAGGGGTCCCAAAGGTGCAAAGAGAGTAGGTAACTAAAATATCTGGATTGTATAATATAGGAAAAGGCTCTGGGGGAAGGGCAGTCTAGTGTCTGTGCCAGACAGTTTAGGGTAGAGGCAAAGTATGCCAGCCATACCCTGTAAGAGTTCGAAACTGAGGGATTCTGGGAGAACCTGACAGCCAGGTCACTTTGATATGTTAAATAACCAGCGCAGCCATTTGTCCTGATTTAAACCTTAACAGCCCAGCCTTCTCAATGATAATAAATAGATGATGAGATACAACATAATCTCTTAAGACTCCTAAATGCTGACATTAGTACATCATTGATAGGGACCCAGAAACTTGGAATGTTGACCAACTATGGGAAGAACAGGCAGGCTGTTTCACTCACTGTCCAGGCTCTGCAGGACCCTGTGGCCTAGGGACATGGAGGTTGCATGTGTATCAGTTTGTAGTCTTTAATTGCTTGGGAATCAACTGGAACACATATATATTACATAAAGAACATAGAGTTAAGTAGTTTAGATTTTTTTTCCTTAAGTATACTTTTGAAACTTTTAGGACCAAAGTTTTGGTAGTTGGGGGAGGAAACTCCCCAGTCCAGGGGAAGGGAGAGCAATCCTACCCTCAAGAATAGGCAATAGGTGGGAAAACTTAGGCCGGAGTCTGTTTGACCTTTAAAAATTGGATTCAAGTTGATTCCATGAAGATTACAATAACTTTTTAAGTTTAAAAAAGTGGTAGAAGTTTTAGATGTGTTACATCACCACTGTTTGTAAATTGTACTGAAATCCACACTGCAGAAAAAGAAAGTATACTCACACCTCTGTGTCACAGTAAGAGGTTTTTAGAGTTAAAAGCACAATCTCTCTTCCCAGAAGGCTAGATGTGTATGGAGCGGGCAGATGTTTTCAGCACAATGAGGAGCACCTTTCATTCTATACTTAGAAGACCACAGAAGGATATTTGAAAATTTGAACTCATGACTGTGAGTATATTAGTAGAACTTTAGAAAAGCTATGTTAGGGCTGGAGAGATAGCTCAGTGATTAAGAACACTGGCTGTTCTTCCAGAGGACCCAGGTTCAATTCCAGTACCCACATAGCAGCTCACACTTGTCTGTGTTGGACTAGAAGTCCAAACATCAGGGAAGAGTTGCTCCAGACACCATTCACATAACCACAAGTTGATGCAAAAGCAAGAGGATTTTTATTCTGTCATGACAGGGTCCTTCAGGTTCGGGATATGAAGGACCTCGATAGCTGTTACAGCCCATCTTTTAAGGCATAAAGCCACAGACACAAGGGCGGGGGGACCTGTAGGTTGTTTTCCAACTTATTGGATTGGCTTATTCAAAGGGTTACTAGTAGTGAATGGTCTATTCCAGAGGCAGGAGAATAGCTGTGTGGTCAGGTGATAAGGGAGAGCATCTGTGGTCCATCCTGACCTTTGGTCCAGTGACTAAATCAATACATCAGGAACTGAGTCAACATCTGTGAGTTGTATTTGCCTCAATTCCCAAAATGGAGTTACGTTTGAAGATCATTCTCAAGGACACAGGGGGATGAGCAGCCCAGCGTGTGGTTATTCACAAGGACACAGAAGGATAAGCGGTCAAGTATGTGTGTGTGTGTGTGGGGGGGGGGTGGCGACTGTTCCTCTTCCAAGATAGAGCGAGTGTAAGGTTTTAGAAAAATGTCTTAGGGTTGAGGGGGGGCTTACAAATGCATTTAGAATCTTTCAGTCTGCAACTCTGTTTTAGATAATCTGACACCCTTAAACTAATGCACATAAAATAAAATTTGTTATAAAAAATAATAATAATAAAAATACAAAAGCTGTACTAATAGCTTATCAGAACTCCATTGACTGTTAAAATGCTGAACTTCTGAAGTCTTGGAATAATAATAGCATAGCAAAGTAAGGAAATTATTTTTCAAATTGTTTCCCTAAGTCACTTTCTTATACCTTTAAAAATTGCATTTACACACCCAAAACACCATCTTAGATATTTTTAACTTAAGGTTCTGCATCCTCAGACCTTTGTAACTTGCCTTTCCATACCAAAAACACTTTCTTCGACCCTTAGAATTTACATAAAATTCAAATTATTGTGAATCTGATTATTTACCATGGAATACAAGTGGCTGACTACTGACAGAAGGCATTGTAAAGCAAGTTCATCCATATGAAGGAACAGTAAAAAGTTATTTTGAGCACTGTTTTGTGAGTTCATCTCATTTTAGAGTCTGGAAGATAGCAGACTGTCTCTCTTGGGTAGAGGCCTCGAAGCTCTACGTGAGGACTGAGGCCTGACTTTCACAAGTGAACGGAACTGAGAAGGCAGCTGCAGCCCTGGGGAAGGAGCTGGTATATTTGATGTTGTTAAACCTGACAAGCCTGCAGTTAGTCACTCAATATCATCAGAGATATGAGGAGAATAAATTATAGCTAGAAGTATAATCAAATGGTCTATGTATCAATTAAAATGACAGATACTTCCTCATTACATAGGATGGGTAACCTTAGACTCAGGTGTTCTCCATGATTCAGTGGAGGCAGTGGTTTCTCTTTGACTGCCGTACAGGACACCGTTCAATCTTCAGCTGCCCTACAGAGCAGTGCACTGTTGGCTGGGAGACCAGGTCTCAGAGATTTTTCCACTGATTAGTTATAATCAGCCTTTTTCTGTCCCTACAACCAACTCCCAAATCACCACATTGAGACTTCTTATTAATGGTGAAATCTCAGCTGATAGCTCATGCTTGTTTCTACCTAGCTTTTAAAAACTTAACCCATTTCTATTACTTTCTGCATCGTGGATTTTTTATCTTTACTCTGTACGACCCATGTTGCTTTCCTGCCTCCTCCATCTCTGCCCTTCTTCCTAGTGTCTTCTCTGGCCGGAAACTCTCACCTAGCTATTGGACATTCAGTTTTTTTTTTTATTAAACAGATCCAATTCTTCACAGTGTACACAACACTTATTATTCCACAACAATTAGCATTCCCACGATTCTTGTGGAGCTGTTTTGCCCCATTTATCTTCTTTGGAGAACTTAAGGGTTCTCTCTGGGAGGGGTGGTTCTGTCTATTATAGGAAGCTTAAACATTTTAATTACTATATTCAGCAGATCTCTGATGAATTTGTGGACCATCTACTTATTATGTAGACCTGATTTTAGGCTTAAGTTTAAAAACACTAGCAGGAGGCTAAATAAAGCTGGTTACTAAATGAATAGTTCACAAGTCACTAGCCTATATTAAGTTAGAATTTTACAGATTTATGCTGTTAAGTTTGAGCCTTAAAGTCGAACATTTAATTGAACTACCGTTAGCATCAAAATGGAATATCGCATTTTTATGACTTATATTATCCAAATAGCTAAAGCTTAACAAAGCTACCAAAGACAAAGGAGCTAGACAAATATTACTGTGAACGTGAGTAGACCTCAGGTATTTATGAACTTTGTTTATCTAACATACCTTATTTGTATAACTATCAAATATATGTTGTTACTTATCTAAATTTTTGAGAAGCTTGTTGTAGGATAGGTAGCAAAGACATATGTCCTTAAGTTGGCTTTTGCTCAACTGAGTAGATTTTTACAACCTTAAATTTTTAGCATCATACAAAAATCTATACCAACCCAAAATATTTTGGAGACTTGTTGTTTCTTCCTTTGTCAAAAACAGAAAGACAACAATAAACTAAGGACTCAGTAGGGCTGAGAAGTCTTAAAATTTTGATTTATGCCATACCAGATGGTCATCTTAAAACGTGAAGTCACCTGGAATGCACACTTTAATCTTAGTAAAGAAGGCTGCTTGCATCTTGATGAGGTCATAGCCCAAGTTGGAACAAAGCCACATGATAGCTATTTTAATCATCTGTTTTCCTCACAGACCTATTTTTAAAGCAAGAATAGAATCTAAGTTATATATACAACATTATTCTTGACAAGAGTTGAAAACATATATACCCATTATAGATTTAGATTTTAACTATAAGTCTTTTGTTATGAGATTTAAGACAGAATTTGTTACAGATTCATTAACCACAGCCAATGAACAGACAAATCAATCCTGAGATAAAGGCTACTTAAACAATAGTCTTAAAAGATTTCTTGAGTGCAGAGCACAGAGAAATCATATGGATAAAACATTTAAGAGTGGAAAGATGTTGAACTTTAGAGATAAGAAACCCAGGATCATTTTCTTGTGCTGGCAGAAGTTGTTACAATCCGCAAAACTTTGGACCATGAGTGTGCCATCTTCAGCTACTAAGTTTTGATTTCTGGATTAAATAGGGAACGGTCTCTGAGGGGCAGGCGGTCAGCCAGTAGGCCAGAGAGTTCAGGGTAGAAGGTAGAATATCCCAGTCATATCCTGTAACAAGTACAAACTGGTGGATGTTGAAAGAATCTGGTTGCCAGGTCCACGTTGGTATGTTAAATAGACCTCAGCCATTTGTCCAGGGTTTGAAACTTAACAACATCCTCTATTCATATTTTCCATACATATTTGATACTTTGTTTTATACTAAATTTATGTGACATGTAAAAGTTTGAAAGTGCTAAAGAGTGGATGTCAGTAAGACATGTTAAAATGGGCCATGTGTGAATGTGTCACAATTATGAATGCCACACTATAAGTAACATTTAATTTAAAATTTATTATTGTTTTAAATGTTCTAGCATTTTGTAGATGACAAGCACATGCAAAGTGTTTCACTAGGCTTTAGAGAGTTACTGAAAATGCTAATAGCTTTACTCTTTTCAACTTACATGTATGTTTGGTGGCTTCTGCCAAGTGGGAGGTATCTTCTTCCACATTGATTTCTTTAGGAAACATCTCCTTAGGGTCTCTCAAAGCTAATTAGCATAGTGGTTGAAAACAAGAGTGGTCATGTACATATTGTATCAAGAAGAAACATTGGCACTTACGGTCTACCCACAGAAGGACTCATTGATCCCTCTTACCTTGAAGTTTTGGTGAATTTTATCACAATTACTGTACAATTTCAAGGAGAGAACAAATAGATCATATTCCTCAAATGAAATGGCAAGGTTTCAGAGGAGAAAAAGACTCAGGATAGTTTGCTGTGCCCTGTTTAGAAAAATATGCTCTGTCGAAGACTGTTTTCTGTTCGTCGCTTTAAAATAAATTATGTATCGCAACATTTTAATAACGTTTTACACACACAAAGTGTATGCTTATGTTCTATTTTTCATAGTATTTTACTTTACGAAAGGTTCATAGATGATAATGAATTGCCATGCAAATTGAAAAGCAGAAAGAAAATGGCACTGCTTTCCTCTTCTCTTGAAAATACTGACCAGCAGAGAAATACAAAGAGGGTCCAGGCACAAGAAGCTGTTCTGAGAAGGACTACATTCACTGTCCCACTGCCGCCTCATCCGTTCTTGGTCTCATTCCTCAAGAGTTAGCCAGGGGCTTTGGAGACCACAAACAGTCCCGACCTTACATGCCACACCTGTGAACCTACCTCAGTCTCCATCATTCAGAGCGTGAAAGAAGGGATACTCTAAACCTGAGTCTAAGATCTAAGAATGTAATGCAAGCTGGCTCTTGACAGCTTCCACATGTACAAAAGTTTCTTTTATATTTCAAAAAGCAGTTAAAAAGTAAAAGTATCAATAATAAAACAAAATAAAAATGTGTTCATGCAGATTTGCACTATTTTTAGTCATCCTATATAACTGTATTTTCATCTCTACTGTTTTTAAAATTTTATATGACTGAAATTATTAATTTGACAAATTTATATAAAGTCATTCAATCATATCTCCCCATTTTCTTATCTTGAAATTGATAATCCCATTAGAATTATGCTTGGTATATGTAGATTACCCAATAGAAAGAAAGAAAGAAAGGTTTTGGTTTTTTCTTTGTTTGTTTTATTTTGTTTTCATCTGGAAACTCCAAGAAAAGCAGTATTAGATTGCAGTTCTTCATCTTCAGAGAAGAAAAGACCAGAAATGACTTGCTCAGGTTATAACTAAACGATGCTGAAAAATTATTCAGGAAACAAATTTCTCTCAAAGTGCTAAAAAATACTATTTTGTATTTAAAAGTTTCCCTTTTTGTTCAAGCAGTTATGGCCAACAATGAATATTAACAAGATAGCACATTTACTCTCTATCCAGAGAGCTCCCACCCAGGAATAAGTAACCCCGAGATTGTGTAAAACAAAACACGTTATGTAATTTCATCCCCAGTAAAATCTGAGTTTTCTAGTATCTTGCTTGATTGATTCAAAACACCTTGGAGTGTGGATTCGCGTCATGTAACTACCTAGCTGCCTCCCATTTCTACTCTGTATTTTGATACAAAGTGGGTTTTTCTTTTCCATATTAAGGAAGACTAGCACAGGGAAGTGTTCCTGGTGGAAATTGACTAGATTGTGCTCAAACTACCTCTCACCTTCAATTCCCCTTGCCTGCAGCGTGGCACACTTGGATCACTAATTAGCCATAATCACTATTAGTGCCGCTACTGCTTTAAGACTATTTCGAAGCTCACCAGTTATTTTCAGGTTCTGTGTTCCCCTTCTCCTGCCCACTTGATTGGTTTTAAATTGCAACTGTGGACTCCTGCTTTCTATTGCACTTACTCATGACTGCTCCATCTTTCAACTTTCTCTTTCCATTCAAACTGCTAAATTGGAAGTGTATAGCGTTTGATTTATATTTAGATGTACTTTTTAAATGAAGAGTTAAAAGTTAAAAGTCTGCACAGCTGCAGGAAACATTATTGAAAGTCCTTTAAAACCATTATGTCGACTCTCCGAAATGGCTGCTGCTACAAATGTACATTATAAAATCGGCCTTTTAGCTGCTAGCATTTCATTTGAATTTGTACCATTTCCCCCTTCCTTTTGTCCGTGTTTAATGGTAATCATTCGGTATCATAAAGCTAGACATGTTTCTCTACATAAGGATAATAATGGCACATGTAGAAAAATAAGTTTGCAAGGAAGGGATTTCTAAAGTGTGGAACACTGAGGGTGAAGGAGTGCATTCAAATTAGTCTGCAGCAATACCGGCATAAACTGGCTTAAACAACATGTATTTTTATCATTTGCAGGGATTTCAAGTCCAGATGTACGATGTACCATGGGTTTTATTCTTGACCACTACGGTTTGTGAGGAACAACATCATAGGCCCAAGTTTCTCCTCTGTCAGTTCTGTCACTGTTAACATTTGCTACATCCTGGGCTGACTCTGTCTCTGGCAGAAAAAAGAAAAAGATGGCAGACATCTGCAAACTTGACAGCAGGGCTCACTGCTTTCTTCATTCTCATCAGTAGAGTGAAGATTCACATGTGAGCTGAAAGAACAGAAGGTTCTAGGGAAAGAAAGGTCTAGGGGACAGTGAGGAGAAAAAAAAGGAATATGACCTAAAAGAAAAATGAGGATAGAAAAGAATAAGACCTTCCCCAGCAACTGCAAATGAAGTTTTCCAGTGACTTTCTAGTTCCGGGGAGCTTTGTAGTTCCGGGGAACACAGAGGATTCCTCAACTTCTGGAATGTGTTTAACACTCCTTTGGAAAGAGACAAGGAAGTAGAAACTGCAGAGTCAGCCACCGGTGTCTGCTCTGTGCATGAAGGGTTAGAAGTCATAAAGTAAAAGTGGGCTTGACCTTTGCTTTAAATGTCCAGCTCATATTTCATTCATAATATCTCAATGGAAGGTGTTAAAATCAATCATAGGATTATATATGAAAGTGAGTGTTTCTTAAGTCATTGCAGCAAGTTTTCTGATTGTTCCTGTCCCTTTTATTTGAAATCCTTGGACGAATGACTCTAATTTATTTCCTTTACCTGAAGTGAATGAGAATGTTTCCTTTTTATCTGAGAAGAGTTGAAGCTACGTTATTAAAATATTTTCCATTTCTATTATAAATACAATTCCAATATCATCATAAATGTATTTATCCATTAACCTACTCTTACCAAACAGACAAGAGAGTATAGTAAGTGGTGTATATAAAACTGAAGCAGAGAGTTTTGATCCCCAACCTGTTTACGGAACAATCAAAGAGATAAAACACAGGTATAAATAACTCCAGTTCAAGCTAGAAAAGGAGTCCCTTAAAGTATAGAGAGCAATGCAAAGTGAGTCTGTTTCCCTGGAAGATTATCTCTTAGGTGAATTTTTCAAAGCAAATCTCAGTTTCCAGTTCTTGGGGGAAATTATGAGCCACCCTTCTTATTTTATCGTCATCGGCAGCACTGCTTTTTCTTACCACGTGCCAGTTTTACCTGCTTAGGAATCACAATAGAAGGACTTCTCTGACAAAGCATTTAATTACTTCTTTGCCTCTGGGGATGTTATAAGCCAAGATATTAAGCTAAGATGGTGCTGTGTGCTCAGCCTGTCAACAGTCCTCATCCCCACTCTAGCTGTAACCTCCAGAGTAAACAATGCAATCTGCTAACATGGCAAAGGGATCCAGTCCCTATTTTAGGACTTAGCTGGCAATATATAGTTTTATGTAATCCACAGATGTCCTCAATAACTGAAAATTCAGAGTAAACTAACTTAAACTTTTCAATGAAATTATTCATAAGATGTATCTCTGTATGCTGCTTTAAACTAGTGTGGGCAATTAAAAGAGATAACCACAGGGGGGAAAAAACCCTGTCATTCAGAGGTAATGATGACACACACTTTTTAAGCTACTTTGGATTGACAGATCCAATTTTAAATAATTTTTGAGTAATGAAAAATAATCATAGAACAAGGAGAGAAAGGTTTGGTTTGGAGTCACCCTAACAACGTAGAGTATATTTATGCTTGTTTTTGTTATCTCTATGTAAATTTTTCACATGTATAATGAACAGATTTTCTAATCGCTATGTAAAATACTCTTTTCATGTTTTGCTTTCATATAGACATATTTATTTAAAAATTATAAAGTATGAAAATAGATTAAGAATCCAAATGTGAAAAATCATGCTCATGTTTTTTTTTTTCCACTCACAGGGATTCACATATATTAATATGGGTAGTTGAGAATTGGCTGCTCACAATTTGGCAATAATGATATGTATAAGTAGAATAAAATTAACTATTTTTAGCCTTTTTAGTGTCAGATCCTGGGGACCTTGCCTGAATGATGTCATTAAAATTTCAAGTCATCCTTTAAGAAAAACAATATAATACACGAAAAGATAAAGGATATATAGCACAGAACTTAAAGTATTTGTCCAAGACGGTGAAGCTAACTAGTAAACGGTGGAGGTGGGGCAAGAAGCTAGGCCACTCTGTTGTGTCCGTGCATTCATGGGATTCTGCATGGTGAATGGGCAAAACCTTGTTGAGCATTCAATATCCTCCAATCAACCTTTTAAAATAATAGTCCGTTTTATTTTATCAGAATCATGTAGCCATTTATCATGAAATGTAGATATGCCATGAAAGGTTTGGATTAAGTTGATAAAATATTGTATTAGGGCTGGTCTTTAGACAGTGTGCATTAGCCAGCTCCTCCTTTGGTAGACATGATGGGGAGAATTTCTCTGTGCTAAGACTCTCAACGGTGCTTTGAAGTGCTCTACTAGGGATAATGGGGAAAAATCTGGCCATAGCTTCCATTTATATAAAGAGAGTTTTTATTTCAAAAGCACTTTCCCATGCATTATGTAAATATTCGGTAATGAATATTTAATCCCAAGGCATCTGAGCCTCATCTATATTTTTATGGGGCATCATTTAAGCAACTTTTAGTCTCCCAGTATCTCTGCCCTTTGAAGAACCCCACTTATGACAGCATGTTAAAAACTAGATTTAATAAATGTCCAATATCAGTTCATCTTGCATATAAATAAAACACTTCAATCTGAAATGCAACTCATTACAGACAGTTTTGTTTTTATGGAGTCAGTGGGCAGCCATTGCTGGGACAATGGAAGTGAGGCTCCGCAGGACATGTAGAGCAACTTACTCTGTGGGGCTGAAATTGCTCAAGATTAAAATTAAAACAATAAACTTCAGCTCCTGAGTGTCTTCATTACTAAAGCATTGGGTCATTTACTTTAACAATGCCAACTTACTCTCAGTTTTGCATTCCCTTTAATTAGTTAAGGAAGTAATATGCAAGAGCACACCTCATGGTGTCCCATTACCTTGGAGAGATGCTTTTTCTGTTTCTAAAAATAACACGTCTCAGCTCCTAAACTCTCTGTAGAAGCAAAGCATCACAGCAGAAATATGCCATGAAATGCTAGACTATGAACTTCTAAAAAAAATGTGACATGATAACTATAAAACGTGTATGATATATATTATATGTATGATAGTGCAGAAACAAAAGTACATAGAATCAAAAAATAACCTAGAAATAAAAGGTAGAAATATGAACCACCGTGACAGGAGCCTGAAGACTAATGCCCAGCTATTTCACCTAAAATGAAAATCACCTAAGACACAAGATGTTTTGTTGAAATTCCCATGTAGTAACTATAGTCTAACTCTTTTAAATTATTTAGTTATTGTAGTCTAATCTTTGGCTTTCCCTGAAACTAAGAGAAATAGTACATAATCATTCTGGTAAATTGTCAAATTAGTTTATGCCAGTGGATTTAACAATTTAACTTGTACAAAACTACAAAGTGTTTTGAAAGAATAGTTGAAAGGAAGTCTAACACCTATAAGATCTGTTTACCCAACTCCTGGCACCACCCTGAAGATTGGCAGTCATTACACTCAACTAAAAGATAATAATCCTAAAGGATTTAACTTCATTAACACAACTGAGGATTTAAATATTACCTTGTATAAATAGGACTCATTAGGTGTAATTATGAAGCAAACATATTTTATCTCTTTTATATTTATCCAGAGGTAGTTGCCATGGTGTGTCCCTTGGTGACAATACAGATAAGATCTTAACATTTTGTTTATACATTGATAATAGAGACGCTGTGGTCATACTAAGTCAGTAAGCAATCTCTCCTTTGTAGAATTTGGGATGTCCATTCCAATTTAGTTTAATCTTTCCCGTTTGCTCTCGGCTAGAGCCCAAGTTGCACAGAAAGTATATGATCAGAGACGGAACTTCTTTGACTTCTGGGATTGCTTCCTCCTGGATCTGCTAACACAATTTCCTGGTCCCTTGGGTTTTGGAGGAAGAAATAGTCAAAAGGAAATGGAATTGGAGAGTGCTGAATATAAACAGTTGTCTGATGGCTTTGTACTATCTGGATCTCACAAGTGTTTAAAGACAATCAGAAGAGATCCACTCCAGTTGCAGCTGCCACCTTTATGTCAAGTTCCCTGCTACTTTTGATACTTCTGTACTGCAGCACTGTTTGAAAGCTTTCTGTAGTTCTTTCAAGAACACAGGTCCTGGAGACTCAGTAGTCATAGTGACAGCTTCTTGCCACGCACACATCTTTCCTTATCGCATCCTAACACTATTCCAGTCTGTTGCTTAAATTTTCTGTTGTTCAATTACACTCAGATCCCCCTGTATTGTATTCCTGTCCTTTACAAATATTAGGAGAAACATATTACATCTCCCCAAATATTTCCTTGTAGCTGTGTTTTTTATTTCAAGAAGAAGAAAAGAAATCTCATCACTCCCCATGAAGGCAAGCAGGAGACTAAATATTATACAATAACTTGGGAATAAGAAAAAGGGAAATTCCCATTTAAAAGTAAAACCAAAAGTCTAGTTTTCTGAATAATTTTATAATCTACATGATGGTCAATATCGATTGAAATTTGATATGATCTAGAATCACCTAGAAAACACGCCTCTAGGCTTACCTGTGAGGGATGGTTTTGATTAGGTTGAGGTGAGAGACATCATCTTGAAAGTCATCAACACCATTTTCTGGGCTTTGGTTTGAGAGGAGATCAAAACCTTAAAGCTCGCAGACCACTAATATTCTTCATCCTCTGCCGTCTTCCTGATGTGTGTGCAGTGGGATCAGATGCTTCTGTTTCCCATGGTCAGGAGTTCTTCACCATGATGGATGTACACAGAAAGTAAGGCAACCGAGATCTTTTCCCCTGCATTGGTTTTGTAAAATTGTTTTGTCACAGAAAAATAAAAAATAACTAAGTATACATCATTAGAGTGAAGGTTTAGGAGTTGCATGATTGGGTTGTGGCCTCCTGCTTTCAGGTTTAACAGGGTACACTCATAGGCAATCAACTTCCATGTTCTCAAGTCTGAACCAAAAGTCAGATAGGAATACCAACTAATGGTGCTGTGTACATAGCAAAATATGGAGAAGTTACCTGGAAAACATGATACAGACTTATTTTATCTCCGACATATTGGGTGGGAGAGATAATTTGAAACTAGCTGCAGATTGGCATTTAAGTAATCATTTCACCATCTGTATTTTCTTATATAAACCAGCAGTATTAATTAATTTAACCATTATTCTACCCTTTGCATTAATGACATTCAACTACCACCATCTAATTAGTTACCCAAACTAGAAAGAATATGTTTCCACCAACACACACATAAGCAAATATACATACATAATGCATTTTACACAAATACCTTTAAGATATCTAAGATTCAAATGGAATAAATCTAACCAAGAATGAAAAAGATCTCCAATGTTTGGACATTGGAAAAATAATAATTTTAATTTCTATATTAGCAGCCATCAAAGAAATTGAAAAAAATGCCAATGATATGTTAAGTAGAAATTTCTATTATAAGAAAATACTTTGTAATTTTGCCAAAGGTGTAATCTCCAGTAAATAATAGAGGTGGGGAAACAGCAACGATCTCACAGAAAATGATAAAAGAAACATCAAGGTAGAGAATATTTAGAGCGTATTTACATTGTCTCTTTCAAAATTGAACATAGGTTGATAAGGATGAAAGGAGTTCCGAGAGTAAGGAAACAGAATGCTTCTTTCTCTTTTTTTTTTAAAGGACTTTATCCTTTTTCTTTTCTTTCCCAAACGTATGTGCATTTTAAACATATTGTAAACTCTTTAGAGTTTTCTTCCATCTGAATCTGTCTTTAATGTATATCTCTATCTTTCTCTGACCACATGAGTCTTTAATTTGCAAAGTGATATGCTAGAATTAAAACTGCAGATTTGGCAGCTGGCTCCACCCCATTCCTTAGCTGTCTGATCATCTAGCTTCATGGTGGAGGTATTGGCGGGAGTTAAATTTATTGCCAGAAGTCTTTGGAGTTTCTAGGTCCATGCCACCACCAAGAAGCTTGCTGCTGGCTGCTCATAAATACCATTTAAGTGTTTGGTGGCAGAGCCTTTAAAAAGAGCTATGAAGTTGTTGCTGCTAAAGCTGAGTCAGGAAGCCTCTCTTAAAGGAGCAGCGCCTCTGCTTGCTGCTGCAAGAAGAGCCTACCAGTTTCAATACGATTACCAAAAAGTTGTGCTTGACTTCGTTCTTGTCTGTCTAGAATCCTTTTTCTAAAGCTTTCTTAGGCGTTAGGTGGAAATACTTGTCAAGCTTTTGGGTGTTAAATATAGCACAGTTAATAATGTAGATGAATGTTTCTGTCTCCTCTGGTCCCACAGCCACACAGTCCCAAAGAAACACACAGAGGCTTATATTAATTAGAACTGTTTGGTTCATTAACTCAGGATTATTATTATTAACTAGCTCTCACAACTTAAAATAACCCATAATTCTTGTTTATGTTTATCTATGTGGCTTGGTTCCTTTCTTCAGCAATGCATTCTCATCTTGCTTCCTCTGTGTCTGACTTACAACTGCATCTCTTACTTTCCTCTTCCCAGAATTCCCTTAGTCTGGTCACCCCACCTATATTCCTTGTCTGGCTACTGGCCAATCAGTGTTTTATTAAAACAATATGAGTAACAAATATTTATAAATATACAAAGTACAAAAGTATTATCACATAGCAGAAAAGCCCACTTGGCCAATATGATCTAGGAAATTCTCCTTTGAGTCTCCTCCCAGGTTACTCCGTACAGTGTCAATTTGACAATTAAAAGTCATTGTCATACCAAGGTTCACTTTCTGGTCAGATCTAAATTATTAGGGGATTCAGAGACACTCATTAGCTCACTTGCTCCAGATTATCTTAACCCCACACTCAACACTATAAAGAAAATTAAACAGTGCTAAAACAGCCTTTGCTAATATAATGCCCCATGATCACAAAGATTATCTCATTCTTGACTTATAATTTCATTCAGCCTGACACTCGCAGAAGCTACTAAAGAGTTGGTCTGTATGATATAATAAACACCATACGGCTTAATGTGTCCTTTCTGATTTAGGTTCAGTTAACCTATTTAGGAACAAAATTAAATCACCCATTACCCATTTATATGCCAGGGAACACAGAAGGTTTTTCCTCTCCTCTAAGTTATTACATTCCTTAAGCAAAGGAGTCAGTCAACAGTCAAATTTCAAAGAGAAAGTGACTCTAGTGGCCTGGTATACAGTATGATTCCACCTCTCTAAGTGACCACATATAATTTGATGATGTATTGGAAGTACTGTCATGACAGCATTCACACAGTTCAGAAGCACAACACCTACTTCTGTTCCTTGGAGTTAGATTTGCTTTTTAGATATGTGATCTAATGAGAAGCAGGATCCCAAGAGCTACTCTACACTGTGTGTCAAATTATGGGTGTGGGGGTATAAGTGTTCATCATGTTTAGGGCAGAGGATAGATAATTCAAGTGTTATTACTCAGGTGCCATCCATTTGGTTATTTGGGACATGGTCTCTCACTTGCACTTATAATTCAAAGAATAGGAGATTTAGGCTAGTTGCCCAATGAACTCCAGGGAGCCACCTGTCTCCACATTCCCAGAACTGGAATTTCAACATACACAATCAAGTCTTACATTTTTAAATGGATGCTGGGGATGGAACTCATGTCCTGATAATTATGCAGCAAAAACATCTCCTACTAAGTCATTTCTCAAATACTATATATAGAGAGAATATATAGTTATATATTATATATCATATATCATATGCTAAGCACCATACAGCAGTTTAATGCCATATGTATACATAGATGGATTGGTATGTGTGTGACAAACATAGAAAGAGAAAGAGAGAGAATGCATACTCTAAAATAGCTTTTTTTGTTGATACCTATACACACATGGCTAATAATCTACTCTTGAAAGCCCTTGATACTAAGAATATAAATATGAGTAAGAAACGAAAGACAGGATTCATGTTCCTGGAACCTCTGGTTTTATCCTTAAATTAAAATGTTTTGTAACAAAAACTACTAAGTGCTGAGATAATGCGATGAAACCAAAAATTTGGTGGCACAGCTTTAGAATGACTGCCCCCCCCATCTGAAGGGATCAGAAAACAGTGTCGGATCCCAGAGAACCTTCTTCCTCAAATTGTAATTTTTATCACATTTGGCTACATTCATTCATTATTCTTATTACTTACTCAAGTAATTCAGTCATTTCAACAGCTACATAAGTGAGGCTTTTGCGTTCTTGCAAGCATATAATCAATATGCCTCAAATGACTAAGCAGATGGACTGGATTAGGGCTTGCTCCTGTTTTAGTAGGAGAAGCCAAGATGACACAGAAGCAGCAGAATCCAAATTTCAAGGCTTTGTAATTATCTAGTTACTAGTCTTAAGAATTCATGGTAGGTTGGAATATTATACCAGGAAAAACAATTAAAAGGTGATAATGTGTGTCCTGTTTTAGGTCAGAATGGGTTTTACTAGATGAGCAAGGCAGAGCTGCACTATGCAGCCCTCTTACGGGTTTTTTTGAGTCATAATCAATGATACCGCAATCTTATTGTTATTCAGATAGGTAACAGATATTAACATTTGGGATCACAGTCATTTCTCAAAGGAGATGGAAAGAGGTTTGTAAAGGCCATTACCTCATCAACATTTAGTGTCTCTGTTGAAGGACGGGAGAGTGTGGAAGAAAAGAATCAGATTTAGGAAGAGGGGGGATAAAAGAAAAGCCAAAGGAAAGGATTTTTTTCATTACACTGTGGACTTTAATGGATCTGTGTTGTCAGCCTAATTTGTAAAGATCAATAGCTTCTGTTAAACTACAGTCTAGGCATCCCTATCTCCTTTGAATTGATCTACTCAGCACATGATTTTCATACTGAAAGATAAGAACATAAAGAGTTTTCAGATATTTTTACTAGTTTTACATTTCTTTAAGCTATCGAATAACCTAAAATATGTATGGCAATGGAAACCTTTTATAACGGGATAAAATGTGAAGACGCACACTTGAAATATTGTCAAAATACAAGCAGACTGCATTTTATCAGAGTGGATTTAAGCTGTGTTTACAAGTTGCCAAATATATAAAAGAAATGAGAAGTGTAGTCAGGGTTTAGACATTTCTTAGTGTCTATCTATAAAAACTCAGCAATGAAACTGGCTCAATTTTCTAATTTGTTTCAGTAGATCCTGTGTCTAAAAGAATTTCAATATTCTTTATGAAAACACTTATTTCAGTAATTTTACCCATCAATATAGGTAATATTCTTCCTTATATTTTGTTTCCTCTCAAGTTATTTATAACATTTTGGCTGAGGCTCAACACTGATGGGGTCATCTTATTGTTATCTCAGTAACATGTTATGATATACTTCAAGAGGAGACAAAAATAAAATATTCTTCATCAAAACATGAAGAATCAAAACATTGATGAATTATAATTTAAATAAAATTACTATACACTTTCAATGTGTACATAATTTTATACATCATAACATAGGTCAATATTTATGATGCTTTGTCCATGATGGTAGGAGGTTGGATATATTGTTTTTTCAGATTTTATATTCCACTTATGTTTATTGAAATTTAACTCAATATTAGGTCCAGGAGCATTGTATATACATCTATTCTAAGTAAATTAATATGTAATCACAGCCTTCTTTTCCTCCAGTTCCAATTATGTAGTTTCAATGTAGTCTCACCCCCAGCTCTACAACAGAACGCGTGCTCCAGCCTCTTCTGATCCCCAGCCCCAAATCTTGTATATCCCACAGATATTCCTATCCTAACCACCCTCTCAGCATTCAGTGCTTCATCCCTTCCCAAAATGCCAGCAGGCAATCTCTGCAAAACCATAGGTCACTCCTGCCAGGGAAATAGGTAAGCTAACTGCAGATATTCCCCTCTCCTTCGTCTTCTCCAGTTGCCCGACTCAATTCAGCTCTATAGCAGAAAACCTGTTCAGGTGTCCCTTTGCTTTCTGACTCCATCCACTACAGATCAGGAAGATCTTCTCCAACCTTTCTTTACCCAACTTATCCCATGATACCAGCCTCCAACACCAGCAGCCATTCCATGGGAATACACCAGATGCACAGACCAGGGAAACAGGTAAGTTAATCAAAGCCTTCACTACTCCCTCCTCTCCAAATCTCACCCTTCAGCCTCATTCATAGTGCTGCAACAGACCACCTGGGGCAGCCTTCCTTTCCCACCTGCCCACATCTCCTGATCATAACAATTAGAAAATTCTCTTAAGTAATAAGCCTTAAAAAGCAATAAGTAATTATTTGAAAGTACAAAAGAAGTCACAATGAGTGCTCAAATAGTTCACGTTATTCTAAAAATTTACAAGAGCTATGACCTTTGAGAACAAGCTTAGACCCATGAAATTCAAATTCAATGAAGTAATTATAAGACAAAGGAATGCAAGGAAATCAACCTTCACCTACCGAGAAGAAACCTGAAAAAATAGAAGTGAAGATATTACAAGGATGCAAACAGCATTCTATGGCGAAAACATAAAAAAAATATTGACATCATCACTGAGTGTGTCAGCATGAAACGACTGACTGGGGAAGGAAAATGGCATGGCAATTAATGGACGGTAGAAAGACTGGTTACCAAGATAAAGCCTATATTTTACTGATTTTTCTTTAAAGTTAGATTTTCTAATATATGATGGGACATTTGTCTGTAAGAAGTAAAAGTTACAATAATATAGGTAAGACAAGGCTGCTGAAGTTTACAACATTGAGAGGGAAGAAAGTAAAACACAAAGTATTTAAAATGCAGGATTAATAAATATGGTAAAAAATGAGTCATTCATATAATGTGAAACAAAGATAGTGAGAGAAACAGAAGTTGTGGGAATGTTCATTCAGGATCCAAACCAAGGAAAAAGAAAAGAAATTGTGATAATGTATGTAAGCATAAAAACAAAAATCAAAAGTTTGAGTGTTTTTGAAGAAAGAAAAGTTTCGGGTGACAGGAAATGGAGGAGATTACCTAATCTCAAGAACAGAAAATCTGCACTAAATGAACTCATAAAGCAAAACAAGTTTATTTAAATCTTTCATATTAAACAAACATAGCAAGTAGTACATATTACATATATGTTATAATATTCTTACCAAAAAATATTATTATTTTGTTGGAAGGATTTTGCTAATGGGTAGGGGTTGCAGTCTCCTCATGGCCTGGCAGATGATCTCAATAGCTAGGCAACACTATGTTCCCTGCCTCTAGTAGAACTTCCTGCCTCTATCTGCCCTTATCTGAAGAATGTCCCTGGGCCTGGAGGACTATCCTTAAGAGAAAGTTGTCTCTAAACTAGATGCCCGATTCATCTTTAGCTTGAAACTTGGCACAGATCGCCTCTGAGACCCTTGGTAGGAGCTCTGCTATAGGAACCTATAACCAAATAGAAAGCCTTGCAATAGGAGTGTGCTACATAATGCAAATTAGGGTTTGACCACAGGCTCTCCAATCCTATATGTTCCTTTTCCTCTAGAATAAAGTTGGACTAGTGGCCAACAGGCCAAAAGGATATGAGGACACCCCACACACATTATTAGAAGATGAATGAACATAAAAAAATCATTCAGTGACATTTTAAAATTTTTACCTGTGTAAGAACACGAATTTTTTTTTTAAACTTTGCAATATCAAGAGCTGATTAGGACACTGGGTTCGAGTAAAAATCACAAGATGTTCCAAGATGCTCCTGGCAGTTATCCAGCTTTGTGGTCTATTAGGAAACAAACAGAAGCAGAAACAACTGTTCAGGGGAGGGCAGGGTCATGTACAAAAGCAGGAGTATCTGCTTTAAAAAGGAAGGGGGGTATGCAAGAAGTAGTCCACACCTTTTGTTTAGCAAGACCTGCCTGACCCAAAATGAACCTGGCTCGTGGTTTTTGCCTATATATGTCACCCTCAAATGAGGAATGGGAGATCTGCCTACTGCGCTGTGTTGTGAATGATGACTGAGCTCCCAGCTTGTTGGATTTAGAGCTCTGAATAAACTTTGTTTTTGCATTCTGGACTTGACTGGATTCAGGTGGTCTCTCTGGCGGTTGCAACTTGGGCACAACACCTCTATGATTTCCTCACACTCAGGGTTTGAAAGAATTCATCATATTTTGTATATTATGGAATTCTTTTTGGAACATGAAGGGCACATATATTTAGTATTAGTTAGGAATGCAAATCCTAGCTGTGTGGTGGTGGCACTCGCCCTTAATCCCAGCACTCAGGAGGCAGAAGCAGGCAGATCTTATTGACTTCAAGGCCAGCCTGGTCTACAAGAGCTAGTTCCAGGACAGGCTTCAAAACTATTTAGCCATTGCACATGACTTTACATTGCTTGAAAAGATTTTTCTTACAACTATACACTGTCCCCTCAGCATCTTCTTCCTATTTTCTGTTATATTTCCTTTAGGATTATAATAAATCAGTAAAAGTATGATACTCTTCCTAATACCCCAAGCCACTAAATATTGGAGTTCTCTAACTCTCATTTTGGAAAATTTGCTATTATTGTGTTGTTTTGTCATTTTGGATCACTTCGTAAGAGGAATCGTTTTAAAGAAATAGATAAGAAACTAAATTTCAGTTTGAGTGCTATTCCAAACTACAAAATCCTGGAATTTGACATGTTTTATGTTTAGGATTACACTATGTTCAAACCACAGTAAAAGTTCGTTGCAATTATCCAGTTACAGTTTTCTTAAACACATGTAGATTTGTCTGCTGTCAGTCACAAATCTAAAGCTGAGTCACACAGTATGTTTCCCATGCTTTCTGGAGTTTGTATTGACTCTTATATGTGATATTTATATTTTTCTTCTTGAAATAATAATGGTATAAAAACATCATTTGTATCCCATGGAACCTGTTGATTCTTGAGTACTGAATTAATGTGGCATACAAATCTGGTACATTTGCTGATACCTCTAGACATCATGCATTTAGGCATATAGGAGATTCAGATATTGGCAATGTTTATATTACAAAATGCCATTTTTTATCTACTGTGTAAATGATAACTATCAAATAAATTACTACTAAGTAATATCAGAAAATAGGAGAGTTTTTTTGTTTTCCTTCCATGATGCCCAACAATGATGTCACTGTCTCTTTTCCCACTATGCGTCATTCTTAACACACCATTTATTACATGTAGTCTACTAACTCTAATGCTGTTCTCCAAGGCAGTTAGATAGTTCTGATTAGTGTGCTATGCTGAGGAAGTTCCATTGAAAAGCAAGGAAAAGTCAAATTTCACATCTCTATTATGCTATCAAATATGATCTACAGGGAAAAATAAAAGCTATAAACATATTTGAAAAATACTCCAAACCCTGAACAAGGGCTTTTTAAATGAGAGCTGAAGCTAGAGTGAAGCCAAAACAGATGCTGAAGGTGTAATGTGACAATACATAGGAGAAAATCACTCCATTTTTAAACTACTTACTAGGTAATAGATTTCTCTAAAAGCAGGGGATCTTATTGAATTTCAACGAGTTCACAATACCACTGACAGCCTAGTATCAAGGGCATCATAGTTTCTGCTCCCTTCTCTTGTTTCTTCTTTTCCCTTTTTCTTACACTCAGTAAGTATCTATATGGACTGTAATTTTATAACATTTGATTTGTGTGAAGGATATGTAGGACAACATATAGTGATTAACAAATTTAGCCTATACTGATGAATAGTGCCTCAAAGAGCTTTGACCGTCATTCACCCTTGCCACAGTAGTAGAAGTGGTTTTTCTGTGTTTGTTTTTGTTTTTTAGTGTTGTTTTGTTTTCACTTTCTCTTCGGTCCCTAGAATTGTCAAAGCTACGCTGTTGCTGTCCTTTTAATCTTTGTTAGTTGTATCTTCTTCTGACATTCAAACATCTTTTGGGCCCGTAGCATAACCTTTCTAGTGAATTACGAACTTTAATTTTACTGTTTCTAGTTGCAATCTATCATTTTATCACCACTTTAAAAAATTCTTTTTTTTTTAAAGAATTTTAGTGTATTTTAATTGGACAAAGACAAGGGACTCATTGTGACCTGCGTTCATGGGTTATTATCATGCTAGCTTTATTTATTACCATTTTGTGTTCTCTCTACAAATTCCTCTCCATAACTAACAGCTCTCTTTTCGTTTTTATCATTCACTACTCTTCTAGATTCCAAAATTGAAAGCAAATATAAATTTATTATATGAGCCTTTTGTTTAGTAATATATATTTTTACCCATTTCGCTGAAAAGACACCACTTTATTTTTCCTAAGGTTGTTGTGTGACAAAACTTTTCATTTGAAGATGTAACACACACACACACACACACACACACACACACACACACACACTCATCTCAGATAGGGAACCCATTGCAAACCAAAATATGGAAACTACGAAAATCCAGTAGGAATATGGATGTGGGGTTACTTACAGGAACAGAAAGAACTCAATGACAGCTGGATCGCCAAAACACACCTCAGGTCACAAATCTGGAAATATGTCACAGCACACAACCTTCAGACAACACGATTTGACAAGGGTCCTTTCCAGGTGGCTCAGGAGCTCTAAACTCTTCCAAGCAGCTCAGCTGCTTCCCCCAGTCTCTTTTGAATCTGTTTGCTCTTAGTGTTTTCTTTGCAGTTTAACTCTGCTTGTCTGGCAAGGACTCGCAACTTATTGTTGCTTCCTCTAATGTGCAGGGGCCATGTGAATCTTGTCAGTTTCATGTACTTCTTGAACCTATTTTGAGTTGTTTACCTTCCTCTTTAAAGAGCTCCCCTATACCATGGAGCATTTCTATCTCGAAAGGAACTGCTACAAAGCAATGATTGAGTAAAAATCTGTTGTGCATGTAAACTCACTTTTGTCCATTCATCCTTTGTTAGACATCAAGGCTAATTAATCTGGATATCATGAATAATGAATCAATGAATGCAGGTTTGTGGGATATTGTACGGTAGATGGACTATGATTTCTTCAGCCGTACGTGTTTTCAGATGTGCTACAGCTTGATCATATGAAATTTCTATTTTTAATTATTTCTCAGCAAATCAACTCCACACTTCTTTTTGAAGTGGGTGGACTAACTCATATTTATATATAAGCAGTATGGGAGGGTTCCTTTTCACTGCAATTTCACCCACATTTGTTGTTTTTGTTTGTGTCTTGAGATTCATTCTGATTTGGTAAGAAATGAACAGTTGCTATTTTGACACACTAAAGATGTTGAAGAGTTTTCCTTTTATTTAGTGGCTATTTTATTACTTCTTCACTCAAAAAATTATTCACTCAGTTCATTTGTTCATTATTGATTCTTGCTCTTTTGGTGTTTATTATTTTCAGTTCTTTTATATAATGCATATTCTTATATAATCTTTTGCCATATAATTTCATAGCAAAGAATTTCTGGTATTTGGCAAACTAGATCTTTCACTTTATTTACATTTATGTGCTGGAACTTTTTAACTTAATGCATGCCAATTCTTGATGCTATTCTCAGAGCTTGAGACTCTCCAAACAGTGTTTGCAATTTTCCTTTATTACTAGCTCCTTTTTATTTGTCCTCAAAACATCTTTAACCAACCAATATCATAAAGACAGCTTCCAATGTGCTGATGACAATTCATTGATATAACTTCCCAATTCAGGTTTGCAATACATCTGTGGTAGACGAAGTTTATTTTCCAGCAATAACCAGTTACCTGTCAGTGCACTTTCATGAACTACACAGTATCCACTACACTTCTGTATCACATTATCGCAGTACAAATGTAAATACCTGAGACCTTCTATATGTGATTTTCATTCCTTGGTATATATAATCTATTTGTTTTCACTTGTTCAATGAATGATTTGGGCAATTGTTAAGTGTCATTCATTGCATGTATTGGCATTTAACTATCCATATTCTCACAACCTTGCTTATTTCTATTGTCTGTTTGTGTGTTATGATTGAATCAGTTTCAACATTGTGCCTGTGAATGCTGAAAGTTCTATTTTTTTATCTATAAATTTTGTCCAATTACTTGTGCATGATTTTCCTACATAGTTTGAGAATCAGGCTTGGAGAGATAGTAGTTAAAAACAGTGCCCTTTCAGAGAAGCAGATGTGGTTTCCTAGTGCCCACATTAAGTGGTTTAAATGTTGTATAACTCCAGATCCAGGGGCTTCAAAGACTCTTCTAATATCCATGAGCATCCATAAAGTCACACACAAACACACAAGTGCACATATAAATAAATAGCAAAGTAAATATTTTTGAAGAAAAATTTAAAATATTTATGAGTGAAAGTTAAATAGCACCCTAAGCAATTGCCCTATGAGTAATTCTAAGTATATCTAAATTTATTTTCAAGTTTACTATAGGCATGTCATGATACTACTCAAGATAGAGAAATTTCTGTTAACATTTCAGCTTGCTTTCATCACATGGGATTTTTACAGGTTTCTGAAAAATAAAAGTTTAATGTTGGTAAATAATGCTTGAATTTGTGAATTTTCCTATAGTTTCCTCTTTATTCCTGCCAATGTTAAAATAATTTGTCAGTTTTAAACTTTAGTTTATTTACAAAAGTTTATTTAAAGGATCATAATAATACATCCAAAATTTCTCTATAAAATTAAGAGCTTTGAACCACAGAAACTGTAACATTTTGATTCTTGTATTTCTTAGGTTTTACTTATGTTGCTGTTTTAAGATCAGCACTGATGTGGCACTGTTCTTCTTCCTGGAAAGCTTTGCCCTGTATTGTGAGCCACCTCTTCCCTGATTTATTACTTTTGTAAGTATTCTAAATCAAAGTGCTTTCTATTTTGAAATCGGTTTCAATGGTTTTCCTAATGGTTTCACAGTTCTCATTTATTTAAAAGTAGTTTTGATAATTTGTAAGTCCTTATGTTACACTTTTCTTTCCATGCTTTTTTTTAACAATTTCTTTTTGATATGCTATGATATCTGTAATAATATAATCTGGCAATATGCCTGACTATAGCATGTCTCTATTTAAAATAAAATATGCAGCTGAATATGACTTTTGTTCCATTCAACATGGTTTCATGTACATAGCTCTTAGTTAAAAGTATTTTTTTAATACTAATCATTAATCTTTTCTTTGACAAATGTATTACTAAGGAACGTTTTATTGTTAAACCTTTGAGACAGTTCTATACACCTTTTGTTATAGGTTTTCACTGTAATTATCCTGAATTAAAAATTTTACAGTATGAGATTTCATTTTACTAACATGATTGAGACCTGCTGAATAAATCAGCGTTGATTGAAAAGTACATGATTGATAAATATTCCTTTTAAATTTGAGATTTTTCTAGTTTCAGTTCTTTAATTTTTAGAATTTATATATCTACCAATTATTGTTTGGGTCTGAACATTATGGTTTGTAGGCTTAATTGTTGATCATCTGCTCCGTTGCCTTTTTCTGGATGAAGGCTGCTTATGTTTCATGTGTTGATTCTTTTGAGGCATGTTTCCTTGTTGTTGTTTTTTCTTTATTTTTTTTAAATTTTTATGTATTTATTTTTTCATTTTCGAGACAGGGTTTCTCTGTAGCTTTGGAGCCTCTCCTGGAACTAGCTCTTGTAGACCAGGCTGGCCTCAAACTCACAGAGATCAACCTTCCTCTGCCTCCCAAGTGCTGGGATTAAAGGCATGCACCACCATTGTCCTGCCTCTTTAATAAACTTTTATATTGTTTTGCTTATTAATTTATTTATTTTTTCTTGGAAAAAAATTTCCGCCTCCTCCCATTTCCCTCCCCTTCCTCCCACTCCACTCCCCCTCCCCCCACTCCTTTCCCCCTCCCTCTCTAGACCGAAGAGCAGTCAGGTGGAAAGTCCAAGGTCCTCCCCCCTCCATCCTGGTCTAGGAAGGTGAGCATCCAAACTGGCTAGGCTCCCACAAAGCCAGAACATGAAGTAGGATCAAACCCCGTGCCATTGTCTTTGGCTTCTCATCAGTCCTCATTGTTCAGAGAGTCCGGTTTTATCCCATGCTTTTTCAGTTCCAGTCCAGCTCACCTGCTTTTTAGGGGCTTCTTTTATTGAAAAATAGAAATTTTCGTATAATATATTCTGCTTATGTTTTCTCTTCCCTTTATTCCTCTAATTTCTCTCATCCATTCCTTACCCACATCTTGTCTCTTCTTAGATGGAGGGGAGATATGGGATGATGGGAACATGAGGGAATGTGATGGTTGAGTTGGGGAAGAGATGAAGGGGGAGAGCAATGAAGGAGACAGAGGGAGCCATTATTGGGTTAGGGAGAAATCTGGTGCTAGGTAAACCTAGAAATCCAAAAGAATGACCCCAGGTAAGACCCCTAGTAATAGTGGAGTGAGTACATGAACTGGCCTTCAGCTGTATTCAGATTGACGACTACCCTAATTGCCATTTATAGAGCCTTCATCCAGTAACTGATAGAAGTAGCCAAGCACCAGGCCAAGCTCCAGGAAGAAAAGGAAGAGGGATTAACTGAGCAAGGGAGTTCAAGGTCATGACAGGGAGACACACAGAGACAGCTGACCCGAAGTCTGTAGTAACTCATGGACAATGACTCTAGACTGACAACTGGATACCTTGTTTCGGACCCAGCTAGGCCCTCTGCATGTGGGTCTGTTTGAGGAGCCTTTGTCAATGGGAACAGGATCTATGTAGCCATGGTATATGAGCTGGCTTTTTGGAGCCCATTCCTTATAGTGGGATGCCGTGCTCAGCCTTGATGCAGAGGAGAGTGTCTTTGTCCTGCCTCATCTTAATGCGCCAAACTTTGTTGACTCCCTCTTGAAAGCCTTACCCTTTTTGAGGAACAGATGAGTGGTGGGTTGGGGGAGAGGAGGGTGGATTGGGAGAAGGGAACTGTGGATGGTATGGAAAATGAATAAAAAAATTTAAATTAAAAAGAAAACAAACAAGCATCTGAGGTATAATAATAAAATAAAATTAGATGAGGAAAACCAAATAAATGAGAATAGGACAAAACAAACAGAAGTAACAGAATCAAATAAAAATCACAAAAAAACACATAAAGATGCGGAGACACATATGTTCACCAGTATAGAAATCCCTAAAAAGCCCAAAACTGGAATCTATAGCGTATATGAAATGAAACTGCAAGAGGAAAATAAATTCTGTGGATCTCATCTTTGCTTTGTTTCCCATAGTTCTTTACCGAAAGATGAGACCTCATACGATTTTCTCAGGCGATGTTATAATGACCATTGGTGCCATCCTTGTTCAGCTCGTATTTAAGCAGCATGTTAGTGAGAGTTTATGGACATAGCTTCTTTTTTTTTTATTGAGAAAAAGAAAAAAAATTTCCCCCTCCTCCCAGCCTCCCATTTCCTTCCCCCTCCTCCCACCCTTCTCCCCATGCCCCCACTCCTCTCCCCCTCCTTCTCCAGTCCAAAGAGCAGTCAGGGTTCCCTGCCCTGTGGAAAGTCCAAGGTCCTCCCCACTCCATCCATGTCTAGGAAGGTGAACATCCAAACTGGCTAGGCTCCCACAAAGCCAGAACATGAAGTAGGATCAAAACCCAGTGCCATTGTCCTTGGCTTCTCATCAGCCCTCATTGTTCGCCATGTTTAGAGAGTCCGGTTTTATCCCATGCTTTTTTAGTCATAGTCCAGCTGGCCTTGGTGAGCTCCCAATAGTTCAGCCCGACTGTCTCAGTGGGTGGGTGTACCCCTCGTGGTCCTGACTTCCTTTCTCATGTTCTCCCTCCTTCTGCTCCTCATTGGGACCTTGGGAGCTCAGTCCAGTGCTCCAGTGTGGGTCTCTGTCTCTATCTCCATCCATCACCAGATGAAGGTTCTTCTTATTTAGCTTCTTTAGGTTCACCAATTGTAGACTCCGTGACCCTTATTTATGGCTAGAAACCAATTATGAGTGAGTACATCCCATGTTCATCTTTTTGGGTCTGGGTTACCTCACTCAGGATAGTGTTTTCTATTTCCATCCATTTGCATGCAAAATTCGAGAAGTCATTGTTTTTTACCGCACGTAGTACTCTAATGTGTATATATTCCACACTTTCTTCATCCATTCGTCCATTGAAGGACATCTAGGTTGTTTCCAGGTTCTGGCTATTACAAATAATACTGCTATGAACATAGTTGAACAAATGCTTTTGTCATATGATAGGGCATCTCTTGGGTATATTCCCAAGAGTGGTATTGCTGGGTCCAGGGGTAGGTTGATCCCAAATTTCCTGAGAAACCGGAACACTGATAGACCCATATCTATCACCATGCACAAAACTCAAGTCCAAATGGATCAAAGACCTCAATATCAGTCCAAACACACTGAACCTGATAGAAGAGAAAGTGGGAAGTACCCTACAACAGAGGGGCACAGCAGATCGCTTCCTAGGTATAACCCCAGCAGCACAGACATTAAGTGCAACATTGAATAAATGGGACCTACTAAAACTGAGAAGCTTCTGTAAAGCAAAGGACACTGTCACTAAGACACAAAGGCAACCCACTGACTGGGAGAAGATCTTCACCAACCCCGGGACAGACAAAGGTCTGATCTCCAAAATATATAGAGAACTCAAGAAACTAGACTTTAAAATGCTAATTAACCCAGTTAAAAAATGGGGCACTGAACTGAACAGAGAATTCTCAACAGAAGAAATTCAAATGGCTAAAACTTAAGGTCATGCTCAACCTTTTTAGCAATAAGGGAAATGCAAATCAAAACAACTTTAAGATATCATCTTACACCTGTCATAATGGCTAAAATCAAAAACACCAACGATAGCCTTTGCTGGAGAGGCTGTGGAGGAAGGGGTACGCTCATCCATTGCTGGTGGGAAGACGTAGCTTCTTTTTAATTTTTATTTAACTGGCTCTTTAGTAGGCTCCATTTAGATGTAAGTGAGCCCTGTCAAGTGCTATTCTTGACTTTTTTGTTGACTGCTTGAGCTATTTCAATCTTCCTGTGTCTGTATCTGGTACTGTTAGGTACTGCGACCTTGGTTGTGCCAAACATAAGGTGACAGTTGTTTGGTTGGCTTGCAATCTTCATATACTACATTTTTGTGCAGACAAAGTTCAAAGAAACTGTTATACTTATTTCTTCATCCAGTCCCGTTACCTTTATTTCTCAGTCCCAGAAATTCCAAATGCCTTACCTTTCCCATTCCTAATTTTGTATGCCATTGAGACCACAGAATGGAATTCTTTTAATGGAACTCCAAAAATTTTCAACAGAGGAGAAATTGGCAATTGAGGGACATAGGCCATTCAGTGCCCTTCTATCAGGGATTATAGAATAATAGTGACTTTTTGCAATATTTAAGACAGTGATGATTTCCTAGTATTTCTGAATTTTTATAGGTATTTATGCCTAATATTTCCATAACAAAGTCTTATCCAACACTTAACTACTAACTTCATTAATCTGATGATGACTCCATTGTTCTTTTTAATTTCTTATTTTTTATTTCGTCTTCTCACATACAGCCAAGCTTAGAAATCATTAACAGCTTCAGAAGAAAAGCTAGGAATACTGTCAGCATCATTTCTGTTCACTCTCTTGACAATGGTACTTGAATTCCTAGTTTTTTTCTTCAATTTTTACTATTAGAACTGTTTCCCAGTGGTTTTGGAAGAATCTTTAAATAAAAGACTTGACATTGAAGGAAAGTTGCTGTTTTTGAAGTTGAATGCGCTTTGGTGGAATGATGCATCATATCTAGAAGTAGCAGTGAGATGTATATTTTTAGCTCTATTAAACAGCTTACATATTATCTAAGTGCAAATCCATTATCATACTCCTTAATGTATGTATACCTCATTTAAAGCATGAATTATTAAAATGTTGTTCTCTAAATTGATGAATCTAAAATTTAATCTACACTAAGCTGAAGATAGGAGAAGAACAGCCCACAAATTAGTAAGTTAACGGATGTTATTAAAAGCACCAAATTGTGGTAATGAAATTAATTTCTGCCCTTAGATAATTATGGCTTCTAAGTCATATGTAGGTGCAGCTCTATGACTGATTTGTCATCAGGAGAATTTTATATAAGGTTCATTTAAATACTTAAATTTATGCATGTATCAGAACGTACAATTTCTATAAGGGAAATACTCATGCAATTTACAAAGAAGAAGACAAAGCACATATTAGTTATTAATCACTTTTTTAGGTTGTGGAAGTTTGAATGGACAGACATTTAAATGCTGTAGAAGAAACATGTTTAAAATATTCTGGATTTGAGATTTGAATTTGAGGGAATAATTTCAACTAGGATTTTTTGGATCTTGGGAGGAGCTGAAAACTCTAGTGTTTTTTGGGAAATGTAAGGTAGAATAGTGATACCATTTGTAAATCACAGTTTGTGTCTTTTTCCATAGTCACAGCAATCAATCTACCCTTCATTCTTGATTGGCTTCATCCAATAATTCGACCTTATAAGTAGGCATCCATATTTCAAAAAAAAAAAAAAACCCTTCAAGTCCATAAAAGACTTCCTTCATTAGGTGGCTTTATGATCACTTGGAGAAACATTTTGGAGCAATTTAGTTGGAGCAAAATGATAAATTTATTTTTCTGGATGGGTACATCTCAATTTTTATTTACTTGAATTTTCATGACTATTGAGAAAATGAAGGTTTGTTATAGGACCACTATTAATTCAGTCTGATTACCATTGAATCTTATAATCAGCTTCATATTTTGGATGAATAACATGCAATTTTGTAGCTTGGAAAACATTTGGTTTTTACATTTTTATCAACATCAATCCAAGCTTGCAAGTTACTTATTACACACCACAATTGGGTTTACATTCAGCTCATAAAATAAGAAATTTCCATCTTTCTGTTCAGGATAACTTCACTTTCAGTAAGGAGAATAATTAATAGGTTGATACTGTACACTTTATTAATGAAAAATCAGCTGTTCTGTTTCATCACAGAGTTTAAAGCCACACATCACTCAAAACTTGCACAATCTCTACATGTGTGTGGCAAAGTTCTTGTCAACTTTCTTTAGGCAGTCACTCTTTACACTCACTTTTCTCTATGAGGTACCAGATGTACTATTCCTATAGATCTCTGGGCAGAAGTCAGAGAGCCTGGTTTTCCATACATGGCAATCATTTTCTGTAACCGGCAGCATTTGGGACAGAATAAACTCCATTAACTCGTTCTATTAATGCTCTGTGCAGTCAGCAAGATCAATGCTGCATGGAATGATGAAATGACTAACAGCCTTCCTCGGAGTCCTGCCGAATGCTTTCTAACACACAGAATATATAATTACTGTTCGTATAAACAGGTAGAATTTGATATTCTATTGCTCATGCAATCCCTGCAAATACAAGGAGGTACTTAATGAGTGGAATAAAAATAAAATCTTTTCGCTCTGCACATACAGAGTCATTTTTTTCATATTTTATTATCTAACTATTATTTAACAAACTAAAATTGTGGAATAAAATATGATTCGTTTTCTCCATTGGCTAATATGATGACCCAACAACATGGCACAATTTAAGAGTATCTGATAGAAAAGATTTTCTGAACAGATGCCTCCCCAAGGCCCATTAGTTACAGCAGCAGAGCACAAGGTGAGCCAAAGCAGAGTAAATGGGAACTAATGAAGCCAGCAGACCCGAGGATGCTTTACCGAATGTAAGTAAACAGGCAACACATATCACACCATTAAAAATAATCCAAACTGCGTGATTTGAAACAGGTATCTTGTTCTGCAGATGGTACAGCTGCTAGTACTCATCTGAAGAGAGATATTCTCTTTTAGAATAACTTCTGCAAAAAAGGGAACATTAGCCACTTCAGAAATATAAATGGGCTTTTTTTTTTCTCCTCTGTCTCCATTTGCTGCTGCCTGCCTTGTCGCCTCCACAGTCACCCCCACCCTGCACATTTGAGATGAAAGCTCGCTGAAGAGCTGACTAGTCGCATGGGCCTGCAAACATAAACCTTGAGAACATTACATTTTATTCTAACCAAATGGACGAAGCATGAAGCTAAGCAATCACAAAGGAAATAATTGAAAGGAAGAGTCAGAATGGACGTAAAATGAAGAGAAGCATAAAAAAATCAACATAAAATTCAAATTCGAGCCATTTTTAACGAGAAAGAATGAGTTTATCATTTTCAGATTGAATATAACTAAGCTGAAAGGTATTTTTCATAACAATGATTTATATATTCAGCCTTTTGTTGAAGCAAGGTTTCTTTTGTATGACAGCAATATCTCTCCCTCCTACTATATTTAAAGGTCACTCTGCATTTCTATTAGAAGCCTCTAGATTGAGTGTTTTGTAACTTGGTTAGAGAAATTCACTGCAGAAAGAAATTTTAAATTCAGATATTATTCTTGCGGTAAAATCTGTAGGCTATTAGCATTTTCAGTTGTTCATTTATGATCTAATAAATGTATACAGTTGGAATAAATATTCCTTTTGTAGAAAATTTTTAATGCCTCTTCAAAGTCTTTTTTCTTAAATTTAAAAATGAAAGCACAAATAATGGAATATTCTCTGACTTAGTAATCATGTTTATTAAATCCTCATTAACCAAGATGTTACAGACTGGTTACTTTTGATTCCAAAATATTAGTGAATGTCAAAATAGGAAGCAACTTAAAAATCATGCAATTGGTCAAGATAGAATAATTATTCCTTGTTATGTAATATTGAGTTAGTTAGCTCCTAGATGAGCAAAGTTAGCCATAGACATTTTGGAGGACTGAGGACAGGAAGAGAGACACAGTAAATAGTACAACAGGGCTTAGAGAGGGTCTTCACCCTTTTGGATCAAGGATCAAGAAATGAGATGGGGGAGGGCGCGAGAGAGGTGTCACTGGTCTTTTCCCTGAGGATTTTCTGAACATCCAGGTTCTCATCCCAATACCTGACTCCTGAGTTTTTATTTATAAAGAATAATTCGATAAATATTTCATTTTCTGGCATTCAAACTAGCATATGAACCTACTGGCCAGCTTTCTTGTAGAAGTGACTTCAGGATTGCTTCAGGATGAATACCTAGTACCAGTACAAAGAATAAAGGCTGTCATTTCCCTTAAGGTGAGTTCAAAGGCCAGAGAGTAATAAATGTAATGGCCATTTGACCACGGAAGAATTCTGAATTTATTTTTAAAACACTTCCCAATATTATGCACTTTTTCATACTTCAACTTTTAAAATTACTTTTAGAAAATCATTTATGAGCAATAATGAGACTCACGGTTTAAACTACAGTATTTTACTCAGAATTTTTTATAGTATGAGGACATTAAATAAGACTGTAACATTAAGTATAGTATGAGAACATTAAGTAGTGCTCATTTCTACAATTAAGCTAAAAATAAATATCTGTTATTTGTTCATAATAAGTATCATACTAGAACCTGGGGACCTTACCATTGGTAAAATGTAGTCTATTATTTTTGTGCTTTATAAGAAACAGAACAAATATTGACTATGCAGATGTGGTGTGGCACTTGTACATGGTATCACTGGAGAGTAAATGAGGACTGTATTGTATAAGCATGAAAGCATCATGTCCATTGTGTATGGATTTATTCTCCAAATTCTCAAATATAAAAATAGTATTCCATCAATGACACAAACACCAAATAGAGCAAAAGTCATTTCACACACACACACACACACACACACACACACAGAGAGAGAGAGAGAGAGAGAGGGAGAGAGAGAGAGAGAGAGAGAGAGAGAGAGAGAGAGAGAGAGAGAGAGAGAATTTGCAAACATTCAAAGGAAGAAAATCATACAAAGCATCTGAAAGTACAAGAAATAGCAGAATTCATAAAAATAAAGCATGACCATGTTTAGCAGAAGATAAAATTGTATTGACAAAATAGTTGTGGTTGGGGGTCATGTATTCCAAATCTCCTTTTCAGGCTATAATTCTAGTTATTAAATGAAAAATAATAATCTACCTGTTTAAACTTCTAAATTGTATTCTGTTGTGATCAAATATGAGCTCTGGCCAGAGCATTGTTTGACAAATCTATACCACTAAGGAGACAAATGACATTTAGTCTACAGTGTTTGGTTTACTGTAAAACAACATTTAAATCCAAAAATGAAAAAAAGAAAGAAAGAAATAAAAATGAACATTTCTTGGCAAATCTGTTAGAAGTGTCATTACTAAAAACAACAAGACAGGAAAATGGATTCAATCAATCTAGAAAACCTAAGCGTAGACTATTATATGTTTAGTATAGGAATCCTGTTATCTAAACATAGAAGCTATGAGATTATAGGAAGAAATAAGATGAAGGCAATAATGAATGAAAATTGATGACCTGTTTAGTTGATGAGCTGAGAAAGAACGTCCGTGAAAGGCTCTGACACACACACAAGCCAGAAATATAGGAAAGAAGAGTTACATAATTTGAAGAATGGTAAGTCAGAGATGAGGTTAATATAAAATACTAAAGAAAACTGTATAAATAAATAATAAGAAGGAATGAAAAAATCAATAGGGAAGCCGGATCACTAGATTTGTTGTGAATAGAAACATATGTTATCAGGCTATTGACTAAATGTGATGCCAAAAAAATCCAGCTCAGTCTATTTTATTTTTACTGGTATCCATACACAACACATAGAGGCAGATAAAAGGAAGATTTTAAGTAATTGTGTGCTGAAAGATAGACAGAAATGGGCTGATTCATCACTATCAATACCAGGTATGTAGCTGAAAGGCAAAGAAATAACTCTCGGTAATAGCTGGAGAGAAAAGTAATATTTAGAAATTTTATTTTCTTGTATTCCAATATAGAAATTGAAAAGATATTTCCAGTATTATAAATGAATTTTGTAATATATAAGACCTTAGTGGGAAGGTAAATTATGAAACAAGGTTTAAGTTATGAGAGATGATGGGATTAAGAGTGAAAGTCTGGCAGGCCTGTTCCCTGGTCTGGAGGGGAAGAATAACTTCTGAATGTTATACAGATACAGATGTGGATTAGCATTTCCATGGTATGACAGAATATATATGTATATATATATATATATATATATAGAGAGAGAGAGAGAGAGAGACAGAGACAGAGAGAGACAGAGAGAGACAGAGAGAGAGAGACAGAGAGAGAGACAGAGAGAGAGAGACAGAGACAGACAGAGACAGACAGAGACAGAGAGACAGAGAGACAGAGACAGAGACAGAGAGACTCCAGGGTAACTTTACAAGGATAAAAGTACTAGCTAGCTAACGGATATAAAAAAAAAGAAGGAAAATTTAAAAACACAAAAAATAAGTAGTGGCAAGAAAAACAATTGATAAGCAATCCTGAAGTACAATCAGAGGTTAAAACATCAATTTATAACATCACTCATAAAACTGAGTGATTTTAAGCACCTGTATGAGAGGAGATTGATTATATATTATTCTATGATTAGGTATTTGCGATAAAGTAAAAGAGCAATGAAATCAAGTGTGCAAAGTTATTGAGCAATTCAGAAAAAAATCATCTTTCTTCATGTGCAAATAGGGGAATGCATTGAAGAAAAGATTGTCTTTGGCCTTCAGAGAGGAGAAAAGGCAACAAATTGGGTGCTTTAAGAGATTAAAGAATAAGTTTTAGTAAACTAAAATGATGAAATGGAAGAATTAAATGGTTTGGTCAGGAAGTTGTGCTAGCATTTTATAGCAGTAGTTAGTGGTTATAACATACCTAAGTTAAAGCTGCAAGAGCGGGATGGGGCAACCTGATTTAAAAAAAAAAACACCTACACATCAAAATCTTGAATTAAGTTATAGTTTCCAGCAGTCAGTTTCGTACATGTATATTCTAATTATTGGTATTGAAATCTCCCTCCCATCCTTTCTACTCCTTCTATCCTTTTTTTCCCCAAAAGTCTCCTTTATACATCAGAATGGGTTTTCATTACTGTTTTCTTTTTCTTTTTTGCTTGATTTCTTGATTTTTATGAGACCCACTGAGTAATGCCTGGGTTGCCTGAGTTGACCTCTCCTTGGAACTGTTCAGATAAACTCCCCAGTGGATGCTTTAAAATAAATATTGGTTAGTGCAGAAATGTTTGGCTGATCACAATTTTGAGCAGTGATTTGGGTTCTTGACTTGCTCCCTCCTGAGGACATTCAATCTGCACTTGTTGAATCTTAGGAAATATTAGCAAGAAGTGAATGTTGAAGAAAAGTGAGAAGCAGAAAACCAAAAGGCTGGGAAATACAATCCAGTGTTTACACTCAGATATTACAAAGTTTCTCCTCCTAGATACTGCAAGTATCTACAGTAGTGGTGTAGCTTGAAATCCAAAAGAAGACAATACACCAGGGGCAAGGGACTTATGTGAAGCCAACATGTTCATTGGTGCAAAATTATTCGGAAAGCAGAGCTGGCAAGGTAATTGAGTTTTAAAGCATGCTTAGTTTTCCATGGGAGTAGAGCCCAAGGGATAAGACAAATAAAATTCTATTCAGAATTATTTGGACAAAGTTTTATTTAAGATTGTAAAAAGTACACATTAAACAAAATTTAAATGAAACATTAAGCCAAATTTCATTTTACATGTAATATTTTTGTTCAAAATTTTGTTGAAGAATATTTTTGTATTACTCTCCAGATGATACATAATCATAGGTGATTAAGAATACTTAAGATGGTCACAAATTGTTGAGTTCATTGTTATTTATGCCTCATGAATGGAAACCATTTTCATGTAAGTGAATTAATAAGCACTAACACATTATTTTTGTCCATAATTTGCCATAATTACACACAAAAAAATCTGCAATTAGCAGTTACTAATATATAAGAGAGAATCAAACCTATTACTTTCCTTAGAGGCATAAATCATTTATAATTAAAGTAGAAGGGTACTATGATAGCTGCATTTATGTTTCAGGAATAGAAAGAAAAACCAAACTATATTATCTTATTTCCCTGTATGTCTCAGGGAGTGATCTTCAACGACCAGTATTCTGTTATTGTTCTAACAAAAAGTAAGTAGATCAAAGGGCTTCCTTCCCATCCTTAGATTTTCAAAGACCATTTATAGGAAGCAAAGAAGTGTCTGAATTTTCCATTCCCTGTTGAATCAGCCTAAGGGAATAAAGATAATTACAGCGATGAGCTGTGTCATTATTATTTTAATTTATTGAGTGCTAATGGCACACTCAGCACAGCAGTAAATAAAGAAAGAGAAATGGAGTCTACCCCAGCCTGAGGACAGAGCTAGGACACAATGACAAAGAGCTGGGTGGTAGAGGAGGACAAGTTCAACACTCCCTGACATTAGAAAAAGAAGAAAAGAGCTAAATATACCCTGAACTGATTAATCAGAGACCATACAACTAAATAAGATTTAAACTGTGAAGGAGATAACAGCTCTGTGATTAGTGAGTTGATGCATAGCACTTTGGCGGTCAGAAGATAATGCGATAATGTAAAACCAAACAAAACAAGAGTCTAAAGGTACTCAGAACTTCAATGTTGCAGTTCCATCGTCAAATGTTATTTCCTTGCACGCTTCTAAGCTTTGAGGAGAAATGTATGGTTACAAACTTGGAAAAAAAAAAAGGAATCAGCCTTCATATTGAATGACCAATCAACCAGAGATTTCCTCACACTTCAAGAAGTCAGATAATAACCTAGAAATCAAAGATAAATGAAAGGTAAGGGAGTGCTGAGATCAAGGGGACAGATAGAAGTTTTGAGTGTCACAAAGGTATGTGACGTTATAGTTATGTCTAATAATTATAACAGAAAAGAACTACTTCATGCCCACAATGAAAAGGGAATATGATGAAGGACAAAGAGCTGGGTGGTAGAGGAGGACAAGTTCAACACTCCCTGACATTAGAAAAAGAAGAAAAGAGCTAAAGAGAAGTAAGAATCATCACTACCAGGATGGGGACTGAAAGGCGGCTCAGAGGTTAGGAGTTCTTGCTGTACCAGCTCTAGATGTAAGCACCCTTAAACAAGCCAAGCTTCTCGCTAAGGACTGTAATTCTAACACTCATTCATCAGTCCTCTTCTTATGGCCTCAGCATGTATAAATAGGCTCATGCAACTGAAGACTAACATATGCATATATACTCCGGTAGACACACAAACATATGAATAAATAGGTACTCAGTCACAGTCAGAATTTGTTTTTCTTGAGTCCTTCTAGGAGTATAGAAGACAATAAATTACGAATTATTGGCTCCAAACCTTACCTAGTTAGCATAGCACTATTTCAATCAAAGCCTGTGGTATCTACCAGAGATGTAAGTTTATACTCTTTCCTAGATCATGCATTAAACATTTGGTCTTCAAAATATATTGCCAAGGTATTTAAAGGTATCTTCTTCATGATTGTTATTCATCATTGTTAATATACATTTCCCATTCAAGTATTACATCCTATGTTAAAGTCATTTGATAACATTTTAATTGACTCAAAAGTTATTCAGAATTATCTGAAAAAATATATCATACAGACGATGGCAAGCAAGAACTTATGCAAACTATTACGTTAGAACTCACAAGCTAAGGTTCAATTTTAGATCCATGAATAAAATGCAGAGTGTAATTTTTAGGTCGAGTCTGCTGATGAGATGCTATGGACCATTATCTTGTGTTGCAAATTAACACGTTGACTAGACTCAAAAAAAAGAGTAATGTTCCTGTTCTTTTTGAGTAAATAACTTGGATGAAGGCATTCATTCTACTGAGTTAAGACATGACACTCATAATCTTAGTGATAAGGGAATCTTTATTGATGACTATATTTCAAAGAGTTGACTCCAGATCGGGAGGAAGACATAGTAAAAAGTGTTATAAAGGATTTGTATCTCAAATAGAAAGAATAAATAACTATTCTAAGAAAAAAAATTCTTCAGACCTCTTGAGTTAGAATTCTATAAGGTTTATTTAGATTGAGGAGATCTACCTTCTCCAGGGTCAGCTTTAACTGTAGTCTATGCCAAAACTAGGTAACATTTTAGTGTAATTAATGCTTATCCTGTTATTTATGAATGATTAAAAAGTCCTGAAAATTTGATATGTTTCAGTCATTATACTACAGAGTTTTACTTTGTGTAAAAGCATTTTATTAATTCTCTGAGAATTTCATATATTGTATTTTAGTCACGTCCAACCTAGGTGTCAGAGTTTATTTGAATATTTTATTATATACACAGTAGTGTAGGACACATTGAACATAATGCATGTTTTTAAAATAATATTAGTTGTTTTCCTTTGTTGTATTTTTTAGTTGTATACCTTTTTATAATTAATAATTGTATTTCTTTTGTGCATAGGAACTAAGAATGTGTGATTGCAAGTAAAGAACAGACAGTGTTCAGCTGTTAGAACAAACAGAGCAAGCTTTTGTGAATGGGAAATAAATTTCTAAAATTAACTCACTTAAACAATACATCCTAGGAAGAGATTAGACATGAATTCTTTGTCAGATTACTTACATATTCACTGGAATGAGGGAGGAAAGGAGATTGCCCAGATGCAATCAAGAACTGAAAGACGGGACCAGACCTGGGGTCTTGTGAACAGGAGGAAACAGAATGCTTTGACAGGAAAGAATCCTCACACAATTCTAGTCTTTGTCTTTATATTGTTGGTTAGTCTTTCAGGAAGCATACCACACAGTCCTTGTTGAGTGCTCATTTATTCTTTTTATCACAGTTGGGAGATAGCTTTCCATCCACAGCTGTCTGAAATGGGTCTTCAGGTGTAAATACGCTAGCACTTTTAACAGCACTATGTTTCAATTGAGACCTCTTTATGTGAGCCATTGGACTTCCCAGTGTTCTAGGATACTCATTAAACTTTATGTCACAGAAGATGGGAACCCATGACAGAAAAAACATCCTGAGAATAAAAGTGCAAGCCTAATTTCAAATAAAGAAGACTCTGAAGCTAGACAGACATTGATTGATGGCATGTCTTCTTACTCTTTATTCTTTACCATTGGCCATCAAAAGCATCAACAACATGTTTGATTATTAAATATTTGCATTATTGATTATGAAATGTTTGTCTGTGTTGATGCTTGCCAGCAACGAAGACAACAACACTGAACTTGCAATAACACTGTCTACCTTTAGTAAGCTCTGAACTGCAAGAACGCCCCCCAAGTCCTGGAAAAGGTAGCCACAGACAGTCATCTGGAAAAGGTAGCCACAGTCATCTGAAAAAGGTAGCCAGCCCGCATAAGGGTGATAACTTGGATGTTAGTGATTTTTGGTTTGTTCAGAGCTGCCTATTGGTAAGGGAAATGTAATAATGGGAAACAAACAGTTCAGTTTTTAACATTTCTATAGATTTTCTCATCTTAGAACAGTTCTTATTTCTAGGAACTGTTTTTACTAGACACTTCGAAATCATCATGTCAAGATGACATTTTTAGAAATTACTAAATCCTTCCTTATTGTAGAAAACATCCTCAGATGAAGGACACTGTGTTAAAGTGTGTTCTTCATCTTTCTCTCAGGTTTTTCAGTGCTGCATAAATAATGCCATGTTGGGGCTAAACACCAAACACAAAATCACTTTATGAAATCTAATTGTACCTCAGAAACGATGCTATACATGATTTAAATGTCAAGGATTTTGGAGAAAACATTTAAAACTATATATTATACTGGGTGAATCTTATGCTTGATGACATTCCATAGATTCTGTGACTAGTAATGAGAGGGATTGGAGTGCTAAAATCATTTCTATGATAATGACCTGGAGTCTGAAAAGAGAAATATGATTACTAACATTGATGGATTCTGAACTTAAAGATATCACAAGTGAGTTTGAAAAATGAAAGGACTGTAAGTTCTAGAATTTGAGGGCTCTACACTAGCAGTGGGTGAAATGTTTGTGATCAACACGAGAGTGAAAAGGCTATTTTAATTTTCTGAGTGTTAATAATTTTTAAATAACTTGTTAAGAAAATTCTATAAGAAGGCCTATTATTAATTATGAATTCCTTATATAAAAGTAACCCTTCTGATAGCTATTACATATTCAAAAAATAAACAAATTATTTTTCTTTGTTTGTGTGTGTGTGTGTGTGTGTGTCTATGCATGCATATGCATAGGCCAGGATCAGCATCAGATGTCTTCCTTACAATCTGCATCTTATTGTTTTGAAACAAGGTCTCTCATTGAACTTGTCATTCAGTAACTGGATAGGTCAGTGATCCAAACTCCAGTTCTCTTAGTTGAAAAGCAAACACTCTAGCCAGTTAGCCAAATCCTCAGATCTTGTGCTCCTATTTTTCCAATTTTAATTTCAATCCTTTAGAGAAATTTTAGGTTAAAACCAAAAATGAAAGGAAGGTAATGAGATTCATCATGCTTTCTTAGTGTTCCACAAATGGGCTTCCTTCCACTTATCAACATCTCCACAAAGGAAAATAGATATTTTCAAAAAAAAAAAAGCCTGGTTAAAATGCTTTTAGGCAATTTTTCAGTCTGTAAAGAGGAAAGCAGATATAATCCTCTCTTTTTTTGTTTTGTTTTGTTTTTACTATATCATAAGTGGTGCTGTGCAGAGGTAGTCCCTCCAATAATGTGCACTTGGTTTTGAAACAACCACACTAAATGTTTAATTCCATCATAACCACTGTATACATATGATTTTCTGGAAATTGATTTTTAAAAGCATGATTACCTAAACTGAACTTGGTTTAATTGATTTATTCAGTGGGGACACCAAGAACAGCTTCTGAAATGTTCAAATTAGTCTAAGACCAGTTAAGGAACTGAGCAATGGGATAATGCCATAATCAAAGCCTTGCTTGTAATAGTATTCTACTGAAGAATTCCTTTAAATAAACTCTATTTCTAGTATTGAGGACTGCAGAAATTCTAGCTGACAATTAAACTTTGCACGAAAAACACCATGGGCTGTGTATGATGTTTTGTAAGCCCCACAACATTAAACAGAATTACCAAAATTCATGGGAGAAAAAATAAAATAAGTGATTTCACCAATTTTGAAAGGAACATTGAGCTATTAGAGTTAGTCTGATCTTTAAGAAATTTCAGCCCAGCAGTGCAAATGTTATTAAAAATAGCAAGATCATAACAAGTCGTCATTAGAATTTGCATATGTGAATGAGAATGTTCTTAATTACAAATTACACTCTCTAAATTATTTAGGAGCTGTAAATCAGCACAACAAAGAATAATAAGTCTAAAGCGTAAAGTGTTTCAGGGGATTTTTCAAATGCAAATGATTGGAGGAACAACACTAAATGAGGGGTTTGCCATTTTTTCAAATCAAATATCTTATTGGAATAAAATATTATGACAGAAACTATAAAAGGTTTTAAAATTCAGGGGATATTTCCTGTAATTGAGAATGCTGTTTTCGGCAGACCCAAATGCCTACAACATCATCCTAAAACAGAAGTGAGTGAAACTAACCTTCTAGTTGCTAACAAGGTCAATATAACCTGTTACTGGCATTCATGAAACCCTAGTTTACAGGTAGTTGTTACTCAGTAGCTCCTGCATGAGATGACAGGTGTAATATTAAGTTGGGGGATGTAAACATTGGATGGATAGATCTTGAACACACATCCCTCCAAAAGGGTAAGGGTAAGTACAGATTTTTCTGCCACCCACTAAGAAAAATAACCCCAGGCACTATAAATTTAACAAAAGTGAACATTTTTGCGGAAACTAGCAAGAGTGAGTTACACAAGCTGAGGAACATGGGACTGAGGGAATAACTGTGCTGGGTTTCCTGCTTTTATTTTTACTCCATATACCAAATCAGATACTCCAAACACTAGTGAGCTAATGATGCGAACAAGAAATCTCCTAGAAAAGTTGACTCTGAAACAAAACGTCAGTGGAGTCTAGTATAAGCAGGTACCAAAGTCCTGTGTCCCGACTAGGCCACTCTTAGCAGATTCTTTCCAGGTAGCATTCTTTCTTGCTCCATCTGGAAAACAACAAGAAATGCCATCCACTTGTGTCAGAGGGGAGGTCGAAGGAAGGGGCTCTACTTCTAGGACAAATTGTTCTAACAAGAGGTTTCTCTTTGCCCCCATAGAAACTCACAAAAACACTAGACCTAAGTAGATCCTGAGTAGTCAAGAGCAATACCAAATCTCTGTTAGGATCTCAAAATTGGTGGCTATGCATTATAAGCTCAATGTCCTTTATTTATGGCTAGAAACCAAATATGAACATAGAGGACAATGAGGAATACTGAGAACTCAAGAACAATCGTAGGGGGTTTTTGATCCTACTGCACATACTGGCTTTGGGGGAGCCTAGGCAGTTTGGATGCTCACCTTAGGAGACCTGGATGGAGGTGGGTGGTCCTTGGGCTTCCCACAGGTCAGGGAACCCTGATTGCTCTTCGAGCAGATGAGGGAGGGTGACTTGATCGGGGGAGGGGGAGGGAAATGGGAGGCGGTTGCGGGGAGGAGGCAGAAATCCTTAATAAATAAATAAATTAAAAAAAAGCTGGACTGTTACCAGAAAAAGCATGGGATAAAACTGGACTCTCGGAACATGGCGAACAATGAGGGCTGAAGAGACGCCAAGGACAATGGCACGCGGTTTTGATCCTACGCAATGTGCTGGCTTGGTGGGAGCCTAGCCAGTCTGGATGTTCACCTTCCTAGATATGGATGGAGGGGGGAGGACCTAGGACGTACCACAGGGCAGGGAACCCTGACAGCTCTTTGGACTGGAAAGGGAGGGGGAGAGGAGTGGGGGGAAGGGGAGAGGGGTGGGAGGAGGGGGAGAAGAGTGGGAGGAGGGGGAGAAGAGTGGGAGGAGGGGGAGGGAAATGGGAGGCTGGTGGGAGGAGGTGGAAATTTGTTTTTTTTCTTTTCTTTATCCTCCTTTTATCAATAAAAAAAATTAAAAAAAAAAAAAAGAAAGAAAATATTATAAGTGAAAAAAAATTGGTGGCTATGTTGAAACCAAATCCTAAGAGGACTAAAATAGTCATTTCTCCAGAAATAAATGTAAAAATTTCTTTCCAAAATCAAGAAAAAGTATATCTCTTGCAGCCATGCTTAACCCATGGTGTTTTTAGTGTTGTGGACACAATTAAACAAGAAAATTCATTAAAGATATTCACAGAAGAGGGAAAGAATTTAATGAATGTTTCTTCTTATGACCTTAGACACAGAAAACCAAAGATAACTCTAAATCATTAAAACTAATAAGTTCAGCAATATAAAATGACACAAGATGTTAGAAATGATGTGCATTTATCATAACTTTTTAAAATTTTGTTTTTATTTTGTTTTGTTTTTGTTTTTCGAGACAAAATTTCTCTGTGTAGCTTTGGTTCCTATCCTGGAGCATGCTCTTGTAGATCGGGCTGGCTTTGAACTCACAGAGATCTACCGGCCTCTGCCTCCTGAGTGCTGGGATTAAAGGCATGCACCACCACTGCCCAGCATTATCATAATGTTTAATGAATACTCCAAAATGAAATAAAGAAGCAATTCTCTAAAGCCACAGAGAAACCCTGTCTCAAAAAAAAAAACAACCCAAGAACAAAAACAAAAAAAGAAGCAATTACACTTATAATAATGTTAATATATTGCATATGGATAATTTAGCATTTGAAATAATAAAACCATTAGAATAAATGGAAATAAAATTGAAGAAGTCACACTAAAAACAGAATATTCTTTAAGTGTATGTACAAGTTAGAGGCGTTCTTATAAAAACTTCCACTTCTATGTTGTGTAGCTGCTGAAAATCTGATCCTCAATAAAGAAATGAAGAGACTCAGAATAACTAAAACTAATTTGAAATAAGAACAATTTTAGAAATAGTAATTTTTCAATTTCAAAAAATACCATAAATTGGTTAATATAAGGCAGTATAGTATTGATATAGAAATTTGCACATATTAATTAAGTAAAATTAAATACCCAGATAGAAAACTTAATATTTGTACTCAACTGATATTTAGACAAGTTGCTGTCAAAATTCAACTTAAGAAATGTATAGTCATTAATATATTTTCACCATCAATGGAAATATCAAGATTAAATAATGAAAATATACCCATAATACATAGCATGAATATAAATTAACCCAACAAGAAATGATGTTTTTTGGAATTATTAAAATTAATTTATCATAGAATTAAGCCAAGAGACACTAAATTTCTGAAATAAACACAATAGTTAAACTTGGTAATAAGGTTAGACAACAGCTACTGGTAGCAACATCAAGAATAGAGAACAAAACTTAATGTCAGACTTAATTAAAATTTTAAATCTTTATTAGCATATAGCTAATCAGGAAGCACTTGTATAGCATTATAAAGATTCTAAGTGCTATCCCCAGAACCACAAAATATTTAAAACCTTTCTCTATCAAAACAACATTATCCAGTAAGAGGAAACTAAAACAAAGAAAAATCTTTACAATCCTTTATCTAACAAAAAAAACTATAATATAAAAAGAATCTTCAGAGTGTAATAAAAGATAAAAGAAAAATAATATAATTGTATTGGAAATAGCAATGCTGAGACACTTTGCTCCAAAAATAGCCAACAGAAAAACTGAAATGTGTTTAGCACCATTGGTCAGTAGAGATATGAGAATGATAACTACAAAGAGGGTATTTATTACTGGACAACTAGTATTGTGGTTAAAAAAAGATCAACAAAGTGTGTCTGTGAGAATGTCTCGAATTCAGCATTTCTGCACAGTTGTATAGAGAATGCAAAATGGCAAACCATTGGCAAAACAGTTTTGGAAATCTTCAGTTTTCTAAAAATACACAATTGCCATACGATTCAACAATTCTGCTTGCAGGTATATTCCTGAGACAGTTATTAAATGTGTGTTCAAACAAAAGATGTGTGAATATTTAATAGCAGTTCATGTAAGAGTCAAAATATATGACAAATTTAATCTAAACCTGCTGTAGATAAGCGATAGAGAATGAGGAAATAGAGTGGATATACCTTGACAATAATGTGTTGGAATAGGTTTCTATAGGTTAAAAAAAAGAGTGGTTTATATATGCCACAAAATTGATGAATTTTTTAGTATTCTGCTAGACAAAAGAAGATACCTAGAATAACTGCCACACTGGATTTTTTTAAATGTAGTAATCAATAGGCAAAGTTGTAAAGCTATTCGGGTGATATTAGTATTACTATATGTGTTTCAAAGTATATTTGCTCAAAGAAGTAACAAACTACAAAAAACACTATAAATTAATTAAATATAATGGTTAAAAACCTACTTCAAAGACTTAATTTTTACATTCAACAATTTGACATCGTCTAAACACCTAAGAACTAATTAAAAGTGTGTTGGTAAGGCTAGCAATATTTGTCAATGTATTCTGTCCTATTTGTGAATCATTTCTCACATCCATACAGTTTTCAATGGAGAGGTCATGACTAGTAAGGAGAAGATGGTATGTGATTAAACTAGTTTAATATTTTGAGGTTATAGAGTCAAGAATTATCCATTGGGATAAGAATAGAATTCTATTATTCTAAGAGCTAAAAAACTGTGGAGTCTAAGATACTGAGGCAGTGCATATTTATGTATAAAGTTATTGCTACTTAAACTATTATGCCTTATTTTTCATATGAATGTTTTATTTGAAGGACTCACAGCCTGTTTGGTTACTTGAATGACATGGGAGCAGCATTACCCCTATGCAAATTGCACTGAGAGCATTATTCCCTTATTGTCTTCTACCTATTTTCTCTTAGTCCTATCTAATTTTTTATTTTTTGACTAAAAAAGTATCTTTTGAATTTCATATCCATATTGTTGCCCCTCAACAATCAAAATCTCTAATTTGTATATTTACAATATGTATATTTAATCTCATTTCACATTATGTTAGTTATAATTATTCAAAATAGAATATTGTCTTATTGTAACTTGAAGAATTTTATTTCTATAAGTACTGAAGGGTGACTGGACTCATTTAGCTACATTTATACTTGTTTTGATGCTGTGTTTGTTTCCATGAGATAATTATATTTTAAAAGATGTTATTATAAATTTTCCTACTTCTGGGTACAAAGATATCATGCAGATGAAGTCAGCTGTAATTGACAGTAATATTTCAAAGTCTCATGCTCAATTCCCATGAACTTTCACTTATACATCAATGATGACCTTTCACTATTCATATTTTGATATAGGTAACCCTTTTGTACATTTACTCAATTCCATATGTAATGAAAACAAAATCCTATAATCATAAAGATTCAAAGTATTTCACCTTAGTTTTAAAGCATCCTCTAGATAAACTTCCAGTTTATAAGTTACCAGCATTGTTTAAAAGCAAAAATTCCTCTTTTTTTTTTTCGGGGTGTATGTACATCCTTTAGTAAAATAACAACTACAAATCAAAATCAGGATAGTTTTGATTATTATGAAAGTTGTCCTTGTTTTATCTTCAGATTTATTGTTAAACCAGAAATGCACAACCTGAAGCTATCTATTGGCATAATGTGGCAACATGCATTCCTTAGACATCTTGACAAGTATATTATATGATAGAAGAAAAGCAGAAACGAGAGACAATAATTCTCTCCAAAGAACCTCTGTGGTGTGATATTGAAGGTTATCTGTGCATTCAGTAAAGATTTTCAGAGCTTTCCTTGAAAAGAAATGTCATAACCTATAGTCCATTCTTATCTGCTCTAATAAAAAAGGCAATGAATGGCACAACTCTTTGATATCTCTTATAAATTTTAAACATGTCAAAATTTTATACTATTATGCCCATAAGAATTCAATGAGGTAAGAAAGCGAAAATATCAATCTAGGCGTCCATATAATGTGTTAACATTTTGAGCCCTTCAAGTTTTTGTTATAGATTGTATTTTTAAAACACAATTTTCTTTTATGTGTGGACATTTCTTTTGAAATTTATTGTGGCAGTTGTCTCAAAATATGATTGCTTGGCATGGTTTTATCCACACAACAGCAGTATTATTATTATTACTATGGTTATAATAATGATTATAATTAATTTCAGCTGACACTTAAGCAGTTCAATTAATATAAAAGCATATATGTATCTAAATCTACATACAGTATGCTTCTGATATGTGGTATCTAGACAGTTGTTCACATGTGTTTTAGGAGCTTCATAGAATATGGATAGCATAGTAGATTAAAGGAAAAAAATAATAACTGGTGGAACATAAATTACATATAAAATACTAAAGATATTTTGTTTTGAGGATGCTTTTGACTAGATTTCAATGTACAATATATTTAATTTCATGTTGAATTAAAATAACAATGTATTGTGTTTTATCGGAAAACGAGCATTCTTTTCCTACAATCTATACAGAATTGTATTGCATATAACAGATAAAATTACTGTAATATATCATTTATTTCAGTACAGTTAGATTACTACACACAGTGATGTATTGATAGAATGCATACAGTAACCTTAACAATTTCAGTTTGACTATTGAATACGTTAGATAAAACATTAAAATACTTAAAGGATTCTGAAAAATCTTTCTCTAAAGCACTGAGTTTGCACTGACTTTAAGCCAGCGATACTAAAATATTCACAAAACCTTTAATAATATAAAAAGTAATTAGTTGTCACAATAGAGAGGGTATAAAGACATACTTCTTTATTTAATCAATTTAACACATACATGTTTCTCAGCAACAATCTGCATACCAGTAGCTGGTACAATTATTAGACAAAATAATAAATAAATGAATGCCATCCTACAACATTATGACTATCTGGGCAGTATTTTATTATTAATTCTTTTTCATAATATTCACTGGTTAGAAACAGTGAAGGAGCCATGGTTTCTTTCTGATGACAGACTCTCAAAGTCTGCTTTGAGTTTCTATCATCTAGAAGCCAGTATGAAATCTTCCCACTCGCTCTAGCTGCCTCCACTAAACCTGGTCTCAGAGATTTCATTTTGATTTGACATGTGGAATTAATATGTCAGATTCTGTGGCTGTTACTACAGTGACAACTGAAGAATAGATGTTAAGAAGATTAGGCAGACGGCTCGTAGTGGTACAATAAAGACTGAGGTTGGATTCAGAATCTGATCATTGTGTATTGATCGCATCTTATCCATGAAGTTTACATTGCTTGACCAACACATCTCATAGAATATCGTTTTACACAGTTTCCTCTGATCTGTAACTGGTCATTTAACCTCTTCTTATCTGCCTTTTTTCTTATGAATCAGGTCATGAGTGCTTCAGAAGAAAGTAATTTCTGTTGTCTCTTATATTCACCTAACAGCTAGAATCCCTGAATCTTTAGTGACAGCTTGGATTCCTGATATTCATGTCATAATGAAATTGCAAATTAAATGACAAACAATTGAAAAATTTCCAGAGTCTTTCATACCTTGGTAATTATAAGAGACGATGAGACATGCTGATGAAGCAAAACATATAAGAGATACACACATATTCATCTTCAGGCCGCTGTCACGAACAAAACACTTACACATTATAATACATGCTAAATTGAATTATTCATGCTGATGAGAACGAAAAGGTAGCTTTCCTGTCTTTATTGAAAAGGCTCTCTGTACCAGTCGCAGGATACCATAATTAGAATTCTGACTAAATCACCAGGTTGAGCATGGAGAGAGGAAGTGGGTTATTGAGAAAAAAAATATTGTTTTAAACTTTTTTGGTCCCCAGACATGAAAAGGTTTTCACATTCTCTCCAAGGTCATTTTACTTTAGTGAATTGTGGCTTGGGTTTGCACATTCTGCCTCCTACTATCTTCCCAGGTGTCATAAGAATTAATGAGATACTCAGTCCAACTCACATATTTTTCCACACCTCTGTGGATCTCCTCCGCACCCCGAGGACTACTTTATAGGCATCCTTTACTGGAATTTCAGTATGCTCAATTAAGGAAAATTTAATTAAAAATTTATTTCAAAAATAACATCAAACTCCCCAATGCTTTCAAACTTACAAGCGTTCCTCTCTGTAAAACACATATTAATTAGGGATCCCAGCTTCTTTTGGCGTTCTTTAGATGTCTTGAACTATTTAAGCAAGCTCTTTTCTCTTCAATTTAAACACACACACACACACACACACATAATATAACTGAGGGAAATGCTCTACAAAATTAATATGCATTTTGCTCCTACTCATTGCTTCTGAACATGAAGTTCTCATTGCAATTAACCACAGCTCTGCACACTGATGAAATACGGCAGTTGCAGAGGGGAATGTCAATCCAACCCTTTGCCTCTAATTTTTTTTTCTGATTAATTTAAGCATAAATCATCAAGATAGAACTTTTAAGGATCCTCTTGTTTTTAAAGATAGTACATTGGTATTTGAAAGCTACTTGATTTATTTTTTCCCTTCTAGTTTACTAATTCATAAATAAAGGAAATGAAAATACTTAAAAGAAGAAAAATAAGAGATGCCAAAAAGGGCATCGAGATGTCAGTGTAAGGAAACTAAGAGTTAATTTGAACTTTAAGGGCTGAATTAATTTGTTAATATTGGCCAAATTAAAATTAACCAATTAATACTGAGTAAAATGGATTGAAGCTAACTCTTCTATCAAAAAATTGACTGCTACCAAAGCCCTCTGTGGCTTTGAGCAGATTACTTAACTGTTTTGCTCCTCAGATTTCTTATGTCACAAAGAAAGAACAGGATCTTCTTGGTGGCCTCTTGTGTTGCTAATTTTAATGTGTCTGTAGGAACTAGATGTTTCCCAGACCATGAACTGTTTTTTCTCCATACTTGAGTATAAGTTGATGCCTGTTGCAGGACTTCTTAAACATCCAGAGGTATCTGGTGAGGTATCAAATTTAGCGGCTTTGCCTAGATAGCATTTCCAGATGCATCAGGAGTTGATTCCCACAAAGAATGATTAACCAGCCTTGACCTTGGCCACTACAATAGTGCAGCTTCCCAGATTTTTGTTAAATTTGTAGGTGACGATCACTTCAGCATAACATATTTTAAAGACAGTCTCCCTGCAAATTCTTTTCCTGACTTCCTAACAACCACTTGTTTCCCCGGTCCTTCCCTTTTCATATGATTTCTGTGCTCGCTGTGTTCAAAGAAACTTCCTCTTTCTGCTTCCTTCTCTCTCACTTATGTTCATCTCCCCCTCCCACAAAACCAATTTATTCTCTGCTTTATTTTTCTTATCTGTTATCCAGTGCACATGGATTTGATCTTAACAAATAATTGGGGACTCAGCTTCCCAAGTCTAGTTAAAGAGTCATCTGGAAGCTACCAGTGCCTCCTTACGAATGCTGTTTGGAAAGAAATTATATCTCCAAATTATCACTTAATGCTCAGACTTAATCCTATTATGGTATGAAGCTAAATAATCACCATATCCAGTTCATATCAATGCCGCCTCTCCTAGAATCACTTCCTCTGAGTTGAGTCGTGGGGCTTGCCCTTGACTCTTATTTATGCATCATAGAAATAAAGAAGGCTGCTGGCAGCTACAAAGATGGACCTACTATAGATGAATTCTGATCTAAGAGAGAGGGATAGTGGAAAAAACTTCTTACCTGTAAGAAGTGCTTCTTTGTTCTCTGTTTTTCTTTTCTACAGCCAGGGAACCCAGTATTAAGTTCTGTATTCTTTTCTAGCACCTGGTAGGGAAACAACATGACCTGACTAAAAGTCAGATATATGGTTAATGTTTCTGTTTTCTAGCATTCATTTTTATTATTATGCCTTCTAAATTAAAAAAAAAAAGATGTGTTGTAAATCTCTGTATGAATTCTGACTAATTAAACAGTCTTGTTGTTTTGAAGAATTACGTCCTTCCCAATACAACATGAGTGGACTGTCATGTGAAATCATTAGTTTCCATTAGCTTTACCCAAAGCTTTTATAAATCAATATGCAGCCATGTAATACCAATGGCTGTTACAGGGCTGATTCTGCATTAGCTCTTATTTTATAGGTAAGTCACACATTCACAATTCTATCATGATAACATATGCAGCTAAGCTTTTAATGGTGAATTAACAGGTTTTATTTGAAATGGAATCAAAAAAAAATTTGAATGTGTAGACGTTCCAACTTAGATTTCAGAATAACTATTTTGAAAGTATAGCTCCACTAAATTGTATTAATATATATTTCATCAATTAAATTTTCCCCAATAATCACTTGTATCAGCAGCCTGGATAATTGTTACCAACAGAGAAATGTGGACTTTTGTTTTCTGGTTTTAGAGTCAGTATGATCACATATTAGGCAACCCTCTTGCAAATAGCCCCAGTAATTATTAGCCAATGCTTTCAAAGTTAGTTTAAAAAGTAGTCTACAGATCTGTCTTCCACTTTGTCTCTGTGAATAATGTAAGAAGAAATAAGTGAGGTTGGAGACTGTTGGTATTTTACTGCTAAGTGTTATTAATATTATTGCAACCAGTAAATTCCTGGATTCAACACAAATTCTTTCTTTAACTGCATTATGCTTAATTGCCAGAAAATGAACGGTCAGGAGACTCATTTTCTGTTACCCTGATTCATACATCAATCGCATCTTGATTTCTTTAACCCTGTTTCATAAACTTTGAAAAAAGTGTAGTCAGAAGGTGATTAGTCAATTACCAGACTGTTTATTTCACAAAAAGTAGACTTGTGGGAAAAGTAAGTGAGGATGAAAGGTTAATGTGATAGTATAGGTCATCCTGTTGATGGGATAATCTAAGTGTGAAGCCACCAGCTGCTCTGAACAATGTTAGAAGCATTTGGTAGAGTCCACATCTAATATGAAACCTTTGCCCTGCTAGACTAAAAATCTTTAAAAGATGTTAATTATAAATATTCAAGAACAACATAAAATAACTGAAAATTGTATTTTAATTAATAAATGAAAAGCACAGAAACTGAGGTTCTCTGCTCAATCAGCTCAGGAAGCAGAGCAATCTAAGAGGCGAATAGTAATTGGGACAATCCTGAATGTGATGTCATTTTCTTTGAATCACACATTCTGACACTTCAGCTATCTTTTAGTTATGACAGAGTTCCTGTGGCAAACTTCTGACATGGGGAGGCCTGCTACTATAGCGGTAATTCCAAAATCATAGCTGGCCCTCTCCTTAAGGTGTTTTACAACTTCCAAAGGTGCAAATAGTTTACTAAAAAACACATTGCCCCTATCTTTCTTAGATAAACATTTATTACCACTCAAAACTCAAAATTCTGTATATTTATGATGAAAGAACGCTGTGGGATATGGCCATTGTTCAGGGAGCTTTCCTCTAAATTACTCTTTCATATTTAAGGTATATGCAAAAGATGTGTTCCTAACAAAAATGGAATAGTTCAATTAGCTATACCTACATCTGTAACTAATAATATTTTATAAATAAAAGTATTTTCTAGAATAGTTGATCTTTTGGACTACCAACAATTCAGCACCTTGTCTGAGAGAATTGTATTTTGACTCCTAAAATATAATTAAGAAATCAAAAATATTTTTATACACTATGATAATTCTATAAATAAAAATGTCTTATTAATAATTATAATTATATATTACATATACATAATCAAATATGAAAGTTTTTTTAAAATAGAATCTTGCTGTGGGACAATGGTTTTACCCTGTAAAGATTTGTTTCTTGTACTTGTTTAATAAAATGTTAATTGGCCAGTAGCCAGGCAGAAATATAGGTGGGGTGACCAGGCAGGAAATAGAGATGGGGCCATGAGAACAGAAGAATTCTGGGAAGAGGATAGATTAAGTCTGCAGTCATCACCCAGAGAGGAAGGAAGATGAGAATGCCTCACTGATGAAAGGTGCCAAGCTACGTGGCTAACACAGACAAAAATAATGGGGTAATATAGTAATGTATGAAGAGTTAATAAGAAGCCTGAGCTAATAGGCCAATCAGTTTATGCTTAATGTATAACTCTGTGGGACTGAACGACTGTGGGACCAGGCAGGACAGAAACCTTAGTCAACAGCATCAGTATAATACAAATACTTATATTATACCACAATATAATAATTGCACTGAAAGACATGACAAAATGAAAAATATTTTAGTTTGACCTAAGCAGATTAGTTCAGATAGACTGCACTTACAAATTTGAAGAAAAAAAAAAAACCTTCTTCCATATGATCCATAAAGTCAATCTGTTGAATTCACCACCGTGGCAGGTCACTGAATCCAATACCATGGATGTATAATTTTATGGCTCTTAATAACATTTGTTCTATGCAAAACATAGATAATGACAAGGGAAACCAAACCTTATGCTTCAATGCATGCATTCTTTTTCTTTGTGGTTCACGAAAAATAAAGCAACATACTGAAAGCCACAATGAGCTGCCTGAAGGAGAAATTAAGCAATATTTTTCATGGCTGGTTTTGAAAGTGAGCTGTTGTGTTATAATCTGTTTTACTATATCTAATATCACTATATTTTAAAATAAATTCTAAGATAAATGAGTGGAGAATATTTTGATATCTGCCAAAATATAAAAACGTGAGGTTTCTTTATTTAGCCTTTTTGTTTTGTTTGTTTTCTTTCTTAGTAAGGTTCTCTCTAAGGTAAAAATATCTTTGTATTGATGAAAATACAAAAGAATTTGCTATTATTTATGAATGATTTGAAGTTTTATTTGTTATCACATAACTACAACTTACTAAAGAAGAAACAGAGAATAAAGAAATTTAAGAATTTTTGAAATTCTTTTAACTGGGAATTGTTACTTACATAGTGACTTTGAGGCCATCTAAATGTGTCATGGGGACAATTCTTTATTTATTCAGAAAATAGCGCCTCTAGGTAGAATCATAGTAGGTTATTAAAACTTTGAAGTAGAACAATATTTAACTAAAAGTTAACTTTGTTCAAGCATAATTTAAAGACTTCCTTTATCTCAGAATTACTGATAAAGTGACTATAAAGAGAAACCTAAGGAGATCATTTAGAAAACGAAATTACTTTTATAGGAAACCATGTATAGTGCTGCATAGGTGGCTGTAGCCTTCAAAGAATATATAGTCCTTCCAGAGGATCCAACTTGAGTTTCTAGCACCTACATCAGATGGCTCACAACCTCGTGTAACTCCAGCTCCAAGATATCTGACCAAAACAATATTGTGCACGTATCTACACACAGACATACAGACAATTGGGTGATAATCAAAATAAATATATAAAAAATAAAAACATGGGTTTCTCTAAGGAAGCCATCTTAGGGTTGGCAAGAGACATGGACCTCTTAGAGGGGCTCCCAGGTGCCCAGGGCGATACCCCTGTTAGTTTCTGGGGCAGCTGAGGATAGGAAACCTGAAATGACCCTATCCTATAGCCATACCGATGAATATCTTGCATATCACCATAGAACCTTCATCTGGCGATGGATGGAGATAGAGACAGAGACCCACACTGGAGCACCGGACTGAGCTCCCAAGGTCCCAATGAGGAGCAGAAGGAGGGAGAACATGAGCAAAGAAGTCAGGACCACGAGGGGTGCACCCACCCACTGAGACAGTGGAGCTGATCTATTGGGAGCTCACCAAGGCCAGCTGGACTGTGACTGAAAAAGCATGGTGATGTGGGAGTGTCATATATCAATCTGTTGATTTCATTGGCTAAGCAATAAAGAAACTGCTAGGCCCATTGGATAGGCCCACCCTTAGGTGGGTGGAGTAAATAGAACAGAATGCCGGGAGGAAGAGGAAGTGAGCTCAGACTCTGCAGCTCTCCGCTGGGGAGCAGATGCTTCAGAGAGACGCCATGTCCCGCTCCCAGGCAGACACACGTGATGAAGCTCTGAACTAGAATCTTCCCGGTAAGACCGGTGCTCACAGATTGTTAGAGATGGGTTGATTGGGATATCAGAATTAGCCAGTAAGGGCTAGAGCTAAGGGCCAAGCAGTGATTAAAAGAATACAGTGTCTGTGTAATTATTTCGGGGCATAAGCTAGCCGGGCAGGCGGCTGGGGTTTTGGGGACATAGCCCCGCCGCTGCTCCCCAAATACTACAGCATGGGATAAAACCGGACTCTCTGAACATGGCGAACAATGAGGGCTGCTGAGAAGCCAAAGACAATGGCACTGGGTTTTGATCCTAAGTAATATGCTGGCTTTGTGGGAGCCTAGCCAGTTTGGATGTTCACCTTCCTAGACCAGGATGTGGGGGAGACTTTCCACAGGGCAGGGAACCCTGACTGCTCTTCAGACTGTAGAGGGAGGGGGAGAGGAGTGGGGGAAGGGGGAGAGGAGTGGGAGGAGGGGGAGGGAAATGGGAGGCTGGGAGGAGGCAGAGATTTTTTTTCAATAAAAAAAATAAACAAAAAATAATAAAAAATTAAAATAAAACAAAAAATAAAAACATGGATATTTATTTACTCACATTAACTCATTATGTGTAATACATTTTATAAAGTATGTGTCACAGCAAGGATGGTCTGCAAACTTATTTTCTTCTTTTTTCATAAAATTAAATAAACATAGCCTAAAGGAAACTTGAACTTCAGTTGGAAAGCCTTTAGTCCTAATATTTGAATGCTGACCAAATTGATGGGATTTTTGGTTTGTTGAATAGAGCTCATTAATTGCCTTCTTGAATTAAAGAATTCAGTTCTCACAATAATTAAAATCATTGAAAATAAAAATTTTAATTTTACATTAGTTTTCATATGTCTGCCAAAATTCATTCTAATACGCAAATATATTCTCTAAATAAATAAATCAGCTACCTTATTAAGTATGGCAACTTGGTTTCATTCAGTTATAGAAGGGAAGCCACACTGTCATATCATGATTCATTAACTTAAGTGATATGTTAACCATACTAATTGTAGGGAAACACAATGTTTTGATTTGGCAATAAAAATTCAGGATAAAGAAATGGTTTTAATATATAAAAAATAATTAGTGTAATTATTCAGAAACAAGATACAATAAAACAGGGCAAAAGCCTGCATATTGAGGCTGGACAAGACAACCCAATAGGAGGAAAAGAAATAAGGAGGAGGCAAGAGTGAGAGATATAACTGCTCCCACTTTAATGTTACTTTAAATAGTACACATCCTCATCAAAATATTTATTTTCTTCAACACACCATCTAATAGCTGCCCCTACATATATAAAGTAAAAGGAGAAAATTAAATATTGATTTATAAAACTTCCAACTAACTGTAGTTTGTAACCTGTATAAAACCATCTTCTTTCTTGTATATGTTCGCCAAATTAAAAAATACTGCTTTAGCTTAAATAACTGTTATCTCAAATTCTTGTACTCAGTGGTTCTTAGTCATACACTCTAGATAGGACACATCTGAGATTTGGCTGAGTATATCACTTCCTTTTCTGAAACAACTGCCATTTGCTTTCATAGAAAGTGGAATTCTTTCTCAGGGTACTGGTAATAATCTGTATAGACTGACCATTAGATTTTATTTTCAAAGTGAATTGATACTGTTTGTAAAACTAATTTCAATGAGCAAATGAAATGTTAGATTTTACACCTAAATTTAAGTCTTAGTTACATGTGTTGACCTAATTAGTTCGGTGATTTTATTGTCAAGTATCTTCTCAATTCTCTCATAACGAAATGAAGGATAATTTCCACAGCTTTCAATGACCCAGTGAGATGAATTCTCCCTGAAGGAGCCTTAACAATTTACAAGACAAGTTCAGAACGCTTGCCGAAACCTTCAGTTCTAGCATTTGGGAGGAAGAAGCAGACAGATCCCTGAGTTTGAGGTCAGGCTGGTCTACAGAGAGAGTTCCAGAAAACTCAGGACTTTGCAAAGAAACCCTGCCTCAAAAAGCATTGCTGCCCCACCTCCCTTAAAAAAAAGAAAAGAATTCACAATACAAGAGTAGCTTGGTCTACACAATATGTTTCAAACTACCCATGTCTACCCAGTCACTGTTTCAAAAAATACAAATGCAAGAATTCATAGGAAGAGCAAGAAATAGGTATAAATGGATTTGAATAGGAAACTGAGGGGAATGTTTATATAGAAAATTCTTCCTATACTAGAAAGTATACAAAGAATACCAGAAAAATAAAGCCCAGGTATTGAGGTAGAGGTCTCTCATAACTGCATTCATTTTTGATTGTTTTCAATTTATTTTTCCATCTCCTCTCACCTAGGCTCTTTATGGAATGGTGCTTTGAATCACTCTGTGGTTTTTCAAAGGCAGTCTGGAGCAGGTTTGAATCTTTCCTCTGCTGGGTTTGAAAACAACCCTTTGTGAAAAATAAATATATAAATAAATAAAGCGCTTTGATCCTTCCTCTTCGGCTTGTTCCTCTTCTGTGCCTTGCTTTGGCCTGCTTGTTTTCCCCGTGGAGCGGCATCAAGGATGGATCTGAGGGAGCTAGGTAAATGCTGTTTTTATCCCCAAAGACACTTGTTCTCAGAGCTTCTGATCAAGCTTGCTGCCTAAAATGTGTTCTGCAAACCTTGCCTTTCCAAAAGGAAGTTCTGGCTGAAAAAGTTAAAACTTGGAGCCTCATTTATTTCCAGTGCAGGCGCCTTTGTCTGACATCACCCTGAGCCCCATTGTGCTTCACACTGCTTTAAGAGAAGAGTTCCAGGTTCAGCATCTCAAGTGTTTTTGACTTTATTTTAATGATTTTATTTTAACACACAACTGTAAGATTTGTAGAATTACATCTAGGTAATTGAACTTCAAACAGTCTAATGTTTTATAATTTACTTGAAATGAAAGTAAAATGCTATTTCGAACATTACGACAATTTGCTGTTTGAATTTAATGTTGTTCGGGAATTTATCATCCGACATGTTAGCATGATTGATTTCCTGGACTTTCTTTAAGATAATTGCAAAAACTTGCATTTCTAGCCTGATATCCTATAGAAGAGATGTGAAACTATGAAAAAAGTTATGTGTAAATTCTTTATTTATAGTCTTTTTATAGCAAACACATGTAGAATGAAATTTATGTTTATTTCGTGTGTTTTTTTTTGCTTTAGCTGTAAAACAAATAATATTGAGCCTATAGTTTATGATCATAGAGAAGCTAAAAAGGTGAACCCTGATTATACCTTAAAAGATGAAGAAGTGGCTCCCACATAATTCTACCCTGAAAACCGTGTACTGAGCAGTGTTAGCAACATTTTCTTTCACTTTCCTGTGAGACTAAAAGAAGAGGCAGAATATTGTTGCTGCTCTGTTCTTTCTTCTTTCTTGGGCTTTGATTCTAAGGACAGGGCACCCTTTTCATCTTGCTACAGATCTGACAGTATTAATCTCTGAGGAAAGTTCTCTGTGCAGGAAATGATATAATAAAAAGAAAGTTCTTCAATTTTCTGTATAATTTTTCCCTCTGTGAGCCCGTGATCAGACTCTGAGTTTTATTATGATTCCTGGTTACCTACCAATTTCCTTTTGTGCATTATAATCCCTGGCTTCTAACTTTGTGAGAGACATATATCTGTAAACTGTAAGGGTTTCCTCCTATAAGTGTCCCTGACATATGGTATTATCTTATTTCTATAACAGGGCTTTCAAGGTGAAGTGAAAGTTGAAATTGTCGGCATATTCTTTTCTTTGGATTTAATGCATGTCAAGCTCTCGGGCCTACATTTGTTAGGTGCCATAAAAACACAGAACACTATTTAGTAAGACAGAATGCAAGTATAAAATTAAAATTCCTTTAAAAATGCACATGAAGTGAGTGAACAACAATAGTCCATATAGATCAAATGTGATATAAATCTCAGCAACAGCAGAATGGAGTAGGTTTACTGGAACTTTCACAAAGCCAAACTTGTTTAGAAATGACATCCAGATACTAGCTGTAAAACAAATGATATTGAGCCTATAGTTCATGATCCTAGAGAAGCTAAAAAGGTGAACTCTAAGAAAAATATATATAGATACATCTGGAAAGGAGAAATAGACAAGATTGCCTGACAAAATTGGTAGCATGGAGATGGGGGAAGTAGGGAAGACTAAAGGGGAAGATGAGGAGATAAGGGGAGGAGGAAGAGGATAGTCGCGATGGAGGAAGCTCAGAGATGAGAGCTAGGAAAGAGATATTTTGATATGGGTCTAGCAAGAAACCTGGTACTAGAGAAATTCCCAGGAATTCACAAGGGTGACCCCAGCTAAGACTCTAAGCAATAGAGGAGAGGGTGCCCTAACTGGCCTTGCCCTGTAGTCAGACTGATGAATATTTTAAATATCACCATAGAACCTTCTTTCAGCAACTGATGGAAACAGAGGCAGAGACCTGCATAGAAGCACTGGACTGAGCTCTCAAAGTTCAGTTGAAGAGTGGGAAGTGTGAGAATACGAGCAAAGAAGTCAAGCCCATGATGACTGAAATAGTCTACCTGAGTTAATGGGTGCTCACCAACACCAAGAGGACAGGGAAGGAAACAGCATAGGTTCAAACTAGTCCCTCTGAATGTGGGTGATAGTTGTATGGCTAGAGCAGACGGAGGGGCCACTGGCAGTGATACCAGGACTTATCCCTTCTATTTGTACTGACTTTTGTGGAACCTATTCTCTTTGGATGTATACTTTGCTCAGCCTAGATATAGTAAAGAGGGTCTTGGACCTTCCCCAAAGCAGTGTGCATTACCCTCTCTGAGGAGTGGATGGTGGTGGGGTCTGGGGTTAGGTGGAAGGAATGGGAGGAGAGGAGGGTGTGGGAACAGGGATTAGTATATAAAATGAAAAAAGATTGTTTGTTTTCTTTTTTAAATGATTTAAAAAAAGAAATGATATCCAGAGATGATGAGTTTGTTTGGGCAAGTTTCTAAGTTTCCCTGTGTAGCACTGATAACAATAATGGCTAGCAAATGGTATAGCTATGAGGATCCAATAATGCTGTAAGTAAGTATCTATATAGAAAAGTATTGGCTGCTACAATTCTTGTTAAACATTTCTTCATTTTAATAGCTATAAGGGAAGATAAGTCTCATTAAATACATCATGGTCATTTCTTTAATAGTATAGATCTTCATGGTTTGATTTTCTACATAAACTGTACCTTTAATAATAATATAATAGTACCTCTGAACAAGATGAATGGCTCAGAGTGAGAAAATTGATGTACTCAAATGCTTTATATGAGCTGCTTCTTTTTTTCCTCACATGAAATATATGAGGCCAATTAAAACTCTCTGTATGCAAACTAAAGCTGAGAAAGTGGGGGTGATCTCAGTTTTTGAGTAACTCAGTCTACCTGAGTTTTAATGTCTTTTTTCTCTCAGATAGTATATTGAGAGCTTCCAGATTTTTATATATGTACCTGATGTAAACTCAGAAGGGGATAAATAATATGTAGAACACATAGATTTTGCATAGCAAGGAAAGCCATATATGTTCATGAACCCACATGATAATAAAGTCACACATTCTCACCCTCCTGAGCAAGGCTGCAAAACTTTCATTCTGGCTTGGGATTTTCAGTTTGGGATTTGTTGGGTTTGGTTCCTAGATTTGTGGGTTGGTTGCTGTTTCTGGATTTTACAATGGAATTTAATAATGTTGAGTTAAATTAGGCTTTTGCTCCTCTTGAACAATGGATAAAAACACCCCAAATTCTTTGTGGCTTTTTTAATTTGTTTTGCATTCTCGCTTTCAGCACCATGGGAAATCCACATTGGGATTCTTGGGTTTGTCTACTTTAAAAATATATATAAAAAGATAGAGGTTTATAGGGAGAATTAGGATGTTTGAAAAGTGCTTTCTGTTTGCCTTCTGCTTCCCTTCAGTCTGCCAACCCTTGAAGAGGCCACTGTTTTTGATTTCCTTCTTCTTTATTTTTATTTTTGATTTTTATTGAGCTCTCCATTTTTCTCTGATTCCCTCCCTGCCTCTCTCCTCTCCCCTTCAACCCTTCTTGAACATATCTTTTGGAATTCTTCACATGCTTCTAAAGAGTGTCATTATGTCCATTACTTAAGTGCAATCTCCAGACCATGTACAGTAATATTTTTTCACAAATATTTCCCGACCCCTTAACATACTACATGTCCACATGAATTTTCATGATGATGTCATATCCTGACCTGGCCACAGTGTTTCTTTCCATTACCACTCGCCTCCTTATGATCTCGATTTTCTGTCCTTGTTTATTTAAGGCCTCATTGAAAAACCTAGGGGGAAACATGGCTGCTCCAATGAGACACCTTTCTCTGGAAACTACATCTCTAAAAGTGAATATGTATCATAGTACATACACAAATTTGAAGTTATTCAGTATGAATGAAATAGCAATCTGCTACAAATACCTTTTGTAAGTGAAGTCAACCTTCACTTCCGACCCTCTCTCATATTCAACGAGCTGTTCACACAGACAAAACTGTGTAAGAGGGACAGAAAAGATAATAATCAATAATGCTGGTGAATAATAATATAGAAAATTCAGTAAATATATTTTTAATATTTTCAATTTCTATAAATTTTGTTTGTTTTTTGTTTTTGCTTGTTTGTTTGTTTGTTTTTAGAGACAGGGTTTCTCTGTAGCTTTGGTTCCTATCCTGGAACTAGCTCTTGTAGACCAGGCTGGCCTCGAACTCCCAGAGATCCGCCTGCCTTTGCCTCCCGAGTGCTGGGATTAAAGGCATGCGCCACCACTGCCCGGCTATAAATTTTGAAATTAATGTTTGAACCTTGGCTTGGAAATCTTTAAGAGAGCAAGAGAGAGCCTAAGACATCAACATTACGATGTCTTCACTGGAGGAGAGCACCCTTGCTCTCCTAGAACATGAAAAAGGGCATCACGTTATGATGCAAGGGAAAGTTATAAAGAAATACCACAAGTCAAAAACCTAACCCCAAAGAAGCTTATTGCCTCACAGTTCTGAAGGTTAGCAGTTTGAAATCAAAGGGCTATTGTAACTCCTAGGGGAATTTCCCTCCTCTCTCCTTACATTTTAGAGATGCTTTTTTAACCAATTTCTGCCGTGTTTATTTGAGCTACAGCACCTCTTTGCCTTCACTGTCACGTATCATTTTCCAGGCCTGTGTGCTAACTCTTCTCAATGGACAAGAACTGTGCTGGATTAGATTTTGTCTACTATACCATGAACCCATCTTAACTTAATCGGGCAGGAACCACTTGAGGTACTGAGATAAAGATTTGGCTTTTTTTATGCGACATAATTCCAACGATTGCTGTAGGAAAAGCCCCTACGAGTTCTGTTAATAATCCATCAAAGACTTTCAGAACAGCCAGAAAGTATGTATATAAGCTTTTCTTGTATCATTTTTTAAATTTCTTGAAACTACTTGTTAATACAGTCACTAAAAATCAGACAGCAGCCTAGTTCTGGTATGTTAGAAATGAAGAAGGTGGGTTTGGGACAATACATGTTATCACAGCGATGTCCTCAGGAGGCTCCATTTCATCTCCGTTCGCGTGTGAACTTTAAGCTCACTTCCTGAGTCTAGTTTTAGTCGTGTTCACTATCTCAGGCAGTTCCTTGCTAGGTATTTCTTACTTGTTTGATGTAGCTCAGTCCTTCTGCCTGACCTTGTTTTAGAAGTACTTGCTTAAAAGCCGTGCGTTCTTACTCCATTTATCACTAAAAGTTTTTCTCTGACAAAACCGAGCTAAATTTTCCTCCTCTGGGACTGCATTCCTTGGGTTAAGGAAGATAAGCCCTCAAGCGGAGTTGTATTCATTCTCTAGGGTGGCTTTTCTACAGTGTGGCCCTGGGCCACTTCCAGGCTCTGTGTGGGGAACTGCACACTCCCCTCAGGGTGCCCCAGGCCACTGGTCCCTCAGTGCCTCAAGTGCTCTGTCCTCAAGGTCCGGTGACTGACTCTGCCTGTGGGCTTTCCTGGAACTTCTGGCTGAAGATTTAAAGGCTGACTACCTGTATTAACATTTCTTGCTGTCACTCAGTACACATACTAGGACATTTCAGAGTAGTTTTCTCATGATTCTCATATGGAATCAGCAGCATTGTTAAAAATAGCTATAGTATATCAGTAGTACCAATCTGAAAATTGTTATCATATCACTTGGCAAAAAGCATCTGCCATGGGGGAGGAATATATATATATATATATATATATATATATATTATATAATTATATATAATATTAAGTATATGCACATATATACTATCAGTGTATGTGAATGTGTGTATGCAAATATATATACATAGGCATATATATTTATTAATATTAGTGTGTGTGTGCATATGTCACAGAGCAAGAGAGAGAGAGAGAGAGAGAGAGAGAGAGAGGGAGAGAGAGAGAGACATAGATACAGAGACAGAGACATGTGCTATTGAACACATGTAGATGTTAACGACAACTCCAAGGATTCTGTTCTCTCTTTACAACTATGGATCCAAGTTTCAAATTCAGAATCATGGGTTTTGTGCATCAACTGTTTCACCTCCTGACAAATCCTTTCCATCCTAATTTTTTTTTCTGTGTGTCTCATGCCCTATGTCTGAACACGCAAAAAAAAAAAAAAAGTTTTGATTTAAAGTATAAGCAATGGTATGGTTTTAATAGAAGTTTACACTGACTTAGTTACTTATTAATACAGAAGTACACCGACTTCCAGCCTATTCAGGACATGGAAATCAGAAAGCTGAAAAACATGGGGATGGAGTTATTTTTCAGACAGTCAATCTTTTCCATATTTAAGAAACTAATGGATGTGTTAACATTCCAGAACCCTTGTAGAGAAATAATCCTTACCTACAAACACATTCTGTTTTCCCCCTTTCTTAATCATATACATTTATATTTGTGTGAGAAATAAAAAGAAAAAATGCAGTAAGGCTTATTTTATTTCTTCAGGCACAACATGTGTTTATGTAAAGTGGAGTGGATAGGTCAGTTGTGAAAGGCAGATGTGGTATTTTCTTTCCCCACATTTTGGATATATATATATATATATATATATATATATATATATATATATATATATATATCTCCATGCCCTGGGGGATATCATTAAAAATCCTGTGGGTTTTTTTCCTAGTAGTACAAGAAAAGAAACAAATTTGATGACTACTAACAAATAAAATCACATAGCTTTTAATCATATTTGGTCTTTCCATCAACAGAGGACTTAAAAATTATGATTTCTATTCTTTCATTATTACAGAAAATTTCCTAAGTTATGAAAATATGCTGGAAGAAGTGCGAGCTTTGATGTCTTTATATTTTATAGTAATTTCCACAACACTTTTGTCTTTTTATCTCCTACTGAATAAAAGCTTGCATCTCTGCCTCTCACTCCTAATTTCATCCATTTGAAAATCCCAATCACAATGTTATAACCTGTTTCTTACATTTGAAGGTAGGTACATGCTACAGGCTATATGAATCTGTGGAGGCTACCTAGCCCTTCATTACTTGTGTGGAGATGGTAGTTTTATGTGCTATAAAAGATCAAGGCAATGAAGAAGACATCAAAAATATCAACAGAATTTAAGAAAAAAAACATTCTAAACTATAACTTTTTGTTTTACTAGTTCCCTTACTACATGCTAAGTAAAAGTGAAATTTACCATTTTAGTTAAATGATTGACTCAATGAAATGACCCACACCTTTGTCCTTCAATATGAAAATGGTAAAAACTCCCCAAGGTGCAACAGTGTCAAGAATGTGTTTTGCAGTCAATGTCTCTATTAAAGAATGATACTTGACACAATTACACACAGAGAGAAAACACAGATACACTATGGAAGTAAGTATACATATAGACATAAATGAGCAGATTTATGTAGACACAAGTGCAAAAAATACATAGATGTATAGTAAAAGATGAAATTTCATATGTCATCATTCCAATTTATTTTGATTTTTCTAAAAGTTAAAAATTGACTTTATTTCAGAAATTAATATCCTGCATTTAAATCATAAAACAATGTCTGGGAAACCACAAATATGACATATATTCACTTAAAAAATCAGAAATTATCACTACTGATAAATTAATCCATTCCAAAAATAAATCTAAATGAAAAAATTCAGAACATTCTAAGGGTAGATTTTTTTTTAATATTTACATATTGGGAAATCATTCCTTCACAGTTGAGGAGACGATAAAATGAATTCAGTTGCAGGTGATTTATAATTCATATAAATTCATTTTTTAAAGAACTGAGCCCTAGCAGTTATTAATTATTAGAAGATTTACAGTACGTTTAAGAATGATGCATAGCCATGACTGCTGGGAAAGAATGGATCCTTGCCAAATAGCATGGAAATAAGTGTTGCATTTATACATAGGGAAAGAGGATTTAATTCCATCATTACTATTGCCGTTCTTAACAGCAATACGACTGCACAGCAGCCACCATAATTATTGTCATAGGCTGGGAGGTTGTGGGAGGGCAAGCGCATTTTTATAGATTAATAATCTCTTGAGGTCACAGGGTACCAAATGCGTTTCTTCTGTGTTAGGGAGCGGGGGAGGAGTGGGCACTGGCTCTGATGGAGTTTGTGCAGCTTGAGTCTCTGCCTAAACATCTGAACCAGGAAATGAAGCTTTAAAATTCACTCAGTTAAACTACAGTAAATATTGCTAGGCAGCGGTGAAACCCTAATTAGCATTCCTCCTCCTTTTAAACAGTACTAGTCATAAGAGACACTGACCTGGGGATGCGTGCCTCTCCTGAAATGTTCTGTCTGTGCTGTTTCTTTTTTAGTATATTTTAGTCTTTGAATGTGCCATGCATTTATGTGATGTATATCGATGATACCCTTTTACATCTACCTCCCTCTATCTCCCACTAGCGCCTCACACCTCAGCACTGTCCCAGCCTCACTTACATTTTATATATTTTTTGTTGTTGTTGTTATTAAAAACTTTTGAGTCCCAGGTGTGGTGGTGCATGCCTTTTATTCCAGTACTTGGGAGGCAGAACCAGGTGGATCTCTGTGAGTTTGATGTCAGTCTGGTTAACAGATAAAGTTCCAGGACAGCCAGGACTACACAGAGAAACCCTGACTTGAAAGACCAAAAATGAATGAATATACAGAAAGATAGATAGATGAATAGATAGATAGATAGATAGATAGATAGATAGATAGATAGATAGATAGATAGATAGATGATAAGCCCTGACTCCAGATAGATAGACAGACAGATAGACACACAGACAGACAGACACACAGGTAAATGATAGATAGATAGATAGATAGATAGATAGATAGATAGATAGATAGATACATAGATAGATAGATGATAGAAAAACTCTGACTCCAGATAGATAGACAGACAGATAGACAGACGGAAAGACAGAAAAACTCTGACTCCAGATACACAGACAGATAGACAGACAGACGGACAGACAGATTGAAAAAACTCTGAAGACAGACAGACAGATAGATAGATAGACTGAGTCAAATTAGTACTGCCCATATGCACGCAAGTGTATGGCCATTCACTGGACAAAAGCAGCATTCTTGAAGTTACATCCCCAAAGGAGAGTGACCAGCTTCTCTATAGGGTAGAAACTTGAAGGCCACTCTCAAATTCATGCTGGAATTTCATCTGAGTTGTTCTTGTGAAGGACTTACAGATAGCCACGCTGCTGTTACTTGTTGTATGCAAAGCCATGACAGATCCAGAACTCTGCATTTCACTGTGGTGCTTTCTCTCTCTTGGCTCTTACACTTTTTCCATTCCCTCTTCATTGATGAACAATAGGAACACGAGTCTTGGGATGGTGAGAAGTTGGCATAAATGAATCATCCACAGTTGAAGAACTCGGTGCTATTTATGCTCAGATACTGCAAAGGGAAGCATTTGTGACCAAAGTTGAGAGGAGCACAATGATAAAGCATAAACATAAATAGTTATAATGCAATTTGACACAAACACCATTTTATTTCTTTAAGCCTACATTCCAGTTAAATGTATGTATGTGTATATATATATATGTGTGTATGTATGTGTATATATATATATATATATATATATATACTGTCCATTTTAAAAATGACATTGACATTTGACATTGAAATACCTAACCACTGACTTCACTTTTTTAATTCACTTATTAAATATGTTTTGTTAATTACGGTAGGAGATATTTCTTTTAAATGAAGTCAATAGCCACAAGTTTATTAAAATAAAGGTGTGCTCAGGTCTGATATGGTTCTCAGTATTTATGGTGCATTTCTAAGGTCTAAGGTGCAATTCATAGTACTGGAAGAACCAAACAACCTTAAACGAACAAACAAAAAGCCCAAAAATCAAGTAAAACAAGTATGTGTCCGTTGGTAACTATCTGAAGACATTGCTAAGGAAAATAAGTCATGGTATGACATTTATACTTAGCTATGATTGCTGTGCTTTGCATACAGTATCTGCTCTCTAAACTCATGTTTGAATACTGGTTTTGCAGGCAGCCACTCTGTTTTGAAAGCATCTGGAGCCTTTCAGGAGTGGAGTCTCACCATAAGAAATGTGACACTGGAGGCAGGTTCTATAGTCTAGCCCCCACTTACTTTTTTTCTGATTCATATGCATGTACAAAAAGTGATCCCTCAGCTTCCCTACAGCAGGTTGGTCCCATGCTCTTGTTATTCCTTCTCCACCACTGAGGACTTCCTCTCATTCACACCTTTACACCCAAACAAATCCTTTCTTCTCCAACTTGCTTTTTGGTCCTGGTATTTCATCACTGCAACAGAGAAATACACAGTGATGTAACATAAGTTTAAAGTCAAAAACTTCTAAGTAATGACAGTTCTGGAACTAAATTTTTTTTACAGATTTACTCCTAGGTTTCAAAATGAATTTGCTTTAATGTACGTTCACTAATTTGATTAGAAAATCTTACAATATCTTGAGAAATGTACTGATGAGATTTAGAGAGTGATTTTTATTCTCAAAAGACATACCAGTTATTTGGGAACGATATCCTCTGGAGGAACAAATATATTTGCCTTCCAAAATACCGACCATATTTATTCTGTAAAACCAAAGAGTGTCCCAACTGAAAAAGTGAAAAAAAATATAAAATTAATTGTCTTTGATGCCCACATTTCTCTAATATTGGGATAATTTATTTCCATTTATGATGCTCTAAACATCAGGAAATGTGTTCTTTAGGCACTTTAATTCACAGCATGATACTACCATGAGTCAAAAGGGCCATTTGGAATATTGAGAAAGCTGCTTTAACTTACAACTATATCCAGCAAATCAGGACACACAGATACACTGAGTTACTGGAACACTAGACTCATAGTAATTTTATCTTTATTTTCAATCAGTGACAGAATATTAATATCCCTTTGATATGCTTTTTTCTGCCTTTTATCAGTTTCATAGGCACAGACAACAAACATATAGTATTCATTATCTTTTATCTTGGCAGATAATAGCATTGGACTGAGTGGCATGGGACTGGGACAGAATTGTATAGCTTTTGAATTTTATAACAAGAAATAACTGTAATGTAGGTAGCATACTAGTATTAACTCAAAAATAGTTTCTTCTGTTTTTTTTTATATTGTCTCAGCTCTTTGGTTACTTTTCTAAGAAGTTTGTTGACAATTGCATCTATCTTTATGCCCATTAAACAAAAACCCTCTGGTCATGTGTAGCTGGCAGTTTTGCATTCTTTGGTTGGAAGGTTGAATCAAATCGTACCCGAGCAGACATTTTGATGTAACCTCAGTCACAATTCATACATTCTTTCATCTTCAGTACAGTTCTCTTTTGATTAACTGCTTAGACACAGATGAATAGTCTTACTGTAGTTAAGGAAGAGTGCTGAAATTCCCATATGTGGTACATTTGGATTTTTTAAATGAAAAGATTATTCCATTTATGGAGGTCATCTTAGAGTGTAGAAGTCCACCTTGGCTATGACCCTGTCTGCCTATTTCTATCATAGGACAAACACTTTTCTTCTGCCTCCTGACTTCCAATGCCCTTTGACATTGTCACTTAGCTTCTTATTTATATGATCACTTCTTCCTTCCGTCCAGAAACAGAAAAGAAACTGAAAGAAAAGAAATGAAAAGATCCCCCTGAATCCTTGTCTGGCCTTGGCACATGAGCAGAGAGATACCATCTATAGCATTCCTTTCTTGATTTCTCCAACCAGCCTTGTGAATTAAGATTTCTAAGAGAGGAAAGCGATCTGAAGGCCCTATACTTTTATAGTTACACATGAATCAAACTCTTTTGAGCCTACATCACTTTGGTTTATGGACTTCCTAGTTCAAAAGTTAACAAGTGTGTGTGTGTGTGTGTCTGTGTGTGTATGTGTGTCTGTGTGTGTTGTCATAATCTGATAGAAAAATGTAGGCTGAAACCTTCATAATAAATTCTCATTTATACATTATACATCCACTTAAAGAATGTTCTTCATTTTTCTAGGAAATGTAACAGGTTTTGAATAAGGTTCTTGATGAGGTTTGCTAATTTTCATATTTACTGCCTGAGTTTATTTGGAAATCATTCACTGGGAAGGGGATATTGTTAATGTCTGTTATCATCTGCTTATCACTTTTATTTGGAATTCTAAAAAATGCATTTATATTTTATGCACTGCCTTGTCTCTTATAGAACACAAGAAAACTCTAATACCTGTTAACCTTAATGTCTGTACAAATCATTGGGAAAATAGGCTTGCAGCAAAGGATGCTGAGACTGTCCTTTGTACCTCCATTCCCCACTGCTATGCAAAATATTTAGCAGCGTGAAAACAGCTTAATAGTCATAGAGTCACTGGTTCCATCATTTCAACCCCCGGGTGCATCCAACCTAAGTATGTTTGTATAATCCTTATTTTACAGGAGTCTTAGGAAGAAAGAGAAATCAGAATGCATGCCCAACATAATGCTGTCAATATTTATGACACCATGTAAATCTAATCCATGTTGCTGAGCCAGAGAGAAAAAAAAAAAAAACAGCTCAGCTTCTTAAAGACCAATAGCTTACAAATAATAAAGTTTGCTTTGGATGATTAATAGTAAGAATGCTGCTTACACATCTCTACCCTGATCTTTTAAATCATATCACATCTTCTTTTCACTTAGTAAGAATATAGATGATTTGTATACCTTTCTCTGATTTATGGCGCTGAAGTAGAGCTCTTGAAAAGCTTATGTTAAAATGAAAATCAATACTGCTGATATGAAAAGGGCCCTGTAAGGTGCACTTTCTTCTCTGGACTCGATGCTTTCCAGAGCACAATTTCCTATTATACAATTACAAAATGTTATTTGATTATTACCTTTAATAATGTGAGCATGTAAGATTTCTTTATCTTAACTTAATAAATAACATTTAATGTTTTTATTTCAGTTATTAGCAATTACAAATAATTTTCCTCCTATACATTACCACAAAGTCCTTACCTTAAACAATTAAAAGGTTCATATTTTCAAGTTTATTCATCTCAAAAATAGGCAAAAGTCCACACACATTCACCAGCGTCTAACTTGTCCCAGCATTGACTCTATTGGAATTGCTTTCAGAGAACGTGTCTTATACAAAGAAACAGTATTGATTACTGATCCTTCCCTAGAGTATCATCTCTGTCCTGCTCTCTCTCTCTCTCTCTCTCTCTCTTCTCTCTCTCTCTCTCTCTCTCTCTCTCTCTCTCTCTCTCTCTCTCTCTCTCTGTGAGTGTGTGTGTGTGTGTGTGTGTGTAACAGTCAGTTTGTCCTTAATTACACTATATGGGGCACTTAGGCAATACTAATTTATTTATTTATTAAAATTCCTTGTTTTTATCCTTTTGTGCCTCACTGATACTTAAAGAATACAAAAGAAAGAGAGGGAAAGCCTGCCAGTAGTGGAACACACCTTTAATATTAGCCCTGGAGGGAGAGGCAGGCAGATCTCTATGAATCAGAGGTCAGCTGTCTACGTAGTAAATTCCAGAACAGCCAGAGCTGCATATGAAATACCGGCTCAGAACCAAACAAAATAAAACAAACAAACAAACAAAAACCAAACCAAACCATGCCTTTAAAAAGTAACAAAAAGTGGGGCAGGAAGAGAGGTTGTAGTTTGTACAGTTTGTACAGGTATCATGGGAATTATTTTAAAAAGAAGTCACCCATATATAATCTTGTACTTTCAATGTATTTTCTTATGCTAAATAACTCAGGGTTTTGAACCCAAGTTACTGTATTTTTAATATTGCCACCAACCAAGACAACTATTCTTGTTTAACAATATTAAAAATGATTGTCTTTGTTGACAATTACATACTGTTATGTTGTAAAGTAGTGGGTTTGAACATTTCTAAGGTTTACTCATAACTGAAAAAATGTATGAGTGATTATCAAGTACTGGCACACAGTGTCCACTTCTTCTTTTACTTTAAGTTTTTATCAGATACCTTTAGAGCGGGATTTATTCTTGGGCTTCAGCAAAGATCATGGTCAAGAAGTTTGACTTCAGCAAAGGCTATCCTTGGTGTTTTTTATTTTAGCCATTCTGACAGGTGTAAGATGGTATCTTAAAGTTGTCTTGATTTGCATTTCCCTGATCGCTAAGGAAGTTGAGCATGACCTTAAGTGTCTTTTGGCCATTTGGACTTCTTCTGTTGAGAATTCTCTGTTCAGCTCCGTGCCCCATTTTATAATTGGGTTGATTAGCCTTTTACGGTCTAGTTTCATAGGCATCCTCCTGAATATTAACCTTCATCAGGCGATGAAAGGAGACAGAGACAGAGACCCACATTGGAGCACCGGACAGAAATCTCAAGGTCCAAATCAGGAGCAGAAGGAGAGAGAGCACGAGCAAGGAACTCAGGACCGCAAGGGGTGCACCCACACACTGAGACAATGGGGATGTTCTATTGTGAACTCACCAAGGCCAGCTGGCCTGGGTCTGAAAAAGCCTGGGATAAAACCGGACTCACTGAACATAGCGGACAATGAGGAATACTGAGATCTCAAGAACAATGGCAATGGGTTTCTGATCCTACTGCACGTACTGGCTTTGTAGGAGCCTAGGCAGTTTGGATGCTCATCTTACTAGAACTGGATGGAGGTGGGTGGTCCTTGGACTTTTCACAGGTCAGGGAACCCTGATTGCTCTTCTGGCTGAGGAGGGAGGGGGACTTGATTGAGGGAGGGGGAGGGAAATGGGAGGCGGTGGCGGGGAAGAGACAGAAATCTTTAATAAATAAATAAATTTAAAAAAAAAGAAGTTTGACTTCTGGGTGCCATGCACTCCATTGTCTAGTACACAAAAGTACTCAGACTTTGGATTGCTTCTTTGGATGGGTAAATAAATGTTCAATGCCTCTGGAAATAAGTCTGCATTTATAAAACAGTCCAAAAGTAGTTATGCAGTCTTACCTTCAGGAAAAGCTACTAATTAGCGCTACAAGTGAGCATTTTGCGTGACATTTCCTTCTGTGTCATATGTTTCCTTCCTGTAAAACGCATTACTTAATTACTTTTCTCCCTTTAGATACTCGAGAGATAAAGTACTTTGAATGATGTACCAATTTCTTCTGGAGGATGGCACACTGAAAGGAAACCATTATTGTCTTCTAAGATAAAAGTGGAGCAATAAAGAGGGGAGAAACCATTCCCATAATACTGCTCTATCAAGTAAGATGTTTATAAGTAATGACAGCCGGACTCTGATGGAAGCATTGAGAATTTAAGAGAGAGATCCCCAGCCTCCCGAGTCCTGGGAATGCAGGAATAAACCCTCACCAGATCATTCCCCAGTTTTGCAATATATGCCTTTGTCCAAATACTCTGTTTCACACAGATTTCCCTCCTTAAAATACGTACAAACAGGACTGAGTGGAGCACAAGGATCATCATTTAATTTACCTATGTTATGCATTAGAGTCACTATTATCACTAAGTCGGATGTACTTTCCACTAAGATGAAGATTAATTATACATGTATTACTAATCTTAGTATTTATTTGGAACTACTAAAATTTCAAAATTTTGTATTTTAGTATTTTATGTTATCATAAGTTACTTAAAATTAGCATAAAATATTTATGTTTGGCATACACTATAATTATTAGAGTTATGAATACAATAAGTGTTAGAACTGGGGACACTGGTAAGGGCCATTAGCTGAGTCCCACTTTCATTATCAAGTAATAGTTCCTGTATTAATGTGACCATGTATTGGGGTGCTTCTGTGTTGCACTGCATTGGATAACCCAAAGTGCATATTCTAGTGTCATCTTTATAAACCTATTCTTTACTGGGGATATTAGAACTTCTCCTTTTAATTAGCCCTAATTTTATTATAATTCTTTCCAGTAATTTCACAATTTAAATTTCAGGTCACCTACTTGTTATATAGAGATGAAATGACTCTGAGATCACTTTGTCCCTGTATAACAAGTCATAGGGATCAATCACTTGATCATCATTCAACTGATATAATGGGTTGGTCAGAATAATTTATATCCTCTGCTATATATACCATGGCAGGGAATTTAAAATAGTGTCTTAGATCTTTATTGAAGAACAGACTTTTGTAACATTAAAAAGTTAGCAGGCCATCACCTAATGAACACATTCATGTGAATATACTCAAACTAAATACATGAACTTTCAGAATGATCACCTACCATGGATGTCACTAATGAACAAATCACTCTTTTCTGCCACTTGGACCCCTTAGAATTTCAATTCAACAATAATTAAACACAGTCTTTATAGTTTTCAGTTTTTAAGTACCTAGTATATTGTCAAGGCCTATGGGATGCTCAACAGTTCTTTGATTAGGAATTTGTTTCTGAATAAACCATAAGAAGTAATCAGGAACATAAATGATACCATCTTGCATATTTCATTCATATCAGGTTATCTATAAAAGAGAATAGAACATCTGTCTTCTACAAAATATACAACATAAAAACATCTGATAAAGTTAAGAATGTTTTATTTACATATTCATATTATGAATATTATATATATGCATAATACATAATGACAACCCTCCTTAACAGGTCTTATTCTTGATCTAAGATATATAATATAGGATAAAAATTTTAAGATTCTCTATTTGAATAAATGCACACATAAATATATAGATAGATACATATCTTTTTATATTTACAGTTATATCTGAAATATTATACAGATTATTATCAATACTAACCATTATTTAAAATGATAAAATATGTAGAACATATATAATTTTAACACAAATATAATTCTAGCTTCAAATGTAAAAATATATAAAATGATTAAAATTCACAAAACATGTAAAATTGCTAGATTATTTTCTAGATTTTCAACTATGCTTTATTTGAAATTTGGAATGATTCCATGAAGACTATGTTATTTTTTATAGCTTTGTAAGAAATTCCAGTATTTTCAAAACCCTGTATATATCATGAAGGAAGAAAAAAACTATTACTTCATTTACTTCTCTGTAGCTGACATTTGGTGCTTGCTCAGGCATCACACCTACTAGCAACCTATTTGTAGATGGGGTGTAATTAAATACGCTGATGAGTATATGAGTAATATGTCATTTTAATGAGTCTTTAATGCCATGCTCAAGTAGAAAAACAGGAGCCATTAAAGGCATGAAGATTTATTTAAATTGTTAATATTTACTGAGCCTTAGTTTTAACAAGATAAACAGAATAATACACAAAGTTGTATTTAATCTATGGAATTCTAGGGATTATATTTTACACATTTTATGTTCACAAATGTGGAATTCAATGCAGTGGAATCAGACCTTGTCTATGATTTGATGTGGAGTATTAGAAGGCAAAAAAAATTATTGTTGCCAAAAAATATTCTCCACAATCTGTTAGCTCCTCAGTTGATCCATATTGTGGCCCACAATCTTGGCAGTAGACAGTTTGGCTAGCCTCTCTGCAGGATTTATGCTTTCTAATATCTGGAAAGTATTAACTCTCAGAATACTATGATGTAGCTGTAACATGTTTATTTCTTCACTTTGAAAGTGACTGAAATGAAATAATGAAATAATAATGTATATTTTGCCATGCACATAGGTTGTGTGTTTAAGTTCAGTACAATAAGGTAATAGGGTGTATGATCAAAATCTATCACATAAACACATATGAAATTAATGAAAAATAATTTTGAAAATACTATAGGAAAAAAACATAAGCAATGTTGCCAAATGGCAGTTGTATATTTACTTTTAAATCAGTTAAATATCTCTTCTCTAGATTATGCTTATCTTTATAATTTTATATATCTGAAATACATGAAAAGAGCCTTATTTGTAAGAAGACTTATTGTGTATACATTCCCCCCTTGATTTCTTTTAATGATTTAAGCAAATGGTATTAAAATGTGCTTTCTAAACCTTACCTCATGTGATATACTTATACAAAACCTTCCTCCATAATATCCTTCCTCGCTTAGTATATAAGTTTTCTATGGTTGCCCTAACAAAAATGACACAAACTCAGGTTCCTGAGTAACAGAAGTTCATTGTCTCCCTGTTCTAGAGGTTGATAAATGCCCCAATTAAGGTATCACAAAGCCCATGCCCTTTCATTAACGGGTACATTCTTTTGCTCACTCTTACTCTTGGGGAATACATTAGTCTATCAGGTTGGCTGACAGTATCATTTTTACTTCCTTGGAATCATTTTGTATATCCATCTATATGGTTATGCTGTTTTTTCTTGAGAAGACATTTGTCTCAATGGGTTCAAGAACTTCCACATTGACAATGCCTCATTTCAACAAGTTTACAAAGTCCTGAGTTTCAGGTGATGCATATTAGAATATGAACCTATATGTGTCAGAGTCGATACTCAGAAACAGCTTCCAGGAAGATAATTCAACTCTTTACATTTAATTTCGAGATTAAGGACCCAGCTGTGTTAGGTCTTATTGTTTTAGTACCACAGACTGTTTTGTTAGTCTTCTTTTTTTCTCTCTCTTCAGTAAATTTCTTGATTGGAGAACAATATAAAAATCCATCATCTTTGCTTGCCATCATATTGTATAAGATGTTTAAAACCCAAAACATATGGTAGTATCATCCATGAGTGGACTTAATCACACTTTGCTTATAATTTTATTATTTTTAATTCATATTAAGGTAGACTATTTCCCAACTTAGAAGCAGGTTATAGTTAAAATTGTATAAATTTCATTAACTTTTCACACTTTTTTGTGTTTTATTATTGATTTTTATTGAGCTCTATATTTTTCTATGCTCTCTTCCCTGCCTCTCCCCTCCCCTTCAACCCTCTCCAAAGGTTCCCATGCTCCAAATTTATTCAGGAGATCTTGTCTTTTCTACTGTCTTTTTCTACTTCCCATGTAGATTAGATCTGTGTATGTCTCTCTTAGAGTCCCCATTGTTGTCTAGATTCTCTGGGATTGTGATTTGTAGGCTAGTTTTCATTTCTTTATGTTTAAAAAACGCTCATGAGTGAGTACATATGATAATTGTCTTTTTGGGTCTGGGCTCCCTCACTCAAAATGATTTTTTCTAGCTCCACTCTTTGCCTGAAAATTTCAAGATTTCATTATGTTTTTCCTGCTGTGTACTGCTCCATTGTGTAAATGTACCACATTTTCCTTATCCATTCTTCAATCAAGGGGCATTTAGGTTGTTTCCAAGTTCTGGTTATGACAAACAATAGAAAACCAGCAAGAATGATAGTATTTGAAATACTTGGAAGTTGAAACGTAACGCTAAAAAAATCGGGGTAAATGAAGAACAAATGAAACCAGGACAATACTATGAAAATAACTATTATAAGGAATCCATCACTAATAAAAATCTGAATGGCCAATAGTGAGGAAGGAGAAATAAAAGGTGGGACTGGCAGGTAGACTATATAGAGGAGAAGAAATCTGGAAGAGGGGTTCAGAGGAGAGTAGCCAGAGAAGGAGAGGCCATCTAGCCATCTACACAGCAATCTGCCAAGTAAGAGTAGGATTTATAGAAGTAAGAGAATGGAAAGTCCAGAGACAAAAGGTAGATGGATTAATGTTAGTTAAGGAAAGTTGGCAAGAAATAAGCTAAGCTAAGGCCAAACATTTATAACTAAGAATAAGCCTCCATGTGTATTTATTTGGGAGGCGAGTGGTGGGTACCCAAAGAGTCCAAAGAGCAAAAATCATCATACCACACACACACACACACTAATAGAAATAATAGTAAATAAATTAACAAAAATTTAAAACATTAATTCAGATGATTCAGAGAAATGTAAGTCACAGAATTCCTAATAGCAACAAGACAGTAGAAATAATTGTTAGAATAATATCACCATATGGCCAAAGAGAAACCAAATTCATCTTCAATAAGATTTCAGAAATAAAAAGAAGCTCACTTTTTGATATTGTTTATTGTACTTACTGAATTTAGTGTCAGACGTATTATTACCATATTTAAATTTTCTAACCAAGTGAATTATATTGACATATAAAGTAATTCATTTGTAATCACACAATCTGGAATTGAATTACTATGTTAACTTATTGTAATTTCATGATAACATTACTTTTTCCATAGATTTTCAATGGGTAAGATATCTTACAAATTACTATTTGGGTAAGATAGATCACCTACTACTATTCATTATATGTAACAAGCACCCAGGATCTATTATTTCTCTTTTAAAATTTTTTATCTTAAGTCAACATTATTAAATTCTCTTTTGCATGTTGTATAACTTTTATGTTTCAATGTTCATCTTGTAATAAATGATATTAAGTTTTCAAATTAAAACATTTTGAATAAGTTTCTGCACAAATTATGATTACTTTAAAATGTTAAATTGTGTGCATGCATGCATGTGTGTGTGCTTGTGTGTGTTCATATGTTTGAGAACAAAAGTCAACCTTGGAGGAATAGTTTTCTCCAGGAATCATCAACCTTGATTTTTGACACAAATTCTCTCACTGGGACCTCAGGACTCACTTATTAGGTGAAGCTCCCTGGGCAGCAAGGCCTACTGATGTGCATATCTATTCCTCGTGGCACTAAGTTTCAGTGTGACACCATTCTATGACACCATGCTATGACACCATGCCTTGAGCTTTTGAATGGGTCATGGGGATCGAGATCAGGTACTTATACACAAGCAACAAATGTGTCACGATTTGCCAACTGTCTCCACTTGGAAATGTTATGTCTTATTTATAGGAGTCAATTGTAAATAAAATACTGACTTGAGAAAAGAAAATTGTAGTAACCTCTTTGGCAAAATACTTTACTATATAGGTATGTAACTCAGTGTCAGGGTGTCTTATTCTGTCAGGGCAAATGGTGATATTAGACATTAGCTTCACTTGCAGACAAACCTTCAAAGATTTCTACAATCCAATAACTTATCCTGTCTTAAACATAGGAAATGTCATTCAAAAATATATCTCTAAAGGAGAAACATACAGAGCTAAATTCAAAACCCCTTCCCTTTAACAGAAACAATTGTCATTACCAGAGTGTCAGAATTATTGGAACTCTGAAAACTGAACATAAGCCTACAGTCCCCAATTGAAAAAAAAAAACTGTATTCTCGAATAGAGAGATAAATTTTCACAACAGAATTTAGAAATAGTTTTGGTTATTCAATTTACCTCCTTGGGATCCTCGGAGTGACATGGGACCTTGGTCTTCATCCAAGTGCTTCTCAGGAATAGATCCTTTCTTGAAGGCAAGCGTCTGCAGTGCTTACAGCCAAGTTCTTGTATGTTTCTCTACCCCAGGGAAAGTCCATCTTCTCTCATTCCTGATGAGACGGGCAGTACTATAAGTGATAAGGTGAGATTTATAAACAGATGCCTCATTGCAAATAGGAATGTCTTTTTAAAAGCCATAATATGTGCACATATATACGTATGTTATATGATAATATTTCCTCCTTTAAATGCATTAATAGTTTGTGGTAGTGTGAAAACAAACGGCCCCCAAAGGAAGTCGCAAGATTAGGAGCTATAGCCTTGTTTGAGTATTTGTGCTCTTGTTGGAGGAAGTGTGCCAATGTGCGGCTGGGCTCTGAGCTGTTTTTTTCACAACCTTCACTTAGTGTGACAGTTAGTCTACTTCCTGCTGCCTTCTGGTCAAGAGGCAGCCATCATCATATTTACGTGTCACTGCCATGCTCCCAGTCATAATAATAATGGACTGAATCTCTGAAACAATAAGCAGGCACCTCAACTAAATGTTAACAGTTGCTGTGGTCATGGTATCTCTTCAGAGCAATAAAAAAAACTAAGACGAAGCTCTCATTCAGAAATCCTAAGTTCAGTTTGAATTAGCTCTCTGTGAGGAATGAGATCTAGGAGACAGGGAATACAGGAAACACTTAAGTATGTTTCAACTTTCAGAATTCTATAGACAGAAGTAAAGCTCATTTTCACATTGAATTATATTCCATGTCCTCTCCCAGTTAGTAACAATAACTTATCTTCCTTAGTATTCAGTGAGAGAGATAAGACTGAAAAGGTTGTTTTTGTATCCATTTCTAACTGCTTATCTTCAAAGGCGGACCAAGGAAGTGACCATTATGTCTTACTGCATACTAGAAGTGTGACTCTTCTCACCAGCATGTAAAACGACCGTCCAACTTCTTTTTGCCTGAGGTCTTTCATCTTAGCAAAAGAGAAAAAGCTGTTCATAGTCAAGCAGCAGGCTAACAATTTCAAAACTCTAAAAGTTATTTGACAATGCTTATTTTCTAACAATATCCAAACCATTAAATGGATCTGTTAATTATTCTATAATAAAATATAACTTGCTATCCTAGAATAGATTCTGAGGGTGGACTGGGGGTGGGTGGGGACAGAAACAGGGTTCAGGTGTTGGGGAGAGGGATGGAGGGAGAGAATGCAGGGAGAGACAGCTGGAAATGGGAGTATTTGTGGGGCTGTGTGTTGGGGGAGGCTTCATATTCGTTTCCCAGCTGCACAGACTCCTTAAATAACCACATAGAAATCTGTAGTAATTACAGTAGTGTTTGGCTAATAGCTTAAGTGTATTTCTGCCTAACTCTTATATCTGAAATTAACCCATTTCTATTAATCTATGTATTGCCACGTGGCTATGGCTTACAGGCAAGGTTCCAGTGAGGTTCTATCTTCTGCGGACAGCTACCTTCTAGAATTGACAGAGACATCTCGCTGCCTGGACGGTAACTCAAAGTTCTGTAATGTTGCGGGCACCCATGGTCAGCCTAATGGCACATAGTATCCAGCAGACTTTTCCATGAAGCTGGAAGTTTCAAAGGCAGTTCCACCTATATTAATAGTTTGTCAGTCACTTTCTTCTGTGTCCTACAGAATATCTGGCAGATTATTTTATGAAATAGGAACCTCAAAGTATTGTCTCACCTATTTTTAGGCAACTTCAGCAGTCATTTTTCTGTAGGTCCTGCAAGTTCAGTCAAGCAGTTCAGGCAAGAACAGTTTCTTGCTCAAATGGCTAACAAGTACGAAAAGGAGTCTCTTTGATTCCCATCATCCTCTTGAAGTTGATTGGTGCTGCCAGGAGATGTGTCTCACTATCATGAAAAGTCATAAGTTTTTAAAACATTTTAAATGCCATATTCTTTTATTATTTGGGAGGTTTGAAGAATGCCTATCCATCTGAAATACATCTCTGTACATCTAGAAAACCTAACTAACATGACTACAAACTTTACTATTATGACTCTTTATTAACTTATATTTCTTAATTATGCATTACATTTTTTAACGATCTGTACAAACAATACACTAATCAAGAGCAGAAATATATATCTTAAATTTGTATCAATAAACCAAGAATCATACCAATTCAAATATCTATAGAATATCCTCCTTTAAATGAAAACAAACATTTATAAACAATATTTGGAAATTGGGGCATAGTTCTTTCCAAACTGCTTTCTGGCTTTTGTTGGGTGAAATAATTTTTGGGGTGTTCATGGCAACCTTTTGGGGGTTCTTGGTTCATCAATCCATATTAGTCTAGAAAGAATTTGCAGGTTCCCCAAGGTCCATCCATTGTTTGGTTGTGTGTTACTGGATCTGTTTCAATCAGTTGCTTGGTGAGGATTCTCTGAAGACAATTGGACTAGACTGTGATCTATGAGTATAGCAGAATATCATCAGTAACTATTTCATTGACATCTTTGTATTTTATCCAGCCATGTTCGATTGTATCCAGACTCTGGGACCTGACATTCCAGGCAATGACAGGGGTGTGGTGTACCTTCTCTCATGATATTTGTCTTTACTGAACTAGTCATTGTTTCGATACTCACATATTTTCTGTATCACCTTTATCCCAGTATATCTTGTAGGCAGGACAGATTGTAAGTCAAAGGTTAAATGGCTGGGTTGGGGGTCTCAAACCCTGCACTGGAAGTCTTGTCTAGTTAATGTAGCTAGTTAGTTCAGGCTCTATATTTCTCATTCCTATGAGTCTTAGTTAGGGCAACCCTCATAGATTCCTAAACTTTAGATTACACTAGGTTTCTAGCTCACCCCAGAGATGCCCCTGATTCTAGATGTCTTTCCCGGTATTCTCTACTTTGATCCTCCTTTAGTCCAATCCCTTCTGTTTCCTTGCCCTACTCTACCTTCCATCTACCTGTAATATCTATTATATTTCCCCTTCACAGTGATATTCATCATTGTTTATAAGATAAATTGCTCTGCAATTCTCTTTCTTTGTTGAGTCTTTGATTTGAATATCAGGGTGACTGTGACCTCATAAAATGAATTTTGCAATTTTTCTTCTATTTTGTGGAATAATTTAAAGAGTACTGTGTTATTTCTTCTTTGAAAATCTGGTGGAATTTTGCAGTGAAACTTGGCTTTTCTTGGATGGGAGACTTTTAATGACATTTTTTTTTTAATTTCCTTAGGGGTAATGGGTTGTTTAAATTACTTATCCAATCTTGGTTTGATTTTGGTATGTGCTATCTATCAAGAAATTTGTCCCTTTCTTTCATTTCTTTCAGGTTTTCCTCTTTTCTTTTTTGAGTGCAGGTTTTTAAAGTATAAACTATAGATTCTTAGATTTCCTCTATCTCTGATTTTATATGATCCTTTTTGTTTCTGATCTTTTAATTTAGATATTTTCCTTTTTGCCTTTTAGTAAGTTTAGATAAGGTTTTACCTATCTTGCTGATTTTCTCAGAGACCCCCTTGTTTCATTGGTTATTCATATTGTTCTCTGTTTCTATTTTAATGATTTTACCCCTCAAATTGATTATTTACTGCCATCTCCCTCTCTTAGGTGTGTTTTCTTCTTTTTGTTTTAGAGCCTTCAGGTGTGTTGTTAAGTCACTAGTCAGGAATATTTTTCAAATTCTTTATAAAGGCAATTAGTGATATGAATTGTTCCTCTCAATGCTGCTTCAATGTATCCCATAAATTTGGTTATGTTCTCCAGTCACTTTCATTGAATTCTAGGAAATCTTTCATTTTTTTTTTGTTTCTTCCTTGACCCAGTAGTCATTCAAGAGCGCAATTTTTAGTTTCCATAAATTTATAGGCTTTCAGTTGTTTCTACTGTTGTAATGCAGCTCTCATCCTTGGTGGTCGGATAAGGTGCATAGGATTATTTCAATTTTCTTTTGTCTCCTAAGGCTTGCTTTGTTACTGAGTATATGGTCGGTTTTGGAGAATGTTTTATGACGTGCCAAGAAGAATAGTCTTTTGTGTTTGGGTGAAACGTTCTGTAGATATCTGTTAGGCCCATTTGGTTCATAAAGTGAGTCCCATTATGTCTCTGTTTAGTTTTGCCTGGATGACTTGTCCATTGGTGAGAATGGAGTATTGAAGTCTTTCAAAGTTAATGTGTGATATTCAATGTGTGATTTTAGCTTTAGTAATGTTTCTTTTCAAATGTAGATTCCCTTGTGTTTGGGGCATAGATGTTAAGAATTATAATATTCTCTTAGTGCATTTTTCTTTTAGTATGTATGTAATGTTCTTCATCATTTCTTTGATTATTTTGGATGGAAGTCTATTTTTAGGTATTAGAATATCTATATGTGCTTGCTTCTAGGTCCATTTGCTTGGAAAATCTTTTTCCAGTCCTTTATACTGAGTTAATGTATATCTTTGGTGTTGAGGTGCATTGCTTGTATGCAGCAGAAGAATGGGTTATGTTTTTATATCCATTTTAGGCTATATCATTTTTATTGGTGAATTGAGTCCATTGACATTGAGAGATATTAATAACCAATGATTGCTAATTTCTCAGGTGGTCTGTAAAAGAAAATGGCACCCAAACGAGTAACACTCTTATGACATGTGTCTTTGCTGGAGAAAGTATGTCACTGTGGGGTGGGTTTGGGGTCTCTTTTGTTCAAGCTTCCCTTAGTGTAACTTTCAATTGACTTCCTATTGCCTGCAAGATGTAGCACACTCAGCTCCCATATCACGTCTGCCTGCATGCCACCATGCTCCCTGTCATGATGATAAAGGACTGACCCCCGAAAATGTTAAGGAAGCCACCCCAATGAAACATTTTGTTTACAAGAGTTTTAATGGTTATGTTGTCTCTTCTCAGCAATAAAGCCTACGCTAAGACAATTCCTGTTATTTTGTTGTTGGTTTTGGTTGTAGTTTGTGCATGTGTGTTTATGTGTCTTTGTGAATGCAGGTGTGAAGGAGGATCAAACAATTTTTAGAAGTTAGGTCAAGCTAAATGGCCAGGGACTTTACTGCTTAGCTGTCTTACAATCTTTTAATTTTTGTATCTAATGAAAAGTTAGACGTTTTGGGCATTTAACATTTTAAAAGTACAGACTTGATTAATTCCGGTATCCATTTTTAAATGATGGTAATAGTTATGTAAGGAGACAAAAATGTCCATTTTCAGGGTATTTCTTTTATCTCTTACATGTCACTAAAAGCTTTGATGCATTGTCACTTAACAGTCAGAATGGCTCAGTGAGACAGATATTTCTCTTTTCCTTTTAAAATTATTTCTATTTTTGAGATTATAATACAATTATATCATTTTTCCCTTCCTTCCAAACTCTCCCACATACCCCTTCTTGGTCTCTTTCAAATTCATCATCCCTCTTTCTTTTTTTTTATTAACTGTTACATGTGAGAGAGAAAGATTATGAAGGCTCAGCAAGGAATTATTGGCTACTAAAGAATGCTGATAGAGATATAGTCTTCCCCAGGGAAGAGCACAACAACTGATTACCTAATACCTAACGGTCAGCCCCCAAAACATACATACAAGTAACATTATATTATACAAACAAAATGGTTATATTTAGAAATATATGTATACACACACACACACACACACACACACACACACACACACATATATATATATATATATATATATATATATATAAAATCTTTCTTATTAACTTGTTTCCATTTCTGCCAAATATGGAGAATATGAAAATGAAATTAGAGTACTAACATGGTGAAAATCCTGCTGAGAACTTTCTTCCAATCTTGCAGATGAAAGTCATCTTTCCACATACTATTTAGGAAGAAACTTTAAGAAATCTTTATAGAAAACATTTTTAGGCTGACTGTATGTTTCATCCTTGATGGTGACTGTGGAAAGATAACTGAAAACACACAAACAAGCAAACAAAAACTGTAAAGTTCTCACATTAAGTCTCTTTACTACCTCAAAATACTAATATGCCAGACAACTGGCATGCAGGGAAAGGTTCAATCTTATTTTTTTGCTGATACCAACTAATATTTACTCTGGGGAAGACTTTCTGGTGTTGCATGCATCAGGGACTTTTCCTCCTGGGTTTGATAATGATTTGTGTTGAAACAGGTAGATACTAAAGAGGATGCACTGGTAGAAATGGCTACAACTCTTCCAGAGCTTATGTTTTCTTTTTGTTAGCTGACAAGAAAGGTAAGCAAATGCCTTTATTCATGCTTGCCCAAAATATTCTTTCCTTTTTCTCTCAGCTAAAATCGTGGCAAAGATAAGCATACCCAGAGGCTTCCTGATTATTCCAGGTGAGCAGTGTCTGGGGTGGGTGTTTCCAAATCCTTGACCTCTTATTCCAAGAACTGCAATAAGGTGTGCAAAATTGGCTAATTAGTCACAACACTTAATTTAAAACAAAACAACTGATCAGAACACAGTGATGGAAAGTAGCAGCCTACTGAGTGAAGATTTTCAGGGACTCCAAGCATTTTCTGTGATTTTCTTTTTCAATTAGGAGAAAACTAAGAGAGTTCAGGACAAAGGAGTACCACAGGATAGAGTTTTCTTTTTAAATTATGGTGTGTGTGTGTGTGTGTGTGTGTGTGTGTGTGTGTGTGTGTGTGTGTGTGTAAAGGAGGCATGATGATAGAGATTCAACTTAAGGGATCTGGTTTTCAAAGTGTAATAGTTTGGGTACTCTTAGATCTCAGGAAGTGGATACATATAGAAGTGAGCTCAAGATGGATTGTAGAAGAACTATTTGATTAGATAAAAGCCAACAATTTCCTAGGAACTTGTGGAACAGGTTTTTGTCCTTCTATAGGAATCATTTCCCTTGGCTCTGGCAGGAGAAACATTGACATATGCCGATCAAAGCCCATGCTAGTTTTCAGGCTCCTATATTCCTATTCAAAAGAATCAATTATATATTTCAAAGTCCCCATCCTGGCTCTTCTCACCTCCTACCCTACCTAAATTTCTCTGCCTTTTCCATCTCATTGGATTCCATCCTTAGCTACTCAAGCGTTTTATAGCCTGCTCTTCTCGCTGTTGTCTCTCTTGCTCTTCTCTGCTATCCCCTGTTATTCTCCACTCTTATAGTCCTGGACATGTGTTGTCAGCTTCTTTTGCTTTTTTTCTTTGCTCTAAAATTTTATAGATTCCTATGGGTATTTCCTTGCTCTTATCCACAAATATTTTTTAAAAAAAGAAAGAAAGAAAAGAAAACAAACAAGCAAAAACATTTCCACTAATGGAACAGCCATTTTGGCAGTTTCTAGACTGTGTCCGTTGAATACTGATCCCAGGAATTGAACTTAGGATGTCAGAATAATGTCAAACACATTTTGCCGCTGAGCTATATTACATAAGTTTTATGTTTTCATTGTTAGATTAGATCATATAATAATTTTTCTGTTGCATATCACCTTTCACATAATTCTTCTGGTTGTAATTATAGACATACTCAATTATGCATAGGCCTAAGGTGGTATCTTATGGCTGTGAAGAGACACCATGATCACAGCAAATTTTATAAAGTAAAACATTTAATTGGGATGGCTCACTTGCATATTTAGAGGTTCAGCTCATAATCATCGTGATAGGTAGTATTGATGGTGTGCAAGCAGATGAAGTACTCAAGAAATGGTTGAGAGTCCTACATCTTACTGGCAACAGGAAGTTGCCTGAAAGTCACAGAGGGAAGCTTGAGCAAAAAAAAAAAACTCCAAAGTAATCCCTACAGTGACATATTTCCTCCAACAAGGCCATATCTCTTAATAGGACACTCCCTCTGGGGCCATTTCCTTTTAAATCACCACAGATGATAAAGAATTTGCTCAAAAACTTCAAGCAGGGATAAGAGTTACCTTAGGCAACATGCATCCAAAATCAGTTCAGAAATGAAACAGAATGTGCTCAAGAGTAAAACTTCACTGAGCATGCTCAAGAATGGTCATTTTCCCCAAAAGTGCTTTCCTGTTTGACTATGTACTGGATACTCAATGCAACTTTTATTCAATGAGGGCATTGCTTTGGTGATAACACCTGTGGATTCCTTAACTGTTGTAATGAATCTTCCTTCTCTATATTTTGAATTTTTAATTATTAGGATATGAGGGCATTGCAGTTGGTTACAGTTTCTTTCTGTGATCCCTTGCCTCTTATTTCCGGGTTACAGTAAGGCAGTACACCATAGCTGGGGGCATATGGTAGAGCAAAGATGTTCTTAGTGCTCAAGTATTAGAGAGGACTACATACTTTTTTTTTTACAGAAGAAACTAAAGTTTGAGATTGAAAACTTCATATTTCTGTTACTGTACAAACTACACTTCAACTCATTGGTCTGAGGACAAGACTTAGGATTCTGGGAAAATAAAGTCTGAATTCTTGGCTTCATTGTTAAAATTTGTAGTATACTGATCTTTTAACATTGTTGAAGCTTATAAAGTACACTGTCAGAATTAATTTGTAATTTATTATGTGTACTGTGCATTTGTGGGAGAGAGAGGTGAGTGTAGGTACGTGTACATGCCTGTATGACTGATTATATGTGCTTGTATGTTTATGGGTTAACATACATGTGAAGATGCAGAAATTTATGTGTTCTTATGCATATGAAGATTAGATAGCACATTTGGATGCCATTCCTCTGGTGTAATACTCCTAATCCATGCCCAGCCTTTTCACATGGGTTATGGAGTTTAGATTTATGTTGCCCTACTTCCATGGGAAGCTGTATACCAAATGAACCTATCTCTTCATTCTTTTTGTATTTTTTAAGTGTTTTTTTTTCTGAGACAGGAATAATTTCTTTGAGTTTTGGTCATTATATCTCAAGTGTATAATACAAGATAATAAAGTAAGTGAAATATTGTATACCAGATTTCTAGCATAAAATACTCACAGGATAGCAATTAATTTTCCTTCCTTACAGTCCTGGTAAACATCTTTTTGGTCTTGCTTTTCTACATGTGACACTTCCAGATACATCCTATAAATTGAATCTTCAACTTTTATCTTTTTTGATTGACTTATTTCTCTGAGCACAATTTTCTGCAATTTCATCCATGCTGACACAATGTTATCACATTGAATAATGTATCATTACTATGTGGTTACAAACACATTTCTTTTCTCTCTTCATAAGTCCATAAACATTAAAATGTCTTCTGCAGTTGGTCTGTTGCAAATAATGCTGTAGTTAATCTGGAAGTGCTAGTATCTCATCAACATGCATTCAGTTTCTTCTACATAATCACTCAACAGAATTACATGTTTTAATATGCATATTTATTGACTTATTTATTTTAAGAAATTTCCTTTTTTCATATTAGCTGCACTGTTTTGTATCTTAGTAACATTATAGAAACTTTCGAGTTTGTAATACACGTTTTTTCTCACTATTGTTGTGAAGTGTTCTTGCTATGTTTTTCATCTTCACTTCTTAATCAGTGACATCAAGCATCTTCTCATATACCCTTTGATCATTTGTTTGTCCTCCTTGCAAAAATGTTTATTTAAGTTTTTAATTTATTTTTAAATTGTCTATTAGCTTTCTCACTATCTGAGTCACATGAATTCTTCATCAACTTTTCAAATTTACCTTTGTCTGACCTACGATTTGAAATGTCTCCAATTTCACTGGAATCTTTCAGCTATGTAGATTGCTTTGTTTAAAGAAAGAAAGGAAAGAGTAAAATAAGAACTCTGCATGCATAGCTAACATATTCAAAACTACAGAATCAGAAGAAGGTAGAATGATTGCAATGGCTATACTTTACCCAGGTGACAGAACTTCCTGCTCTTACTTTGAGTTCACTCCACTTTCCATGGTGTTTCCTTATGGTTAGATAAGGTGGTATAAATTTCTTAGTCACCAGTGAGCACTCAGTGGTCGTTTATCATAAGCACGTTGAGTAACATGAGTCTTGGTATTTATGCCCCTTCAGTACAAGAGACGCTTCACTGATTAAGGATGAGAGTATCATTTCTCTATGACTATAGACATAAATATTTAGAAAGAATTTTAATTTAGACAGTATATAGCACTAAGATATCTTTAGAACCTAAGATTTTCTCAGACATGGCTTTTTAATTGTACTGGTAGTACTTTGTATAAGCTATATTTTATGGAGTATTCTTCAAAGCCAGTCACACAGCTGTTTTTATCCCCACAACAGTCATACCCCTATTGTGTCAGTGGGCCTGTATGTAATGGAATGTTGATATTATAATTCATATTCGTCAGAGCAAGTCAAGACCATTCATACCTGGGTAGCATCTCTTGGCCCCAAGAAAGTTAGACAATAATATTGAAGCTTCCAGCTCGATTTCTCTATATATTGCAGCTAATATGTATTGTGTATTCAACAATAGGGGCATAGCAATTAGTTCTGATGGAAAACTTAGAGGAAGGAAGAGATTGGCTTATTGTATGGGGCTTCTGTGCCTTCATTAACTAACAACTAATAAGGCCATACTGCACATCTGACACTGTATTTTTGTCCAATAGCTTGTAACTTTCAGGAGAGGTTTGGTTCAGCCATAGTTGATATTGTCTTTCCAACTCTTGATTTTGCACTTGTATACTCTTAAATGATTCACGAAGTTGTAAGTTTTCATACAGTTTTTTTATATATATACTTTGTTAAGCACTGTGATGTTTGTGGCTAACTGTACTTGGCCTGCACACACTGATTTGGTCAACATTTAGTAATGGTTGAAGGAGAGCCTTCAACCTTCCCTTTGTTGTTGAACTATTGCTATTTGTGAATTCTTTAGGAGCAGTGGTTATTTTCTTTAGTTTTGTACTCAGCAATATGCTAACTAGACAAAAATGGATAGCTGCAAATCTAAGATTATGGAAGGATCTGGTTATATTCAAATATATAAATGGGGTAGAGGAAAAGGATATAAAATAAGACAAAGGACTCATAGGGAAAATGGAGAGTTGGCAGGAGTGGGAGGGAGATAAAAGACCATGGGAGTGAGAGTCATTATAATGCATTATATAAACAAATTTAATAAAATATAAAAAGAAAAATAAAAAGACAGAATCACATCACAACTTGAACTTAATTTTTATGAATCACTCACATTTTTTTCTGCAAAAGGAATTCACATTTTAAAGATATTTCTAGAATCTATATGTAAAAGGTTAACTGTTTATCACACTAAAATATTGGTTAAGGATAGCAGTATGAAATACTGGTTATATAATGAATAAGAAAATAGCAATGTGTGACAAGCCCCAAGGGCAACATCTGTTTTTGTTTTATAAAGTACATTTTCTATGTGAAATTACTCTTGAAGAAGCTATGGTATATTTTATTCAAGTGAATTCCATTTATAATAAATACTTGTTGTCTGTCATCTAAAGCAGTGGGCCACCTGAAAGGAGCTTATAATGTCCACTGAACATGCCTCCTACATGGCACGGCCCAGGGGTGGTTGGTTTAAGAATTTAAACTGTCAAAATGACCTGCTGTCTCATAGGTATTTGATATGATCTTTCATGTTAGTGAATTGCACAGATAATATCTTAACCTTTTTTGTTCTAATTCCTAACTTCTACATTATGAATGAAGGGCTCTCTTCCTAATAGATTCACATGCCAGACCCTAATGCCTGGCAAAATACTACTAAGTCTTGAGGGCTTTAAGAAGTGATTAGAACATGAAGGAATCCTCCCTGAGAGACACAACCAGGGCTGCAATAAAAAAAGTCCATAGGGGTTTGGACTGTTTCTGCCATGTAAAAACACACTAAGTGAACACCATCTGTCTAAGAGAAAATAGACATTACCAGAATCTGCTCAGAATGATGCAATGAACTTGAACTCTCAGCCTCTAGAACAGTGATAAGCAAATTTATGTTTTTTTAAAAGCTCCCCAGTTTAGTATATCTTGCTAGATCAGCCCAAATAGACAGAAACATTGATAAATAAAGTTCATCACATCCCTGTTTTTGGTAAATAAGTGACAAAGGGAATCAGGATTTTATTTAACAGTTCAGGGCACACCATTTTGCGTTTCAGTTGTTTCAAGAAAAGCAAGGAACTTTATTTCCTTATTTTGTCAAAGAAACAGACACAAGACAAAACAGAAGGAAAAGGCTAATGAAAATGGGTAATGGGAGGGTATTTAAACTATTTATTGAGATATACAAACATTCTTGTATTGTGATTGACCAGTCCTGCGTGTGTTTGTTGGTACAGTTATGAAGATAAGTCCCATTTTGGATTTTTGTTTCTTAATATCAGGAGGTTCTTTTGTGAATTTGTGCAACAGTAATTTAGAATGACAACAGTCCTTTTAAAAACAACCTGCTATCCTTCTCAAAGATAACATGATTATTTAATTTCCTTATGCAAACCCATTTCTGCTCTGTCTTATAAAACGTGAATGTTTAATTATCCACTCATCTTGGTTCAAAGACTATTATAATTCTTTAAATTGGATTCTTATGCACAATACAGAGGTTAGGAAATTATTTTCAGCCTAAAACAAGTAAAAAGTCAATTTACTAACTTGATACTCTTTCCTGATGTCTAAATATTTATATTGCAAAAATGATTCCATATAAAGTACGTAATATTAGCTATGTTTAGTGATTATGTAGAATTTTAGTAAAGCCAACATGCTTAGAAAAGTAAGGCTATCTTCCTAAACAACAAAGATGACCCAAATAGAGACATTCCTGGATCTAATATACATAGAAAGTAGAAAGAGACAAGATCTCCTGAGTAAATTGGAAGCAAGGGGACCATAAAGGAGGGTAGAAGGGAAGGGGAGCGAAGAAAAATATATAGCTCAACAAAAACAATATAAAAAAAGAAAATAAATGATGAATCAAGCCCGTGTGTGGCATCTGTGTCACTTTGAAAAACTGACATTTAACAAGAGTCTACTTGATGGCGTATTTTATGTACTCATCTCGTTAAGTATTGCCTCAACCTCAAAGAAAGGTAATAGTCATTCCCCCATTTAGTGAGAGAAGAAAAGAAACCCCAAAGACAAGATGTTGCTCAAGCAATAAAAAGGAGGAAATATCCATAAGCAATCTGCAGGAGTAGACCAAGAGCCAGAAAGCACATCCTGTGCTTCCCTCTGCATCAAAGTTCAGAGTTCTAAGGTACCTGGATGCCCTACCACTTTCTTAAACACCCACTTTGCAATGCTGGAAAGATGGCTCAGGGGTTAAGGGCGCTGACTGCTCTTCTAAAAGACCTGGGTTTAATTCCCAGCATCCACATGGTTGCTCACAAACAGTGCAAGTGGATATGATACTCTCTTCTGGCCTCCACAGGCACAGGAACACATGTGTTATACATACAGACATGCATACATGTAATATGCCCACAATGTAAGTATAGTACTAGTATAATAAAGTTTAAATTTAAAAAAAATTAAGGTTATCTTAGTAATATTCAGGCCATAGTGCTATACATTACAGAAAAGTAAACCAAAGAGGGAAACATGTCAGTGTCATTTGCTATGGTGTATCTTAAAAATAAATATGAATTACTGATACCATGTAAGTGTATGCGATCTATTATGATCTTTAAAACTGATTCAGTTAGGAATACTTACTCATTGTAAGTCCATTGTCCTTTAAGTCTGCTGGATGTGCGTGCGCACACACACACACACACACACACACACACACATCCATGTAATAAACTATGGAATCCTTTACCTTACTGTCAGGAAACAAAAGGACTATTGGAACCACACGCAACAATCTACTCCAATAAATCCCTTACACACACACACACACACACACACACACACACACACACACACACACACACACTCATTCTTCGGTTCCCTAGCAAACCCTGACTACTATCCCTTTTATCAATGAAATCCTCAGTGAAAATGGCTAACTCAACATTGTCTTAAAGGAGATAATTTATTGTTCTCCAGAAAAACTTGCCCTATACTATCCTGTTTCTCTAACCTTATTCTTCTTGTCAGTTCTCTGTTATAATATTCTTATTGAGTATTTTAAATTGTCTGTGTATCCTTTCTTCAAAACTGCTTGTCAAATGTCAATGTTTTAAATGTCAATTTTACAATTCTTATATGAATTTGGACTTTTCTTTATATTTTATGCTACAACTTGTAATATGTTTTATGTATTAGTTTTTTTTTATTTTTTTAAGAAGTGGACAAATTAAATGTCTGACTTAATTACTAATCAATAAATTAAATTAGTGAACCAACAGCACAGTAAGTTTCTGAAGAGCCAACACTCTGGTGTCAGAATGCCTTGGTTCAAACCCTTTTTGATAATTGCCAAGTATATGACCCAGAGCTATATAGTTAGTCAGCAGAGTCTGTTTCCATATATACAAGTGAGAGAAATATTATTTCATTTTTCTAACGTTTTTAAAGCTTGACTATTTTTGAACTTGCTATACAGCAGTCTCTATGATTTCAAGTGTAGAACTCAGAGGGGGAAGTAGAATAAAATACCTTATACACGAAAACTCTTCTTGGGGTGTCTTCATTTTCCTAAGTGCAAAATGGAAAGCAGTTAGTTAACAACAGCTCGATGCTTATTATATTCCTGTGTGTTTTAGATAATCTTCTTTTTTTCCTGCTTAAGAGTTTATTAGAGGGGGTTGCTTACAGGCCTGGGGATCGGTGTGCAGAGAGAGAGAGAGAGAGAGAGAGAGAGAGAGAGAGAGAGCTAGATAATCTTCTTTATGCATCAATATACCTGGTCAAATCAACTAAAGGAAATAAAGGTTTGCTGGGGCTTGCAGTTCCAGGAATAGGCAAGGGTGAGGATGGTAGCAGGAGGAAGACACAGCTTGATACATCATGTCTACCATCAGGAAGCTGGCAGAGATGCATGCTGGTGCTCAGCTTGATTCTCCTTTTTATTCAGTCCAGGACTTCAGCCTCTCGAATGATGCAACCCACATTTCGGTAGGTCTTTCAACCTCAAGCAGTCTAATCTACAACTCCTGGGGACTTTTCTCTTTGAGAATTAAAAATTCTTTCAGGTTGATAATCTATAGTAAGCAAGACAATGTGTTAATCTTGAATTTGTCAGTCATGTATTTTTTAAAAATTATATAAACAGTACTAAAAAGAGGGTAATATTGTTATTTTTTCCTTTTGGCTAATAAGTTATTAAGTCCACATTTACAGAATGTGCTCAGATGAGAAGAGTTAGTGAAGCTGAAGACTATGGATCTGAAGATCATTTCATCAGACTGGGAAAAAAAGTAATTTCTTACTAGGAATAATTTATATTTACTTATCTTAATTATTGTTTTATTGCAGTGAAGAGACATTATGACCAAGTCAGTTAAAGCATTTAACTGGGTAGAGAGAGAGATAAAGTCAGAAACAAGGAGACAGAGAGAGTGGTAGTGGGCCTAGCACTTGCTTTTGAAATCTGAAAGCCTACCCCCAGTGACATGCCTCCTCCTACAAGGCCTTTTAATCTTTGCAAACAGATCTAGCAACTGCAAATCAAACACCAAAATATATTAACTAATGGCAGGTGTTCTCATTCAAACAATCATAATACCTTTATTAAATGTCTTCATTTGGGGATTATAGTCATGCTTACTAGTATTCTTTATAACTTATAGATAAAAGCTTGTACAAAAGACAAAATTAACTAAGAAGGCACACTAAAACTCTATCGTAATTATATATTATATATATATCCGTATAATATATATATGTAGCTATATGGAGAAAGTTTCTTTGGCTATGACAAAGCATACTCATTGTGTAGAGAGTGAAAAAACTGTTTGAGATGAAGCAAGAACAACATTCACAGAGCCTTTGGGACTGTGTTAAGTAAGCATCTAAGCCTAGGCAGTTTGGACGCTCACCTTACTAGACCTGGATGGAGGTGGGTGGTCCTTGGACTTCCCACAGGTCAGGGAACCCTGATTGCTCTTTGAGCTGATGAGGGAGGGGGACTTGATCGGGGGAGGGGAAGGGAAATGGGAGGCGGTGGCTGGGAGGAGGCAGAAATCCTTAATAAATAAATAAATTTAAAAAAAAGAAAAATGAAAATGTATGATATCTAAACTAGAAAAATGGCACAATGATGTGCACTAAACATCTCTTTGGCTATCATGCAGAAACCTGCTGGAGTAGAAACTGGGAAGTGTAGGAGAGCTGAGAATTAGGTGTAATAGCTGATGAAAATATTTGCTATGTTAAACAAGATGGATACAAGGGAACAAATTCAGAAGCATTCAGAAATAGAATGGATGATAAATATAATAGACTAGATGTAAGATATTATGGTCCTATTTTCAAGATTACTAGACAAGTGGAGGATGTATTTGCTTAAAGGAGGAAACTAGAAGATATTGCTTTGCAGCATTAAATAGGTGCTTTCAAAATAGCTGTTTGTTACATAGCCTAAAGCTGAGAGAAAACATGAGTTATTCATATTTAGGCAAAATTGAGATTATGGTAGGATATAATTTAAAAGAAAATCAATAAACAGAGCAAGAGTAGTTTGCCTTATCAAGCTGGGACAATAATGTCACCATTTTATTTGAGAGTTATTAAACATTCAGCATCAGTCCTCAGCATGACACTTATTACTATTATTACTATTGTTTATTGTTTGTTAGTGCTCAGAACTGTATTCACCATGAAAATGAGAGACCAACGAGAAAGTCAACTGGAGATTGCTTGCTGAGATGTGGAGAAGATGAAGGGGGATCAGAAGAAGTCATCCATATCTAACGGGGGAAAAAAAGACAGAAAGATCAAATGTCTTCTCTTAAGTAACACGCTCACTCAGACCCAGGGAATGCTCAAAGTGTGAGTAGGGGGAAGCAATGCTATGCTTGAGAGTGCTTGTCAAAGCCAACCATTGTGGCAAAGCTGTATTTAGAGAGGATGCAAAGTGAAAAGTAGTCAGATACACTGTCACTGTTCATATCTAACCTCAGTCACATCACCTGGTCCTAAATGACCAGTCAGCACCATCTGTCCATGGTTTTAAATGACCAGCCAGCATTGGAGATCCAAAATATTCAGATTATTTGTCCAATCCAATCAATATCTCAGATATTCTGGTGTCCCTAGAGCGTATTAGGTTTAGCTGCCTATTTGCCCCAATCAGGATTATCTTGCTTTACATTTTGAAACTTTTATTGAAACTAAGTGATAACAAAGAAATAGGAAGTGGGAATTTTTTAATATGGTCTTTATTATTAACATTTATCACTTACTATAAATTTTGGTAGATTCATTTGTCAAACACTCATCAAGATACAAACAGTTCAGACAGTTTTCCAAAATTTAACAATCACAAAACTATCTTGGCGAAGGAGAAAGAAATTAGTTGGTAAAGTGGAGAGTGGATTTTAATGATGGAAGAGGGCTGGGTGCTTTCCATGTGGGATGATACTATAGAGCCACACTTAGCATTCTAAGGTCTCAGGTTTTAGGGTGAATAAAAAGCTCATAGTTTAGAAGGAGTTCCAAAGGTATTAAAAAAAAGAGTTATCAAGAAAGGGAAAAAAAAGCCCTTATTATTAAATCATAGTGTGTCTGAAGAATGGTAAAGGACTTTTGCAGGGAGGTAAGTGAGGCTTGTAATGCATATTTCTGTATCTTTATGCAATGCTGAAAGGTATGAGAGAAATTTTACAAAGGGCATTAGCCGAGCTCGTTTATACATCATGATTGTCAAACTAGATACCTGGTATTGAACCAATTAAGGACTTTAGAGAAACAATTCAGGATGTTGTTTTAAGAGAAAAATGATGGCAGCTTAGTACACACAGGCAACATTAGAAAGAGAGGATTGGGCTATGGGTTTGAGGCACACCTTAGTTTAAAACAAGCAGCCTTATGAATCAGGAAGAATTTTTAATGGGCAGTCATGCTTTCAAAAAGTATTTTTTTTCATAATAAGCCTATGTACAGAGGTTAGAAAAAGCAGACTGAAGCAGTTTATTTTAGCTTTGGATTTCGAAGGAGCTCAACAGTTACAAAATTTTATTTTAATGGTTATTCACTAATAAGGTTTTTATTAGGCATTTTTTGCATGTAATTTCAGGACCTGTTTTTTTAGTCTAACCTTGCTCACACTAAAATACAAAGTTCACTTTTATCTTAAATGTGATTAAATAAGGACACATGATGGATATAAAATTGCATGTCTTATTAGAAGTGGTATTAGGACTAGAACAAAACTCTCCTTTAGAAAAGGAAAAGTTTGTGTAGAAGTGATCTTAGAGTCAATTGCTACTTTTGTATTTCTTATTTTGTTTAATAAAAATGATTTTATGAAGAGAAATCCAGAATGTAAGTAAGTAGACATATTTCAGCTGTAATAGTTATAGAACATGGGAGAAAAGTGTCATTAAGTAACTGTACGTTTTGGCCCTATACACTACATCTCATTTCCCAATTTGCAAAGTAATAATGTCCCTTCATCACCCATGATTCAAAGATAATCATGCATATCATGTATAAGCCATTGCAGAGAAAAGTACATTTGAAATACAATTCCAAATATTCCAATCTTTAGATGTGAAATAGAACTGCTAAGTGATTTAGAGATTTGTCCTAAATGTGGCATAGGCTGAGGAGCCAAGGAACATAAACTAAATTTATATATTGAGGTCTTAAGTAAAATTCCTCATTTATATTAGCAGATGAACTTGTGTTTTAATAGCTAGATCGTCACACTCTGTCTTTAAATATCAATGAGTAAAGGTACAGGTATTTTTCATATTTAAGAGAGAATATGAAGATCTTTACAGACTAAAATATTTGGGAATTACAATGATGTTAATACCAAATGAAACCAACATGAATATGATTTCATTCATCTTCTCAAATCCTTTTAGTACATTTAAGGATGGGCGGGAGTAATTCCTTTGAATTTTAACTTTAAATTGCCAGTGCTTAAAATATAGGGTGTAGTGTGATGGAGAGTTTTAATTGTACTTGCTGAAGACTAGAATCCTTGGGGAAGAGAGTATTAATGTAGGATTATCTCTGTCATGTGATCTGTGGGCAAGGCTGTGGAGGATCATCTGCATTATTTCAGATGAGCTGGGAAAGACTGTGGATGGCACTGTCCCCTGGCCAGGGATCATGAACTGTATGAACTGGGAGAAAGCAAACTGAGCATGACTCATTCATTTATTCAGCTCCCGACTATGGATGAATTATTACTTCAAGTCCTGCCAACTTGACTTTCTTGCAGTGGTAGACTTTAGCCTGGAATTTTAAAACAAATAAACCTTCTGTAAGTCAGAGTATTTTGTACAATAGCAGGAATGAAAACTAAAATATGTAATGTTTCAACATATGTATCTGTTCTGTATTGTATGTTTCTGTATGTATGTGGTGTTGCCACAGTGAAATTACCATATGTGAAAAATTGCCTATTGCTAGATTTAAAACTTCACTACCTGAATTAAATAATGTTAAAATAACAAAATCTATACTTGGAAGAATACTTGGAAATTGCTTACAGATGTTACTGTTCTTATTATCCTTTATTAGCGTATAAGTAATTGAAATGACATGAGACAATTTTTACATATATAGGAACTCAAACCTCTGAGAATGTTTGCTATATTTTGGCTCTCATATTATTAATATGTGAAATATATTAATGGTCAGTTTTAATACACTCTATGCCTCAACTTGGTGGTCACAGTTCTACAGTGTATTGTATCTGGTTGTACCACAGTAGATGTTTACATGAACATTAGTGATGATTTAAGCAACTTGTCTCATAGGCTCTTTTAATAATTCCTGCTGAAGAAGAGGTGATAATACTGGACAGTACTGTCATCTGTCATGCAATGCTTCCGAATGTTCCCATTAAGAGAAAACCACTCAGCAGTTTTTCTAGGTGTTACCTCTCAACTATAAATACCTCCTTATCTTCAGTTTTACTTCGTGTCAATGTAAATTAATAGTGGTTTTACACGTTAATTTCTTTTACTACTCAGTGTTTCTCTAAGAACATGTCATGAATTTATGTACAGAAGTGACACATCTCTCACATCTATAATAACACCTTTATTTAACTTGTTTGTTTTGTAAGTCAACAAGACATAAAATGACCCTTAAAAAAAGAAAGACAGATATCTGGCCCCATGCATTAACATCACACAGGCATTCAAGGTACATGGTGTTGCTGAAGAGAATCTTTTACTGAATAAATACCCTGGTAGATATAGCTTATTCCTATTGGTGGTAAGACCACGGCACAAAGTAAAGACTCTAGAACTCAGTATTCATCTTTAAGCATAGGATAATAGAGGTAACTCTTTCAGAAACTGTATTAAATATGATAAACTCAGTATGCCTGGAAAATATTTAGCAGCTGAAAATTATAGATTCCATTGTATATTTTACTGGGATTATTAATATTAGAAATAATTGAGCGTAATTTAAGCTTAACCTGCGGTGGATTTAAAACATGTCAATTAGTTATTTGACACTTGCTCTATCATGTGGTACTTATTCCTCTCATTAACTATGGGAATCTCACTCGTGGGTTTCTAATAATAGAATGTGGTAGCAGGTGCTGTGTGCCTTTTGAGGTTGTCGTGAGTTGTGTCTCTTTTAATTCCCTTCAAACTCTCTCTTTGTGATGCGCAAGCATCTGCAAATCTAAAGCAATATGAATATCGTTATATTGCATTCTGTGTTTTCGCCATTTAGGTACCTCCCTTTCAGCATCACAGCAATCCTTTCTTTCTGTGAACACAGTAGAAATATTTATTTTTACGTGTGGTATTGCATTTAGTGTGGGTATTTTATTAAGATACTATGGTCTAGTGAGCATGAAAAAAATAGAAGACTGGTGTCCAGTCCATAGGTGTTGGTATAGTAAAGCTAGATAAAAGAAAGCAAGGATGCGTCTATGGGTCCGCCGGGAGATGCTGGACAGTTGCAGTATATCTTTTTTCTGAGGTTACAAATCTCCTTCAATGATGTCAACTTAAACACATTGTAGACACTCTTTGACCATCTTCACAGCCATTGCCTCACAATTGTGGACCACTCCAAAAGCACTATACCCACGGGGCTGGTAAAATGGCTCAGCAGGTAGGAGCAATAGTTGCAATCTCAAAGGCCCTTGATTTTATTCCCAGCATCCATGTGACAGCTAAAACCTGTTTCTACGGTCCCAGAATATTTAATAACTTCTGGCCTTTGAGGACACTGCATTCACACGATGCACAGAAATACATATAGGTGAAACGTCCATGACAGAAAATAAAAAGATATTAAACTGCCACACCTACAAAGTGTGCCAGGAGTGTGCATACTGCTATTCCAGCATCCATGGGGCGTCATTTATATGGAGAGAACACGTTCAAACAATTTTCCATTCATGAAAAGTATTAAACCATTCAAACAATTTTCCATTTATGAAAAGTATTAAACCATTAGGTCACAGGCTCTTGGTACAATCGGTGCAACATGTCTGCAGTATTCCTTTTACAACGGTGCTGTTTAAGAGTGCAGCGAGACCGTGTTAAAGGACAGCGCTTACTTTGCAGTTTTTCTTCAGGAACTATCAGGTGAGAACTTTTCATAGCTTTTTCTCACCTCATAATTTAAGTTAAACACTTCCACATGCCAAATCAAGTTCAGTTAGATACTCGTTTTCTACTGACACATTTGTGTCTTGCCGCAGAATTTAAGGTCCAGATAGATCCACAAACCTCTGCACTATTTCCCAAGGCAAATGCAATGTTCCTGTGTTAGAAAAGAGGTGAGACCTTCTGAAACTCAAAATGGATGCCAATCCCTGGTAGGACACAAGTGGTCAATTCTGTGTTAAAGAAACGTAAATGCCAATGGATAACCTATTAGGCACATGCTGAACTTGTTTCCGTTGTTTTGGTTTGGGTGGAGTTTTGCCCCCACCCCAATGTCACTGTAGCTGTCATCAGCTGGCCTTCAAGGTGGGGAACCTCCAGTCTTCCTTTCTGACCCTGCTTTGTCAGTCTGTCTCTCTTCGATGCAGCTAACCTACAAGATTTTCAAGGTCCAAGTGTTTTGGGATGGGAAGGGAGAAAGCAGATTTGTGTCAGCTCCTAAGGTTCTCTGAAAAATTTGACAAGCCCTGCAGGAAATAATGCCTTGGATGCCAAACTCTCATTACCACATTAATTGCCTCTGTCATGACAGTTTGGCCATGAGCAAATGGCAGGGAACCTGCTGTGCTCCTCCTCGGAGTGCTACACCGGCCAAGGGAAAGCGGGTCCAGAGTTCCCCCAAGCTGACAGTGGAAAGAGGTACCCTCATCAGAGCCTGCCCCACAATCCTCTTTACCGCAGTCACTGGGAAATTGGTCTGGCGAGGGACTCTCAACAATCTTGTGGAAAATATTCATGTAAACAAAATAAAACAGGGTTAAATTCTGTGTTATCAGCAGGGCATTTGCAAAGAAGTGATTGTCCAATTGACTGTATGTCAAAGCAACAAAAGGGTGAGGGGGTGGATGGAGGGTCTGAAGATAAAAGCTTCAAATGGGCTTTCAGCTTGCCTTCATCTGAAGCGGAGTGAATTCGGCGTAATCAGAGCATCGCATGAGAAAGCAATTTGAACAGACTGTAGAGTAAGTCACATGTGAAGTCAAAGCAAAAATTCAAAAGAAAATTCTCTTAATAGTCTCCCTCAATATTATTAATATGAACGTATTCTTTTTAATTAATGTAATTAGAGGTTTAATTATTGAAAGTCAGGTTAAAGATGAAAAGTACCATGCAATTAAAATGATTATTTTCTTTCTTTAAGCCCCAAAGGAAAATCAACTGCAGTTTTCTTTTCCAACCCTTTCAACTTTAGTTCTATTTCGTATCTTTGAGTAATTCTAAGATTTAAGGGAGGCATTGGCTTAGCAATGAATTGAATAAAGAAAATGTGAAAAGTCTTATTGAACATAAAGGAGAACTTATCTTTGATCTGTGTTAGGTCACAAGAAATTAAGCTTTAATGATACCAGTATTAGCCTATACAGAGAATGTCAATATAGATTGTCACAAGCTTTTCTTATAATGTGAACTGAAAATTAATAGCCTAAAATTTCCAAACAACAGAAAGAAATCTTCTTGCATGTCCACGCATCATAGCCTTGTTAGTAAAATGAAAGTCGTACTGCAGAATCCTGTCTTTTCAAAGATTATACTATTATAACTAACAGCCTGCAGACAAAGCTTATATATCAGAAAACTTTACTTGTATTTTCCATAAGAGTCTGATTACTCATGGAAACAGGATAGTTCAGTTGCCTATGCTTCCAAGACCCAAGTTCATTATCTTATTTATCTATGTCATTGATATACTGTAATTCCTTCTGCAGTGGTGTGTTCTGAGTGTCTATCATTTCTGCCATGAAGTCTAAGGAAACTGGAACAGACATGAGCCTCAGCGAAATCTCCATGTTCTGAAATATGAAGACTTGGAAAGTCATATATTCCTCAAAGCCACTGACAGAACTTAGTCACCTAGGACACCTGGCTACAGAGGAGGCTGTTTAGTAGGCAATGATGTACTCATGTGCAAGTTGGAAGTACAACAACATCAGTAGTAAATGGAATAAAGAGGAGGAAATACATTGATATTGTGAGTGGCATCAAAAAACTAATATTGGAGTGGTAAAGGAGGACTGGAGATGGCTCAGTGGTTAGGAGCCCTTATTGCTCTTGCAGATGTCACTAAATAATTCCTAACACCCAAATCCTATGGCTCAGAGTCTTCTCTACTCCTAGTTCCAGTGCATCTGACTCCCTCTTCTGGCCTTCACAGTCACCTGTATGCATGGGCACATTTGTGGTAAGAATTCTAATTGATCTTAAAATAAAAACCCACAGTCAGATATTAGGGGGTGAAACTGAAAGATAAGAGAAGCACAGCAGCTAGTCACTAAAGTTCTTACCTCTACAAAATCCTCCGAACAAAAAGGGGTACACTATCTTTATAAATCATCAGATTGAATGCTGTATCCATGAAACCTCAAACTACATTCTGAGCTTCTGTCTCCTCCCGCTTAATATTCCTGTCTCCACTTAGCCGTATCACTTTTCATCTCCACATCCTGAGTCCTGGGATTAAAGGTATGAGCCACCACGTGGGTATGTTTCTCTATTATACCTATTATACTCGTGTAGCGCAGGATGGCCTCAAACTTAACAGTCTGGTCTTGAATTCCCAGAGGTCCATCTGCCTCTGCCTTCTTAGTGCTAGGATTAAAGTCATGCTCCACTTCCACCTGGTCTCTATGGACAGCTAGTGGCTAGCCCCGCACTCTGTTCATCAAGCAAGCTTTAATTGTTAAAGCACAAACAAAATATCACAACATTCATACACACAGAAACACCAGAACATCTAAAATAAAAGATTGCAACTCAATATATTCTGAAGTATTTACTTAAAGCACTGTCGAAATACACAAAACAACTTCACTGAAGAATTGATAACAGAAAAGCTTGGCATCATTTTAATAGACACACAAGTGTATATGAATTCATAAGCACATGCTTATCTATCAGTTGAAGTATCTGTCATCTATCTATATGTCTATATGTTCAGAGGATGTAGTAAGTTGCTGTATGGTAGTTAATGTAGACACCTATGCTTATCTGTATGTAATAGTAACTTGAATAGATTATGGTATCTAAGTTCTATTACAGATACTGCTTTCTGTGTAATTTTATAAAGCATTCATTTTTAAATTGTTACTCTAAATAAAACTGTACTTTATTGTGAGTGGGCTTTGTCCAATATCTTAAAGCCCTTAAGAAAAAGCAACCTGTGTTCCAATTGAGAGGGAACTCTGTCCTAGATTTACTCTAGACTTTAACTTTGACATGAGTTCTTCCTATTCTACAAAAATAATAAAGTTCGGTCTTCTTACTTTTCCCTTTTCTCTTGACAGATTATGGTTCTCGTATACTATTTTTGTGTGATTAAAAGTAATTCTAATTCTATTCAGTCTTCGATGCATTCTTATTACAGAGTTTGACTTCTAGGTACAAGAAGAACAGATCTTTAAATCCTTTTATTTTTCCTCTTCCATTTCTGTTGTAATTGAATTTGGCACATGTGCACACATGCACACATGTACACATGCTAACATCCCCAAAGACTCCTAAACTTGTTTGAACACCTCGTTCCCAGCTGTCGGTACTGATTTAGGGAGTAAAGGAGCCATTGGGGCAGTAGGCATGGTGGATGTACTTGGGTCAGAGAGTCTGACGGGTGAGGAGTATGGCTCCTCTTAGATTCCCATTCTAGCGCTCTGCTTTACGCCTGCCATTGTCAACTGAAGAATCTGGGAAACAGCAACTTGCACCACCGCAGTCTGCCATGCCAGCTGCCATGTCTCCTGTGTCCCAATGGAGTAAACATTTTAACCTTGAACCGAAAAAAACCTTTCCTCCCGGAAGTTTCTCCAGTCAGGTATTTTGACACAAAGATGAGAAAAGCAAACAGTGCACCTTCTCGGTGTTTGTTCATTTCTTTATTGTAGCTACAGTTTATTTTGATATTCTGATTTACATTTTTTAAAACAACTTTGTTTTATACTGCCGCATAGTTGCTGTTATTGCAGGTTTGAAGACATATTCAAACACCAGCTCTTGTGCATTGTCCATTGGATTCCTCAAGATATTCTCAGGAAGGTGGTGGGCTTTTTCTCTCTTGCTTTTCTAATCACAGGACCTTATTTGGATGCAAAAGCTCCAGCTCAACCTTTACCTTCTTAAGAACATATCAATACCGGTGTCTTCCAGAAATGAAAGATGTGTTAGGGCAAGTGTTCACTGAAAGTGTTTGTAATTTTTGCATGTAACTTGATCTTTGTTGTGCTGTCATAAGATTCAACAACTTGTTTTTCAATTTCAATAAATTTATGAGAGCATTTTGAGCCTGATTATCATATTCTTTCATTTTTAGGTTCTTGGAATACTATGAAGACTTTGACATGTACCATCCAGCCCAGTTATATTTCTAGTAACACATTTTGTTGCATTGATATTGAACAGCTTCTATAGGCTACAGCCCAACCACACCACTTTCTTTCACACCCTCCTTGAGTCTTTGTATGTATGAGTGGGATTTCATGTTGTCCTTGATATCTTACTGCATTGCTGCATGGTGTTTTCTTTTCTCCTTCATTCAATTCATTTTCATTCTCATATTTTCCCTCTACTTTCTATTTACTATTTCAAATTTGGGAGTTTGCATATTCTCCTTTATTTTTATGCCATACTTTGCTTGAGTTCTTGCAGTTTTATTCTGTACTCTTCTTTCACACAGAGAATTCACCATGCATCATTAAACCTGTGTTCTAAATATTGAAAATGTTCTTAACATTAAAAATTTTTCTCATTGTAAAGTATTTTTTAAAAGGTTTCTAATGTATATAGTGGTGTGTACTGGAAGCAGTTTAGTGCTAATCCTGCAAAGGGTTTGGTATTTCTGGAACCGCTGTGGTTTTTTTACATCATTGAGAGGGATGACATACAATATTGCCCACCATGTTCCCTAATTCAAAGATTTCTTTTGTAACACATCCATAAAGTATTACCAAAATGCTGCCTTTATATTTTATTAAGGTGTTATTTATAGTTTCACATTTGGTTACTTTAAGAAAATTAGGTTCAAGACACCCTATATTCTTACCCAAGACCCACTTTGTCGTGATCCCAATTGACTATAGCAACCAGGAACTATCATTTCCTAGATTCCAAGGTAAATAATGTTTTCTTTAAAATTGAAGTTGAGTACTTGCTGCTCTTCCAGAAGACCCAAGTTCCATTCCTAGCACTCATATTATGTGGCACATAAAGACCTGTATTTATCTCCAGAGACTCAGATACCTTCTTCTGGTATTTTCAAGAACCCACACACAAATATCACACACACACACACACACAAACACACACACACACATATACACATACCACCACACCACACAACACCACTAATTTTAAGAAATGGCATGAAATTTTGGTAGAAATTCTGATATTCTGTGCTACCTGGTGTTTATCATTGATACCCTGCCAGAAACATTAGTTGCCCACTCCCCATTCATTTTATTTCCCAAACATATGTACAGCTATTGTGGTCTGTTAAATCTTAGCCCTGCAAAATTTGCAATCCAGAGTGGGCTTCTGACATTTTAAAGGTGGTTTTTGTGGACTCTCCTGAATCTGCAACTGTTTGACTGTCAGAACACAACTTGTGAATGAAGTTCTGTGAGGAGATTTCTGAGAGGTTGTGAGAAAACTCCAAGTAACAGGACAAAAATCTTGTAAGGGATGTTCGTGGACTATACTTTCATGCCTATCTCAGAAGTGATAAATAGAGGTGGGGTTACTTTAGATTACACATCATATTACCCACTTTTATTCAGAATGGTGTCTCCAAGCATTTTTTTTGGCCTTGTAACTGTATCCAACCTAAACACAAGTGAATTTTGTCTATAATGACATTGCATAACACTCAGAATACCCTCAGAATGTAAAATATGATCCTCTGAATAAACTTGGCTATTGCATAAGATTTTAGTTCCCTTCATGTTTAGACTCCACTCTCCCAGGTTCATGCTGCCATCTAGACTGGTAGCATCTGACTTCTCAGTTCATCCATACACAATTCCCTGGCATTCCGTGCCTAATGCACTCTAGTTCCACAGGTTTCTAGGCAATTTCAAAGACTGGAAAAGTTATTTCTCCTATGTTAATATTTGTGCATGGCTTGTGTCTTATTGTTTCAATGAAAAATTGATTTGCCATTTTTCCTTTTATGCAAGTAATATTTTCAGATACTGAACAAGAATTAATATTTTGAAAAGTTCAACATTTATACCTGTGTTGTTTCATGTTCAGTAAAAAAATTTACAAAATCCATATTGGATAAATTATATATGGTCTCATGATGGCAAAATGGCAGGGAAGGTACTAGAACTCAGATCGTAGGTGCTAGTCTAAATTTCCTACAGCATAACTAAATCCCCTCACAATCACTGTACTCAAAAAGGGTTATTAATGTTTTCAAATATTATGTGTATTCTAAGTTTAATAAGAGATTAAATGAAATTGCAAACTTATTGATTTTTACTATAGTTGTTCTTTAAGAAGTACTTAAGTAAAAAAAAAGAAGTACTTAAGTAATTGTCTTGCTCCTGTCTTCATCTGAAAGGAAGAATTCAAACACACCAAGGAAGATACATTGTTTATTGTTTGTACATTACATTTTGTCACTTGCCAGCCTCCAGGCAAAGCTCAAGTGTAGATAAGCTCTGAGATTTCTTTGCCCCATGGACTATTAAATATTTGAATAACATTCTCAGTTCATACACAATAACAGTTAGTTGAATGGCTTATTCAGTTATAGATTAGCAATACAAATATTGCATCATCTCAATTGTGTGCATTGAGATCAATGATGTAAAAATAAAGTGTACACACATAACTTTATGTACTTAATATGATTTCAACATTTTCCTTATCTGAAAATCTAAAAAGGAATAAGAGTAGTGAAATGAAAAGACTGAGATCCGCTGCAAGCTGGAAAACATTTTGAATCGTAGAAATCTCTTTTTTATTTCCTAATTATAAGCAATCCAGAGATACAGGAAACAAATGAGAAAATATTGGCACATTGTTCCTAAGATGATATTACCTTTTACTATAAGAATTTGAGAGATTAAAAATAACAAAAATATTTTACTATTAACACACGAAACATAAATTTGCCTTAAATATTGCAGAAAGCATTGCACAGCCATTTCCAATTACAGATGTTATACTATCTTCTCTGGAGAATCAGCAGCCTCAAGAAATATGAGCAGAAATTATTTCCAAAGCTCTGAGACTATAAACTGAAAAGGATACAAATGATCTATGGTATGCAGCCAAATCTACCAACTTCTGCTTTATCTGCAATAGGTTTTTAGCCCAGTCAAGCCTTTCATTGTTTAAACCAGTTCAGTAAGGGGCTGCAACGATTCTCATTCACCAACCAATATCTTTCAGCAAGTAGCAATCTACGTGCTCAGCTTTAAAAAATCTGGTGTTCTAATGAGTGTGTGGCAGAGGGTGCATGATAAGACTACTGAGTAGTTCACCCTTGGTCTCTATTTCTCTTGGGTTTCTCTTTCCTAATAATAAGGTCTAAGCAAGCTGTATGCCACCTGAGATGGGCAATTTGTCTTTGGGCCATGTTCTGCACACGTCTTTAATTAGTTGCTACATGCTTTCTAAATCAGCAAAAGAATATGCCAAACACTCAGAGCAAACTGAAATCAAATTCCACATTGTCTATATCTTGTCACCAGCTCTGTGTATGGAAATACAGTTTAGAAGGAACAACTCTATATCAAGAAGAATCTTCTCTCCACAATATACTTTTCTTCTTCAACACAAAAAAATTGTTCCTGCAATGAAAACAGAAGAAAACAAAACAAAACAAAACTCCAAGAAAAATTTCATATGAACAACTACCCTGTTGTATCAAAAACAAACAAACAAGCAAAAAGTTGGATTTGGATGCAGTTGTCATCAGCTCTGTTTCCTGCAATCTTTGTTGACGTCTTTCTTCTTTTCAACAATGATCTCTGAGCCTGGGCAGGAGGGCTTGAACATTGAATGACCTCTTAGGACTTATCATTCCACAGTCTTTGGTCCTTTATGTTGAACAGTTGTCAGGTTTTGTGTTAATCATAATCTACTACAAAAGGAAGTTTCTCTGATGAGGGTTGAGAGATACACTAACATATGGTATAAAATTAAGAACTGAGAAGTTCCTTTAATGTTATGCTCACTTATTAGAATATCAATATTTAGGTTCCTCCCTAGTACCTATGACCTACCTCACCAGAAATTCTTGGCACTGATAAATATAAAAGATATGGATTCTGCCTTATGGAGGTGGCCTTAACACAACTAGAAACTGATTGGTTACCCCTATAGCATTTCATCCGTTTTTCACCAGTGAGGTGAGCTTATTGTAACTCCCAGAGTTTACAGTTGTGTAAGAATTATGATTACATTTCTCCTCTAGTAACATGCATAACACTTAGTCAGGATGAATGGAACTTCCCAGTTGTTACCAGCTTGATTTCTCCATGTTATATGAATTAAGTACATGGTGACATCAGCAATAGGATCTCAACACCAAGTTGTAGAGAGTAACCAAAATCAAAGGCAATCATTTGTACTGTTTTTGAGTCAATGGGCCATCACTGACTGACAACTGCAAAATATGTAACCCACTCCTGGACCTGGCTTTTTATTTGATTTTCTTTCTATATGCAATGGATGCCAATAAGATTAGAGTGTAACTCCATTCAAAATATTTGTACATATGTATATAATTTAGGAAGTTTCTATAATAGTAAGTTTCCATCTGACTTCTTTCAAAGGGCTGTAGTTTTAGCTATCCACCTCTATATTCCTTCCTTTATTCTGCCCTCCCAATCCCCACTTCACTTACTGCTTATGCTGTAACAGGACGTAGCATATCTATTGAAGATTAAGCCAGACAAAATCCCATCATGGAGAAGATTGTTGTGGGATATTTCGATCATACTGTAACACACTCCTGAGAATGTCAATAAAGTTTATCCTGATTTAGAGAACAAAGCTAGATATAAGCTGACCAGAATTAACCATAGAGGTTTTGGAGAACCCAGAACATACAGAGAGACACAGAAAGTAATAGGGAGGGGTTTTGAAAGATTCACGGGCCTTTTGGGATAGAGGAAGGAGAGAGAAGGGAGATTGATCACTGGTCGCACCTCTGCCATTTCTCTTATCTATTATGTTTTTATCCCAATATCTTACTCCCAAGTTTTATTTAATAATAGAACAATATAATTAATCACATTAGAAGATAGGTGAGGCAAATTAATAATTGACAGTTGCTATGGCAGGGAGATTCTACTTTATTTTGAGACATGGCTCCTGATAACTCAACCACATGCTAGTGGATGGCTCCACAATCAGGAGTATATGGATAGAACAAATGGGACTTTATGAGTTATTAAATATAAATAGATAAAATAAAAGAGCACATGAAGTTTTGGAGTATCCTATTTTGTTTTCTATTGCTATGCTATGTGGGGAAGAATGGATGATCAGGTCCATGGGTTGAGTCTGTGTTTGTTGAGCTCCAGGCTGTTGCATGCCATCTCACTGACCGTACTGGGCAATCACAGTATGTCAGTCTCAGCCCTCTCTCTCTGACACCCACATCATATCTCCAGTTCTGCTTCTCTTCATAGCAAATGCATTACTACGTATTTTTGTCTTTCCCAACTCTTCATCACATATTCGTTGTTTAGGTGCCCATGACTGCTGCCCTGGGCTAGAAAGTCAAGGCAGTGCCTAACATCTTCCATCATTATGTATCTTCTAAATTTAGACTTCAAACTTTCTGTGAAGTATTAGAAATTGTATCTCTTGTTCTCGATTCTCAGTAGATATATTTGCAATATAAATATTTGTGCATTGGACTGAGGACCATTTTAATCACATTGATTAAGTCTCATATTTTTTCTGAAATAAGAAAGTACTTTCTACTTCTATAAAGTACAACACAGCAAATCTCATTTAGAATTTTATATGCCCAGTGGTGCACTATCCGAACTTCATTCACAAGAGACAAGGGATGCAAAAAAAAGACTCTATACGTTTTCAGAACTCTTTTTTAAAGCATATATATATATATATGTATATATATATACATATATATATATTAAATGACAAAGGGTAAGTTGAAATTTTAAGTTATTTGAACTGACAAAAGAAAAGGAAAGAATACTAAGCTTAAAGAAATTATGTCTGTGAATAATGACAGTCTTTATAATTTTAAAAGCAAGAGTAGAACAATTGAATTTACAGACTGTGGTGCTTTATAAATTCACCCAATTAGAATCATCAGACTATCCTTTTCAGAGAGGCAGCACATAAAAAAATGTGTATTGCTTAATTATTTCAATGATAATTTTTCAAAAACAAAAAACAGTAGGTATGAGATATTAGGATACATATATACGCATAAATTTCTATATTAGTAAGGAGATAAAAAGGACATTTACAGTGATGTGCAGTTTTCTAATGAAATAAAAATAAAGAATTTACAATTTTAATAAAAGTTTACCATTCTAGCAGGCTATTATCTCATGTCTAACTTCATGTAGATACCTAAAATCCTAAATATTTAAGATGTGATCAAGTAGAAATATAAAGTTGCAGGGGAAAAAAGACAAACTTTAAGATGACGGGACTTCTGATAGGGAGTTGACTCTCATCATGCTGTTAGAAATGATGAAATTATCTAAGTATACCCAAATAAAATGCTGTTTGACACGAATGGTGTTATGATTACTTACAGATTTAATATTGAGACTCAGTACAATTTATTTACAAAGTAGTATGCAGAAACTAAACACTGAAATCTCTTTTAGTGCAACCTAGTGAAGTACTATGCAAAAATGGGATTTTATCATTAAAAATGTAAACATCTTAATGGAACACAAGAGTAAATTACATGAAGTGACCTTTTATTTCCCCCTCAAAGAAAGTTAAGTTTCAGATAAAGAGGGAATTACAAATGTGAAGAAATTTTGTATTTATTTCACATTATGAACTTATGAATATAGTTTTGTTTCTTGCATAAAAGGGCTTATAAATTACTATGTTTTTATCTACTTATTATTTCTTAATTTCACACCTTTAGATAAGTTACAGGAAGCAAAAATTATGCTTTTTAGTTGGGTTTTGTGTAACTCATTGATGTTCTGTAAGTCTTTGAATTTATAATATGAGCATTAACTGATGTTTTAAGAATGAGTACAATCCAATCTATGAAATTTCATACTTATTTCAACACTCATAGCTTGTGTATGCAGAAAGTTCTTGATTTTAGAGATGTAAAAGAAAAAATAACTTTTTATCCATACTCAAAATATGGGGAATATTCAGAATACAAACACGTATGGAGGTCCTTGCAAAAAAATGTAGTGAAAACCTTTGTATCCTTGTTGATAACATTTAAAGAAATTATTCTATTTTCCTATGACATGGCATTTACAATTAACTGAAAGGATAAGAGCAGTGATTCATGCAATGAGCAAAGTGCCTGCCCATATAATCAAAGTATAGACTGGATAGAATGATGAGAAGTAACATCATTTGTTATTTCCATGAAGTCTAACTTGGACAAAAGAAATCAATGAGGAAGTAATAATAAATTGATTTCTAACGACACAGAGAACAATGCACAGATGAAAAGGGCTATATAGATTAATTAAATACAAACGGGAATAAACTTTCTACTATATTTTGCACATGTATACAATCAGACTTGGAATCCTGCAGGCTCAATCCTTGTGTCTAAAAAAATTGGGTCAAATTCTGTAGAGAAGTCAGAGCCTTCCAGATCATGTTTCTAAGCCTCTATTCCAGGTGAGTCTTGACCTGGCTTCAAAGTAACTAATGTAACACTCACATTACAATTTAATCACAAAACAAGAACAAATACTCGTTGGTACTTAGTAGGAACATAAGTATAAAGAATAAATATTAAGTATGCTCAAGAAGCATAGAACTGATAGCCCACCCTAAAGTTAGTCACAGGGAATCTCTGGCCTGGAAAAAGAAGTTAAAAAATCTTACAACTTCAATAGAGTAAAATTTTTAAGTGAAAGCTCTGTATTACTAGCAGAGCTTTTTCTAATATGCAAGATTCCTCCAAAGGACTCAGAGCAGGCAATGAATCTGGAGGAGCAACAACCATGTCAGCAAGCACAGCTAGGCTGTTTCTACAGCAGCTTGCTTGCTTTTGATACTGGATAATCTCCAAGACTCCACCCTGCTGTAATTATGAAACTTAACAGTAGTTAAAAATATTTCACCTGTAAAATTTCCTACAATCGACGTCCTCCAGTGGTATGCATTGCTTCTCTGATATCTATGTCTCTCTCATCTCTATCTCTCTTTATGTCTGTCTCTGTCTCTCTCTCTTGTTTGTGCATCTGTAAATTTGGTAAAAACAGCTGCATACATACATAGAGATAAAAGACATAGACATTAGGTAACATAAAGGAATACTAGGTAATTCTGAGAGCATAAGTAGTTAGAAATCATTCCTTGAAATGTGATTTGGAAGCAGACTGAATTCATACTAGAAGGAAAACAAGGCTTTGCTTTTTGAATGTAAATCTCTATACCTGACCCTTAGAAATTTGAGTTTATGTGACAGTTCCCTGTAATATTTGAGTTCATGAGGATATGTACAATACCATGAGCATGAGAATGAGGATGAGCAATCCATAGCCATTCAAACTGTATACAGGTTTCATCATCAACTTTTAGATTATTTTACTTGTCCTTCCTCTTCTCTATACTCTCCAAACTTCCTGCTAAATCCCTTATCACTAGAGTCTCCAGGGATAAGAAAATCTATGACAGATGATTGATTGTGTTAGTATTTTAGAGTTGCTGTAACAAAAGCCACAAATTTCGTAATTTAAAATGGCACTAATTTTCTGTCTCAAGTTTCTGTAGGCCAGGAATCTGGACACAGTGAAGCTTCCTAGGGTCTCTAAGGGGCACAGAATTATAATCACGGTATCTGCTCTCTCCATGCACTTCATGGAGGCTCAGAACATATTCTCAGTGTCATTCGGGATACTACAGGAAGCCTCTTGTACCTTAACTTCTTGGGAGATAGGGTTGCTTCACACACTATATGACACACATGGCCTTTTATATCTCAGAGCTTAGAAATGACACTTAACTCCTTCTCAGTCCTATACTCACTGATTTGTTATTTTATTGCTTGCCTATATCTTCTGCAACCATTGTCATTCACTCAAGACAGAGGAAATGTAATTTTGAAAGGTTTGATGCTATTAGATTGGGTTGACTAAAATAATCCAGGCTAATAGTCCACTTTGAACTTAGAATTGCTAAATCCTTTTTGTCATATTCACAAATTGACAGCATTAGGAGTAGGCAGAATTTGGGGACTGTTGTTGGGTATTCTTTAGGATATAAATAGATGTCTTTAAAGCTCAAGATTTCTCAAGCCTGTTAAAATCTCTTTTGAAATACTTTTCTAAACCTCTGTCCACTCCACATTATTCTGCACAGGGAATACTCAGCCCTGAGTGTCAATCATGGTCTTAGCTCAGCTTATGGCCTTCAGGTCTTGCTAACGTATCTTCTTAAAGCTATCAGTGAAAACAACACAGTAAAATGTGAGCACTTAAGGCCTTTCTGTTTTTTATAAATTGCTGTCCTCAACATATAACCAGACACACTAAACCCCATAGAAGAAAAAAATGGAAAAATACCCTTGAATGTGTTGGCACTATCGTGTAGACACTAATATCAACAATTAACATATGGAACCTCATGAAACTTTAAAGCTTTTGTAAATCAAAGGACTCTATCAATGGTACAAAGTAAAACCATAGAGGATGGGAAAAAACTACCAACACTATATCCAAAAGACAACTCTAGCCAGGACTTGAACTCTAGCCAGGACTTGAAATGAGCCTTGCTCTTTTCCATTAAGTAGAGACTGAGAAAAAAAGTGATACCTCTTCTAGGATGTGACTATTAACCCCCATTTTTCTTTTCAGGATTCCTTAAAGATGCCATCACCTCCAGACAGCAGGAAGTACATTTAAGAACATGACTCCCACATTCCCAAGAGTTGGGTGGTGGTTTTTGTTCATTCAATGGGTGATGGATATTTGTCATTGTTTAGGGGAACTGTTTATAGTTGTTCTTGGTAATGTTCTGGAAAAAGCTAAACAAAGGAGATTAGATTCAGGATTCTAGTTTTGAAAAGAAATATATGATAGGATAAAAGGGTAGATTATTGAATCTACTCTGAAAAGAAAAAAGAAGGTTATAATTATGATAATATAAAAAAGTAGATTATTAACTCTACTTTTAAAAAGCAACTACTAGCATTAAATATTTTACATTTGATTGGACTTTTGTATATTGTATAGAAATTTTATATATTGATACAAATTTGAGACTAATTTTGTTAGAATATACTGTACATACATTTATATTCTTGTTCAAGCTACTGTATCTATAGAGTTCATTTGACAATGTCATGCAAACTTCTAACCCTTAGAAGTTATTATTACCAACTATTTAAGATAAGAAGGAAAGACAGATGAGCAAAGAGTCACCTACATTTGAACCTGTAGTCATATTAGGTATGTTTCCAACGTCAAACCGAGATATATTATAGATAGACAGGTCATATTAAAACACTTCAGAGTTACAGAATATGACATTTAACATGTTATAAAAACAAAGTTTAATTTCTTTTTCTAATGACAATGAGAACTATCTGCTCCTGGCAGTACCAATCTTCTTCAAAGAAGATGATGGGCATAAAAGAAACTCCCAGGAAGTTTACTTTCTTTGTGACAAAGTTTAACTACTTGGTAAGAAAGTGCTCTAGCCTCAATTGCTAACAGTATGCTGTACAAACTGGACAAGCAGGACACAAAAGAAAGAACTGAAGAATTTTGCTAAGGCAAGGTAGAACAGTCCTTCAGAATATCCTGATTCACAGAAAGGTCTATGAGATATGCTCAGCCTTTAGGCCGAAGATGGATGCCCAGTGTTTGAGAGGTACTTTGGGGGAATGTACAGGCAGCCAGCTGCTTCTGTCATTTCTCACATTTTTTGGAAGTCACTTGCTTGCACTTCCTGCTTACTTGGGTAATAATGTTTTTTTCTTAGGTCTCTGATGAAGTTGAAGACTTTATAGTTCTAGCAGTAGTTTTTCTTATTACCAGATTCAGAAAATTAATTCATTAAAAAGTCATAAAGTGTATATAGTTGAGAGACATTAAAAGATAGTTTTGGCAATGCAAGTTAGACTAGGAAGTGATTTAGGTACAAACTTTTGGACTCATCAAGATAGGATAGATATGGATTTGTTCTGAATTTTTCAATAGTTAATGGACTAGGCATCATTGACTAAATATATATATTATATATTGATTGCATATAGTGCAGTTATTGTAGTTATTGCATATAGTTTTTCTTATATTAGTTATAACCTTCCTTTTTTAACTGTCTAGACAAAAAGAGGAAATATGGTGATATCTTGTTGTACAAATAAAGCTTACCTGAAGATCAGAGGGCAGAGCTAGCCACTAGCTAACACTAGAAGTCTGGAAGTCTCTACAGACAGTGGAAGTAATATGACTGGGTGGAGAGAAGAAGCGATATGGTGGGAGGAAATAGCATTTCAGTCTCTTTCTGGATGGAGAGTTGAGAGTTAAGGTAGCCAGTGTTTTGCTCCTTCAGATCCTTCGGATCGCTCAGCGTTTTCCCCTATATCTGACTCTGGGACTTTATTATTAGGACATATCAGAACTTGTGCTACACTGAGGAACCTGCATAGGCCTGAACTAGTCCCTCTAAATGTGGGTGAGAGTTGTGTGGCCTGGGCAATTTGTAGGGCCATTGGCCTGATCTTTTCAATGGCAAGGAAGTGGATCTGGAGGAGAGTGGAGCTGGAGTGGAGCTGCAATGAGTAAACATAAGGAATCTGTAGCTGGGATGTTTATAAAAGGCAAATCTATTTTCAATAAAATAAATAAATATATACTGTCCTTCTTAAATATGCAGAACTTTATCTTATACACTTGTGTATATGGAAGCATTTGCTAATGGTTGTTATCTCATTTATTGTAAAACTAAAAGCTAAGACATATATTTATTTTAAAAAAAGTGTAATGATAGGAAATTTTAAAAATAAAATTCTGAGCTGTATGACTCATTTTATATAATTCTGCTAAGCTATGCCTTTACTACTTTTCCAAAGTTAAAGTATCCTGTCAAAACATAGTTACATATTGTGGAATCGGTTTCTAAATAACAGACTCACTCCTGTATGCAAAGTTCTAAAATTTTTAAGAAAAGTAAAATAACATAAGTTATTTTAAAATGATAAATTGTTGAGAATGGCATTATAAGCAGGATAAAACATGCTTGATTTTTGTAAGAAAATTATTTGATACATTATGCAACCTATAATTGTTTTTTTTTCTGTTAGATGTGTGCTTTTATCTTTCCTTCTTCATATGTCTAGGAATGAAACCCTTTTGATTAGAGGCTGTGATTTTTATGAGTTGATGGAACTCAGCTACAAGGCTAAACCATCTGTACTGTGGAGAACCACGTAGACAAAGAGAAAAATGTGAATAGGAAATCAAAGGGATTGTCATGTGAGTCAAAAAGTTTTCATACCCAAGAACCACAGTGAATTGTTCAAAATTTCACAGGCTGCTAAGAACCTTACACAGTTCAATTCATCTCGTTTCATGTATACATTTCTTTAAAATTGTAGATCACTAAAGAAGATGCAGTGAGGGTAGGAATTAGATAATTTCTGCAGAGTTCATATAGCTTCAACAAATCTCTGATATGTACACTGCATGTGGAGCTTCAAAGCCAAAATCTCTTGGTTCAAAACATTGTATTTCCACGAAGACCAAAAGATTGAAAAGTAATCTTTAAAGCCATAGAGAAGGTTTTAATGTTCTCAACCAAATAGAATAGTCTCAAAATTTAAATTGTGGTATGTCTTCCATTATTAAATTCCAGCTTTGACTTGTTCAATGTTCTTTTTACTTGTTGTATCTCTTCATTGTAACAATGATGAAGTATATGGAAAACATGGCATACAATTAAAAACCGGAATCTTTCATAACTCAACACACAATCCACTTCTACATTAACTTCTTAACTTTTGTTCTCAAGAGATAACCAGTAGCACTGTTTCATTTTACGTTGGGACCAATTGGAGTCCTGGCTTTCAGCTGCTCTTCCCTGCTAGAGCCTTCTAATTGAAGTTACTAAAAGCTGTGCCTTCCTTAGAGGATCAGAGGATGGGATTTTCACCTGTTGGCCATTGATTGCTGGGTATTTAAGCTTCCATGATGCTATTGAAGAAGGAGTTTTGTACCAGTGATTGGAGGTCCGTGTGTCTGTCTGTCTCTGTGAGTGTTTCCTCAACCTCCAGGCCCTTGCCTGAAGCTTGCGAACTGTATTGTAGCGCATATGTGCAGACAGGAGCACCGTGGACAGCAATTTCACAGATGTAGATGTGAAATTTTATTGTTACACAGACTCTTCCTATAAAAAATATGGACCTATGAGTCCTGTTTTAGATAGTTTCTAATAGCTTAAAGTAGCTTTTGAAGATCACACGTATACATACTATATCTGTATCTCATTATCTGCCTCTGATTTTGTTTGGTAAAAAAGAAAAATTGCTCTTTCAGTAACACTTAGGTTTTAAAAACAGAATTATTAAATATGTCAGAGAAATATTACATTATTATTTTGGCAAAACAGAAATAAAAAAGCTGAAAACAGAACTAGAATTATATAAGAATATAATTTTAGATATGAATACATAAAATCCATGTGAGCATATGTAAATTAATGCATCAAGTGTGACAGTAAGTGACTGAGAAAATATGCATCCATTTGCCAGATATTGGGTTAGAGCTTAGTGGCATATATAAAGTAATCTGTAGGGAAAAAAGGGTGGAAGCTGTGTGTGTGTGTGTGTGTGTGTGTGTGTGTGTGTGTTGTATGTATGTGTGTGTTTCTGTTACCTACGTTGCTCTTCAACATCATTGATCCATTTCTGATGTGGGATGTCCTACTGCATATGTGTTGCTTTTATTCATTGATGAATAAAGCTTTTTCAGCTAATGGCTTAGTAGAGTGGAGCCAGGCAGGAAATCTGATCAGAGATATAGAAAGTAGGCAGAGCAAATGAGATGCCATATAGCTACCGAAAGAGAAAAATGCCCAGAGCCTTTATAAGTAAGCCACAGCCTCAAATGAATAGATATGGGTTAGTTTAAAATGTAAGAATTAGTTAATAAGAAGCCTGAGCTAGTTGGCCAACAATTTTGTAATTAATTTCTGTGTGATTATTTGAGTCTGAGCAGTTGGGAAATGAATGAGCAGTCTCCTACCACACATTTCCATTCCTATTAACAATGCATAAAATGGCTATTTTTTCCTCACTTGCATGATATTGGCACATATTTTTAGTCCATGCTAAAATGAAAGGTAAAAAATAATATTTCATTGTTTGTTTAATTTACATTTGATTATACTCTGCCTGTTTTCCTTTCTCAATTTAGTCAACTTTTCCACATACTTATGGATAAATAATATTTGTCATAAAGGAATAAGATTTCCCATCTTTTTTACTGAGAAAATTTTTCCTGCTTAGGTTTAGTAGTGACTTATAGATTGTTTGCCTTGAAGAAAGCTTCAAGATATAAAAGACAATATTGTGTTGGTTCTTGATACCAGGTCTTATTTATGAGATTTTTAGTGTATTACATCTTTATTAAAAGACCATGGTGATGGCTGTACTCAGTAAAAATGTATGTTACTGCTTTTGTGTCATAATTGGGATTTGAAAGTTTTTACTGTCATCCTGGCTGTTCTTCCTGGAACTCATCTGTAGACCAGGCTGGCTTAAAACTCACAGAGATCTGCATGCCTCTACCTCCCATGTGTTGGGATTAAAGGCGTGTGTCACCACTGGAAGGACTTTATTTTTTGTTAAATTTGGGAGAAGTAAAAGGAGAAGAAGGAGAGGTGCAGAAAGGGGAAGAACAGAGGGGTGAGAAGGTGGATCTCTATCTATCTATCTATCTTTCTATCTATGAATTTATCTTTCTAATTTATCATCTCTATGTATGTCACACTTAACATAGCACAATTATACTTTTACCTAACAAAGTTATTTCCTCGTTATTTTTATTGGGGGAAAGAGTATATTTTGAAAACAATGTGCAATGGCGCATATCTGCAACCTCAGAAATTAGGAGGAGAAAGCAGGAAGATTTATGTATTCTATTTATTTATTTGTATTTTTGGACCAACAGAGTGTCTGTGGAATCTGTGGAATGAAACCAACTTTATTACTATCACTGAACTTTTAGAAAACTAATTTATTAACTTGTCATGATATAATTCTGATTATCCTAGATCTCACTATGTAGAATTGACTGTCCTCAAATCATGGCATTTTTTAAATTATTCTTAATGATCTGGATCAATATCTTTAACCACATACAGCTGTATCATCATCTTTTGTGTTTTTCATTTTTGTTTGATAATATTTGTTTGATAATTTTTGTTTATCAACTTAGGAGGTCTAAAATGTCTTATTTTATTTTATATTTGATCACAGAATCCCTATCTGACTTGTGCACATGCAATAACTGGTTCATAGAATGAGTTTTGTTTCTTATCTTTTTAATTTTATGATACACTTTGAAAATTATTTGTTATTTTCTCTTCCTTAAAGATCTAGTCTTTTTTCCCTTCATGAGAAACTTTTATGGCTCTTTATATTACATTTCTGGTTGTTGACCTTTTTAAGTTATTTTATTTTCTAGATTGGACCTTAATACTTAATATGTCCTTAGAAATGTATCAATTTTTCTTAGATTATCTTTGGTTCCATTGATTTTATTTTTTGTATCTGTTTAGGAGTAATGTTTTTATAATATTCCTTAAGCATCCCGTGAATTTCATTAGGATCCATTATAACCCTGTTTTCTACATCTTTAAACTAATTGTTTTGGCTTTCTCTGCTGTGGTTAATTTTGATAGATATTTTTAAATCTTCTTTACATTTTCAACAAACTCTCTTTTCTTGTTTGTCATTTTATTTACCATTTTATCAGTTTTTCTCCTAATAATTACTATTTCTTTGTACCTGTTTTGATTTGGGTTTGTTCTGATTTTTCTAAAACGTTGGGGTATATCATTAGAACCTTTGAGATTTCTTTGATGCTTAACATAAATACTTGCAATTACAAACTTTCCTTAATACTTTTAGTATTATCACAGAAGTTAAGATACATTGTTGTCATTTTACTTAATTACACAAATTTCCCTTATATTGAAAATAGATATTTTTTCTTATACAATATATCCTGATTATACCTTTTATTTTTATGCTCTTCCAAGTTCATAACCACCTCCCCTTCTATCCAGATCCACTGTCTTTCTATCTCTCAAAAAATAGACGTTTAAGATATAACAACAAAACATAACAAAATAAAATATAGTGAGATAAAACAAAAACTCTCCCATGAAGTTGGACAAGGCAAGCCAAAAGAAGGCAAAGAAATCAGAGACTCATTTATTCACACCACTAGAAGTCTCATATAAATACTAAACTGAAAGCCATGATTGATATTTATCAATCATGTGTGTGTATGTGTGTGTGTGTGTGTTTGTATGTATGTAGTATGTATGCAGAGGACCTGGCACAGATTTGTGCAAACCCTTTGCATGCTGCTTCAGTCTGTGATTTCATATGAGCTCTGCTCCATTGATTTAGAGGGCCTTGTTCTCCTGGTATCCTCAGTCCCTTCTGGTTTTTGTTCTCGCTCTTCATCTTATTTTACAATGTTCCCAGAGCTCTGAGGGAGAGATTAGACAGAGACATCTCATTTACGGCTGTGTGTTCCAATTATCTCACCCTCTGCGTAATGCCTAGTGTGGCTATATGTATTTGCTCCCGTCTGTTGCAGGAGGAAGCATCTCCAATAATGGCCTAAAAAGGCACTGATCTAAGAGTGTAGCAGTATTATCTCTATGAATTATTTTATAGCTACATTTCTTTAAGACCGGTAGTGTTTTGTTTTTCCCTATGTCTCTGGGCTATCTAGTCTCTAGTTCTTGGTAATCCAAGTGATATTGGGTATGAGTTCCATGTTGTGGAATGGGCCTTAAATTAAATAAGACATTTTTTGGTTATTACCACAAGCATTGTACAACAAATTCCTAGCATATTTTGCAGGTACGGCAGTACTTTTGACAAAAAGTTTCGTGGCTGAGTTGGTCTATGCTTTTCTCTTTTGGTAGCCTACAGAGTAGCTTCTGGAATTACCAAAACATAAAGGTGAAGGTTCTTTGTGGACACCAACTTGACCTCTCCATATTTTATGAGTTGTATGTGTGCTCTCTTCAGCAATGGGACCTTTATGCCATTTTTTTCCCCCAGAGCAGCTTATTATCTCAGCAACAGAATGGGTTGTTTGGGAATTTCTGTGGGACTCCATTAGCCAAACAATTAATAGGAGGACATCCAACCCATTTTTTGGAAGCTTCGTTGGGTGACAAGAGATAGTCAGTTGGGACTCTGTTTCCCTCATTATTTGAAGACTTTATTTTAGTAATCTTCATATATTTAGGAAGTGCCACATTTTCATTATGTATTCTGTTGATGGACATCTAGATTGCTTCCGATTTCTGACTATTATGAATAAAGCTGCAATTAACATGGTTAAACAAGTGTCATTGTGATAGGGTCAAGCATCCTTTAGGTATATTCTCAAGAATGGTAAAGCTGGATCTTGGCATAGATTGATTTACAACTTTCTATAGGGAACTACCAGAGTGATTTCCACAATGATAGTACAAGTTTGCACCCTTATCAGTGCAATGGATGAGTCTTCCTCTTATCACACACCCTTATTGGAATATGGGTGACAGATGTGTGGCTTAGGCTTAGGGCCATTGGCTGTAGGATCAGGATTTATGCCTCCTATATGAAATGGCTTTTTGGAGCCCATTCCCTATGGAAGGATAGTTATATACATGGGGGAGGGCCTTGATCATGCCTCAAAGTGATGGGCCAGACACTGTTGACTTCTCATGAGAACCTAACCTCTCTGAGAAGTGGATGGGATAGGGTAGGGAGAAAGTAAGGGGTGTGGGAAGAGAAGATGGAGGGAGAACTGTGATCAGTATGTAAAATTAAAAAATGATTGTTATAAAAATAACAAAAAAAATAAAATCTTTAAAGATAAAAAAAAATCCTGGTTCACAGAAAAGTCTGTCAGATATTTTAGGCATGTAGGTAAGTTGGTTGTTCCTGCTGGTGACTGTCCAACTAGTTCACTGTTACTGTCATTTCTTAGTTGTGGAAGTTTTTGCTCTGTACTTCTAGTTTACACAAGTAGTATTATACACGTCTCACGTCTCTGATAAAGTTGAAGACTAAATAGGTAGAGTTATAGTTTTCCTTGTTATCAGACTCAGAGAAGAAACTCACAAAAAGGGTGTAGCTGTAGAAAGTCTTACAACTAGTGGTTTCTCGCCCACTGGGACGTGGCCTCTTATACTATATATGCTGATGTAGAGCATGTGTCTGGTCTCTTTTCTGGCCTTTCTGTTCTGTTTGTGGATTTCTGTTTCTGATCCCCTTTCAAGAAGAAAATTCTGATTTGTGAGTCTACCCCTAAATAAATAACCATCTATTTCTCAATTCTGACCTAGAGCGGGATTTCTTTTAAGCGTCCTTCATAAAATGTATAAGTTTGAGAGCTATAAAAAGATAGTTTGGGGTTGATATTATAAGTAATGATGGAAAGTAAATTTGGTACAACAGTTTGGACTCACCAAGATAGGATAGATAATGCAGAATATTATCTCAATTTGTCAAATGCTAATAGATTAGACATTGCTAATGTAATTCTTACATATATATTTGTATATAGTTATTATATATATTATATATGATTTTACTATGTTAGTTATAATCTTCCTTTCTATATCATTCTTTATTAGACAAAAATGTGAAAATGTTGTGTGATGTTTTGATTGTATTCTGAGAAATACAGTTTGCTTGGAGTCAGCAGATGGAGTAAGACACTAGTCTACCAAAACTAACCACATTAGAAGCGCGAGGACAGAGAGAAAGTAGTGACAGGGTTGGAAAAGATTTTTGTTTGGAGGAAGGGAAAGAGCAGGTAGGAAACGCTGGTGGGTTCTCTGCTTCTCTGATCTCTCAGGTTCTTACCCCAATATCTGACTCCTGAATTTTTATTGATAAAGAACTATTAGACTAATGCTTCACTTGTCAGAATGTGTATGTTTTTTGACAATGACATATGGTTTTCAATAGATATTTGGATCTTGCCTATAAATTCAATGAACTTTTCTGTTTTTTTAAATGCAAAATCAGGGTATTTTCAATTAAAGTAGTTATTACGAGTGGATTTCTAATTAATATATTTTCTTTAGTTGTTTTTCGACCTGGCTGAATTTGGTTTGTACCTCTCTATCTCTCCCATTCGTGTCTTAAGTTTGCAGTTTTCTGTTTTTGAACTTATTGTCTCCATTCCTTGCTTTCCTTGTTGACTTATTTCTCTCATTACATGAATTCTTTCTTGTGCTTTTATGTCTGAGACAACCTCTTTTATTCAGTGTCCAGTACGCCTGTTGAATATTTTCAGCAGTGGTGGCTCCGGTGAAATGAATTGCTCGAGTTTATATATGTCTTGAAATCTCCTGGTTCTTCATTGATTTTAAAATTTGGCTTCACTAGCTATAACAACTTGGTTATCACTTGCTCTCTCAGGCTTGATAAATCATACCATGATTCTTTGGCTCTAGGGTTGCAGTTCTTGTAGGTGAGTTGGTATTTCTCCATATATCTTACAAAATCACTATGATTGTTCTTTCCTTCCTTTTATGTGTGTATCTGAGTATGCCAAGAGAGAAGGTCAAACGACCACTTTAGGATATAGTTATTTTTATTATTATTTGTTGGCTAATGTACAATAATTTATAATGAACATTTAGCTTTAATGCAAAATGTGTATTTTTATAAAATATTTAAATATTAAATATAATAGAAACATTTAGACTATGTTTTCACAAAGAAAGGTAACATATGCTAGATAACTATTTTGTATCTTTTAAATAATTGTAGCTTATTATTAGCTTATCATATAAGGAAAATACATTTTTAAATTAGTTTTGTATGTCACTGATTTATACTTTCTGAGAAATTTTTAATACTAGCAATATTGCATATTTTTACAAAAATAGGAATATCCATCTATTATTTCTAACTAAATATATGTTTACTTTTCAAAATACCTTTATAGACACTGATGTATAAACAACATATATAACTTTCCACTTTTCAGTAGCTTAAGTAAAATTGGTGACAGTAAAGTATCTTGGAGCTTGAGTGATAATGTTAGCTTTTTTTAACACATTGTTTTTGTTTACTGAACTGATATTTAGAATTTCTTCAATTTTTTTTCTTTCTGTTTTTGTTTTGAAATGGGAACTCTTATAGCACATACTATCCTAGAACTTGGTATGGAATCAAGGATGACTTTGAACCCCCAGTTCTTCTGTCCTTATGTCCCAACTGATGGGATCATTGATAAATGTTATGAAGGCTGACTTTTAAAAATATTATTGAAGAAAATTGTTTTGTTTTCCTTCATGAATGCTACAGAGTCTATTTAATGGGACTGGGGTTGTTCAAAAAAATACTAGATTCATTCATGGCTTGTGTATCTATAAGACCGCAAAGTCCACTCCCACACTGACACATGTCCTCCAACAAGACCATAATATTTCAACTATGAGGCACCTGCTAATAGTGTCACTCCCTATGAGCCTATTACATTCTCCCTAGGGCCAATTACAAACTACCACATTCCAATTTCTGTCCCCATAATCTTGTAAAAAGTTCATAATGCAAAATGCATTCAGTACAACTTAAAAAGTTCCCATTGTCTGTAACAGTCCCAAATTTATTTACAACTCCAATGTTCAGTCTTTTTTTGAGATTGCCACAATCTCTTAACTGCAATAACTTGTAAAATCAAAATAAAAAATGAAAAAGCAGATTACATACGATGATAGTTTGAAAAATATCATCCTGAATGAGGTAATGTAGACACAGAAAGACAAACATGGTATGTACTGTCTTATAAATATATTAGCTGTAAAGTAAAGGTTAATCATGCTACAACCTTCAGAGCCAGTGAGGCTAAATAACAAGGTAGGCTCAAGGGGTGGAGCATGGATCTCTCTCAGAAGTCCTGGGTGGTCATGGGGTTGGTAGGGTTGGGATAGAGCGGATCATGTAGGAGGTGAAGGGACAGATTAACACAAGAGAGAAGTGGAATTGGAGGAAAATTCAGGACTAAGTAGAAACCTAGTTCAATGGAATTTCCCAGGAAGCAAAGAGGGTGACTTCAGTGAGGATGAATAGTAATGGGAAATAGGGAGCCTAAAGTAGCCATCTTCTGTAACCAGGCAAGTCTTCCAGTGGAGAGACTGAGACACCAACACAGCCACAAAACCTTCAACTTACTTTGTGTCCTACCTGCAAGATGTGCTGGGAGTGGTCAACCAAGGACTGGTCCAACTTCAGACCCATGCCTCAAGAGCAAGTCTGTGCCTGACACTTCTTGGATAAGCAGGATCCAGAGTCTGGATAACCCAGAGACCTATGATCTAAACATACATGACTGAAAAAAGTCAATGATTAGAATCCTAATGGTGGTCTGCTATCCTTGTAGAACAGACCCTGGCATAATCATCATCAGAGAGGCTTCATCCCGCAACGGATGGGAGCAGATGCGTAGACCCGCAGCCAAACATTAGGTGGAGGTTGGAGAATCCTGTGGAAAAGAGAAAGGAAGGATTGTAGCAGCCAGAGGGCTAAAGGAAACCACAAAAAAATGGGCCATAAAATCAACTAAGCAGGACTCATAAGGGCTCACCTAGACCATGCTGACAACCAGAGAGCCTGTATGGGTCTCCCCTGTGATCATTGCATATGCTATGGTTGTGTAGCTTGGTGGTGTTGCGGAACTGCTAAATGAGTGGGGACTGTGTCTGACACTCTTGCCTGCTTTTGGTATCCTTTTCTTTCTGCTGGGTTGCCTTAATATGTGGGGATGTGCCGTGATTTATTATAACTTCATTTGCTAGATTGGTTTACATCCCTAAGAGTCCTGCCCTATTCTGAAGGGAAAGGAGGAATGGGTCTGACTAAGAGAGGATGGGGGTGGGGGAAGGCTGGGAGGAAAAGAGGGAGAGATTCTGTGGTCAGAATGCAATATATGAGAGAAGAATAAATTCTAAAAAATTCTGCTGAAAAACATGAATGAAGATAAAGCAATAAAAAGAGCTAATAACTTTTATAGTAGTATATAATGGCTAAAACTATAAAAAAATACATAAATAAAAACCTTAAAAGTTATTCAAAATATATAACTACATGAACATATTTCTCAGGAGAAATAGCTACAAGTTTTATGATCTAGTATGATCATATAATGTTATGTTCATCTAATTATTTGTCACCTATCTTTTACTATTATGACTAATTAAATTTTAGCAAATTAAGAATAATTTCTCACATTTTAATGAACAGAAATTGGATAAGGTTATGTAATTAGTAATTGGACATAGATTAGTCATTTTCTTAGATACCTTTCTATTGTTGTATAGAGATACAATAACAAAGGCACATTGTAGAGGCAGGAGTCTTGGGGTGTTTACAGTTTCAGAGGATTAGTCCATAGCCATCACTGTGGGGAGCATATCACCAGGCATACAGGAAGGCAAGGCATGGCACTGGGTCAGTAGCTGAGAGCTTATATCCAGATCCACAAACAAGCAGGAGGCAGGGACAGTAACACTGGGAATGGTGTTAGATTTTGAAATCCCAGTGACACACCTCCTTCTACAACACCAGTGCGTCTAATCTTTCTCAAAAAGTTCCAACAACTGGACATGAAACATTCGGATATACAAATCTATAGTGGCCTTTCTCATTCAAACCACCACACCCATTCACTATCAAGTCATTAAAAATGTATCATTTGAATCATTATTGCATCATTAGAAAAGTGAGAACCAGCCAGACAGTGGACGCACAGGCCTTTATTCCCAGCACTCGGGTGGCAGAGGCAGGTGGATCTCTCTGAGTTCAAGGCCAAACTGGTGTACAGAGTGAGTTCCTGGACAGGCACGAAAGCTACACAGAGAAACCCTGTCTCAAAAAAAAAAAAAAAAACAAAGAATAAGAGGAAGAAGAAGAAGGTATCATTTGAGTCATTAATGCATCATTAAAAAAGGGAGAACCAGTGTGTGGGTGCACCACTCATGGTCCTGGTTCTCCCTTTTTTAATGATGCATTAATGACTCAAATGACCATGAGTGGTGCACCCACACACTGAGACAATGGGGATGTTCTATCGGGAACTCACCAAGGCCAGCTGGCCTGGGGCTGAAAAAACCTGGGATAAAACCGGACTTGCTGAACATAGAGGACAATGAGGGCTACTGAGAACTCAAGAACAATGGCAATGGGTTTTTGATCCTACTGCACGTACTGGCTTTGTGGGAGCCTAGGCAGTTTGGATGCTCACCTTACTAGACCTGGATGGAGCTGGGTGGTCCTTGGACTTCCCACAGGGCAGGGAACCCTGATAGCTCTATGGGCGGACAAGGGAGGGGAACTTGATTGGGGGAGGGGAGGGAAATGGGAGGTGGTGGCGGGGAAGAGACAGAAATCTTTAATAAATAAATAAACGGAAAACAAGAATTTGTGAAAAAAAAAGGGGAGAACCATCCTGGCAGTGGTGGCAAGACAGAGGCAGGCCTATCTCTATGAGTTCAAGGCCAGCCTGGTCTACAGAGTGAGTTCCAGGACAGGCTCCGAGTATATTTTCTGAGTATCAGTGTCTACATGTTATGTGTGAGCACACTGTGCCAGTAGTATAAGTGCCTTATATAAGACCATGTGTTTACTGCAAGCAACTCTTTTTCTTTTTAGTTTAATTAATTAATTAATGTGCATATATAAGTATGTGCATGTATTGTGGGATGTATGTATGGATTGGTATGGGTATGCCATAAGCCACATCTGGCAATCAGAGGAAGCTTCCAGGTGATAACTAGTTCTAGGGTTTGTGGCCTAGGATTGAAATCAGATTATTCTTGGCAGCTGGTTCTTTTAACCACTGCACTCTATATCCTTGTCTTTCTTTAAACTGAACTTCCCTGTTGACTTTTATTTAACAACTGGAGTGTTCTCTACAGTTTCTTTTAATTCTGAGTATGGTTTTTCTCTTTTTTGTTTGTTTGTTTTAGTATTAGCCATACAATCACCTCACTTTAGCTTTGTTTGATGAGCACACCATCATCATATTTATACCTTACCTATCTCTTTCCTCCCAGGATATATTGATTATGGTTTTTTTCCCTTTTTATAGTACAGAGACAGAAAATGTCAGTATTTGTAGACATGCTGTAGAATGAGAAACATTTGTGAAAAAGTTGTATTTTTCTACTTTCTATTACTTGAGACTGGACATTTGACCAAAGGCTACCTGGGACCAGTAATTTATTCCAACACCAAAACGAATCTGATAATTGTTGATTGTTGAGAACATTTAATTTTGTAATATGGGTAAGGTACTGAAAACCTTTTAAGGAAAGTGAAGACAGACCTGACAAGTCTATATTAGAAATGATAGAGTGGTGGCTTTGTCAGCCCTGCTTCATTTCTCATGGCTCTAAGTCAGTTACCTACTCCTGTGGTCTCCTTAATAAACTACCACTCACATTGGCTGTTATTTACTAGGAATTCTCAGCACTGGCAATTTTATATTTATTCCCATATATGTGAACTTTATCCTCCATTATATAACATAAACTGGCTTATTTTGTTGTACCAATAACCTTAATTTAGCACACTCAATATGGGTACCTAATCATTCTAGAGGAGCCAGTGTGACTTCTTCAACTGACTCAGACTACAGCTCTTTTAAGATTTTGACCTTGTGAACTAGAGAAATAACTTATTGGTTAAGAACACGGATGTCAGGTTCCAAAAGACACATTTTGCTACAAACATATGTGTCCGGTGACCCACAACTGCCTGTAATACTAGCTCTATAGCATCTAACACCCTATTCTGGTCTTGGGGCAGTGGTACCTGAATACACACATTTCAGCAAAACGCACATCTATTTATACATTTTTGAAAAAAAGTGTCTGTAAGATCAAAATATTTAGAAAATAAATTCTCACTTCAGTGTAAGTTCTGATCTCATTCATAAGTTAGTCACAAATGTTGTTCACAGTGGATTATTGATTTGTAGTACTCTGATGAGGAAAACTAAGTCACATTCTCTAGGCTGGTACTACCTGCCGAGTCTAAGACTACCATATAGTCCCAGATATTGCCAAATTATATCAGTTATATTTCTTGGTTTTCTCTAAGTAGGTTTCAGGTCTTGAATATTATGCGTGTGCTTTCAACTAATATTTGAGAAGGTAAATGTCAGGTTGTCTAAATGATAGGAATTCTTTTTTGAGGTGTCATACAAAACACGTTGCATAAGCTATGAAAAATAATATAGATGATGAATGTTAAAATGATGCTTTTCAAAGGGAGGCACTGTTAAAAACCTGTTTTGTGTCCATGAACCATTGGCAATTTTTAGGTGTGTGCTAATTCCATTATCAACTCTTAGGGAACTGTAACATGGTTTTTGAATTCTTGGATATCTTGGCTACATATAACCTTTTAGCTAGTGATTGACAGCTATAGAAAGGAACTGAACCAAATTGTTAGAGGTCAGTTTTAGATCTATACCATAGTTAACGTTATGTGTTTTCACTTTTCTTAAATCTGCCATGGTAATATTAAGTCTTGCTGAATCTAAATTCTTACTTTAAGATAGTCACAAACAGATTTACAACAAGACAATAATTACCATTGTTTTTGGAAATTAAAAATTCTTGTTATTTCCATCCGTGTTCTTTCATACTTCCATGTGCTCTTTTATTCATAGCAAATCATACTTCCAAAAGAGAAACCTTCACTATGTACAAAATGTTTTCTAGTCCTTATTTCATATACCACATAACTGGTTAGCATTTTCTACTATTAGATCACGTGTTTTATAGAAATAGTCAATGCATTTACATCTTTTATCAATATGCTTCCAACATTATTTAAACCTTCATTTTCTAAAGCATAAAAATGCTTCCAAACATATATCAGTTATAATATTGAAATAAAAACTTTATAAAAATGAAGAAATGCATACTTTTAAATAGTAACAAAATGGTTTCGTAGAGTAAGCAATTACCTCAATGTGAATAAAACTATAAAATCTATAATCCAAAGGGATTAAGGACAATTTGAGAAATGACAGCAGTACCAAGATAAGAATATGAATCATATCTTGTAGCAAGGATTGATTTTGGTAAAATTTACCTCAGATATAATACAAAATAGCTATGAACTTCTTAAGAAAAACCAAGAGTGTCCTTTCTCACCATCAGTCTGGGATTCTATTTCAAATACTTCACAAATAGAGGAGGTTCTCTAGAATTTGGGACTTTTCAGCTTTAGTGTCACAAGAGTTTGTCAATAAGAGTTTTAAAGAATATTTGATATTTGAAATTTTTTGCAGAAAGGAGATAACACCCAAAAGTAGCAGTGCCTGGCCAATGACTCTGTGATGGATCAAATATACCTGTGATATATTGTAGAAAATATTATTATAAATACTAATGTTAAAATAAATATAATAAAAGTAAAACCAACACCCTTTTCAGGATATAAGAAATATTATGAATATATGAGGTCTTCTTGTTTTATTTACTTTTAAAAGCCATGTGGCTTAAGCATCTACTAAGCAGTTAGATAGATGTGAATTCTGAGAAATTTTTCTATTTTGTTGATGGTTATGAATAGAAAAAAGCAGTTGGTTGGCATATTTAATGTTTTCAATAAGTGAGCAAAGTTGAAGATTCCTCTATCTGATTGCTGAATATGAATTTTGATCAAGAACTTCCTCTCAATTTGATGAAAGTCACATATATTTCTCCCTGACTCCAGGCTTCTGACCTCCTTTTTCTTCAACCATTTACTTTATAAAATTTGCAGTTTTAAATTACCTTCCTGCCCTTTTAAAACTCAAACATTTTTTAAACATCTTGCAATTTCACAGCCCAGGAATATCCTTTTTCCGGGAATCGAGAGGAACATATGAAATGTGCACACCAAGGCGAGAACAGCCTGACCTCCCTGTTTATCTGTAGGGATAGGACCCTAACCTTGAAGCTCCTACCTCCTCAATAGGCTTCCTTGCTCAGAAAAAGAAAGTCATCCCTTACCATGAAAATATTAAAAAATGTTTGTAATTGGAGTAAAACTAATGCATAAACATCAGAGGCAAATCCCCATTTTAACCCCAGCTTGGGATAACTCCTGCTTCTTTTTTTCCACAGAATTCAATTCAGATGAATACAGTTTCTCCTTCTTAATGACAACAGTCATAAAAAAATGCTTTTCTGGTCTATGAAACTTTTCTCCATACAGTTTTGTTTCCACAAAAAGTACTTGAAAATAAACATAGACAATGATAACTAAAGCAACATGAGGACTCGGAGAAAATATGTGTTCTTTTGAGATGATAGGCAAGACAAATACTCTCTGACAAAGAGATATCAGAACAGAAACATAAAAGAGAACAGAGACATGGGCATCAGTTACACAATATGTGAATCTTACTGACAAGAACAAAATACTAAATGATATCACTTCTACAAAAAGCCTGAAAAAGACAAAGGAGTTCATGATTTCCACAGAACACCATTATGTGTGAACTCATCAAAAGTCCCACTCTGTCTTTTTCAGAGTAGGAAACTGAGGCACATGGTAGTTTGTTGCTTGATGTAGAATAAAAGTATGTTTTTTAATATTAAGGGACTTTAATAATTAATGTCATCTGCTATTTCTGTTAAGAACTTGTCAACTAAGCCAGAGTACGTGCCTTTAAGGATGCATTTAGGATGCAGAGGAAAGCAGATTTCTTAGTTTGAGGCCAGCCTCGGTTACAGAGCTAGTTCCAGGACAGTAACAGCTACAGAAAGAAACTATTTCTCAAAAAAAAAAATCAAAAGAAATGAAGGAAAGAAGGGAGGGAGGGAGGGAGGGAGGGAGGGAGGGAGGGAGGGAGGGAGGGAGGAGGAAGAAAGACAGACAAACATTGTCAACTAGAATCATCTTGACAGGCCCATATTATCAATCTTCCCTCTCTTTGACTAGACTCCAGGAGCTCAGGCCAGTGCTTAGCTGTGGATCTCTGTATCTGCCTCCATCAGTTACTGGATTAAAATTCTATGATGACAATTAGGTTAGTCATCAATCTGATTACCAGGGAAGGTGAGTTCACAAACCCTTTCCAAAATTGCTTAGAGTTTTAGCCGGGGTCATCCTTGTGGATTCCTTAGAATTTCCCTAGTGTGTATGTATGTATGTAAGTATGTATGTGTACATATATAAGTATGTATATGTAAATGTATGTATATATGCATATATATATATATTCTTTTTTTTTTAGAGGAAGCAGTAACTTTGCTGAGGTCTCTTCTAGAAGTTAGGATGAGGGTTGTTTACAGGAGCAGAATAAGCACAAAGGCAGTTGAAAGGTCATGCCCCCTGGGGTGATGACTCCAGAACCTCAAAACCTGTCTTTGTGCGTTGTAGCAAGCTGCGTGGTATCACACCTGATGGAGATGTATAATCAACTCCCGAGATGGCTAAGGCCTGACCTATGCTATGATCATGCAATGATTATCAGCTGCTTGCATATGCGTGAACCTATGGGCAGTGCCCACCTGGCAGTTCAGGGTTGGCAGCCCATGCCTACTTAAGGGCTGGGAGAGGTTTTCCCGAGAGAGGGAAGAGAGGAGAGAGGAGAGAGGAGAGAGAGGTCAAAGAGAGAGAAGAGAGGAGAGAAAGAGAAAGAGAAAGAGAAAGAGAAGGAGAAGGAGAAGGAGAAGGAGAAGGAGAAGGAGAAGGAGAAGGAGAAGGAGAAGGAGAAGGAGAAGGAGAAGGAGATGAATTGTTGTGAATAAAGTCCTGAAAACTCCTGCAAGAAGAGCTCCGGTGGTCGTGTCATCCTTGCGGGTCGAGGGTGGCCACGACAGTGCATGATTTCCTGGCAGCTGCCCCTCTTCTCGAATGTCTTCCAGGAAGCTTGCCTGGTCTCTTGCATCTTTCAGACCTCTCTTCCTGCTATCCCAGGCAGTCTCTGTTTCTTCGGAAGTTCCTACTGGTTATGCAGCTTTGGGAGGAAGGGGCTGTGAATCTGGTCAGCATTAGGGAATTCTAAAAACTTCTTTTGTTAACTTTTTATTTATTTTACATACCAACCCCAACCACAGTTTCTCCTCCCTCCTCTGATCCTGTTCCCTCCCCCATGCACCTCCTTTCTATCTCCCCATCCACTCCTCAGAAAGGATAAGGCCTCTGCCCACTGTGTGTCAACAAAGCCTGGTACCTCAAATTGACACAGGAAAAAGCTCCTCCCACCTGCATCAAGGTTGAGTAAGGCTTTAAACTGTAAGGAATAGTTTCCAAAAGCCACCTCAAGCACCAGGGACAAATGCTGGTCCTACTGCCAGGAGTACCACAAACAAACGATGCTTCATAACTGTTAGCTGCATGCAGAGGGCCTAGGTTGGTCCCTTGCAGGCTCTCTAGCTGTCAATCTAGAGTCCTTGAGCTCCTACAAGCTATCTGTGGGTTTCACCTTTATGGTCTTGTCACCCCTTTCTCCGATAATCCCTCCTCCATTTCTTTGACTGGACTCCAGGAACTTGGAACATTGCTTTGGCAGTGGGTCTCTGTTTCTGCTTCCATAAGTTAAATGATGAAGGTTATTTGATGACAATTACTGTAGTCACCAACCTGATTACAGGAGAAAGCCAGTTAAACACTGTATCCACTGTTGCTGGGCTCTTAGCTTGGGTCATCCTTCTGAATTCCTGGGAGTTTTCCTGGCAACAGGTTACTCCCTAACCCCATAAAGGCCCCTCTATCAAGATAAATCTTTCATTGCTCTCCATGTCCATCCCTCCCCCAACTCAACCATTCCTCACAGTCCCATTCCCCAGTCCCTCCATTCTACCCCTCCTCGTCTCAGTTTCTCAGTTTACCCAGAAGATTTTATCTATTTCCCCTTTCCAGAATGAGCCCTGCATCCCTCTTAGGGTCTTTCTTTTTACCTACCTTCTCTGGGGTAGTGGGTGGTAGCCTGGTTATCTTTTGCTTTGCATCTAATATCCACTTAAAAGTGAGTACATATAAAGTTTGTCTTTCTTTATCAAGGTTACCTCACCTAGGATAACTTTTTTCTAGTTCCATCCATTTACTTGCAAATTTCATGATGTCATTGTTTCTTGCCCCTGAGTAATACTCCAATGTGTAAGTGTACCACATTTGTCTTGTCCATTCTTCAGTTGAGGGACATCTAGGTTGTTTCCAGGTTCTGGCTATTATGAATAATGCTGCTATGAACATAGTTGAGCAAGTGTCCTTGTGGTATGATTGAGAATTCTTTGGGTTTATACCCAAGGATCTTATCACTGGGTCTTGAGGTACATTGATGCCTAATCGTCTGAGAAACCTGCATACTGATTGTTCAAAGTGGCTGTACAAGTTTACAGTTTTACCAGCAATAGAGGAGTGTACCCCTTACTCTAAATTCTCTCCAACATAAGCTGTCGTCAGTGCTTTTGATAGCAGCCATTCTGAGAGGAGTAAGATGATATCTCAGAGTTGTTTTGATTTGCATTTCCTTGATTATTAAGGATGTTGAGCATTTCCTTAAATGTCTTTCCTTCATTTGATATTATTTGCTGAAAAATTTATCTTTAGAGCTGTACCCTATTTCCCATTTTTAAATTATTTAAATTGGATTATTTGATATTTTAAATTAATTTTGGTGTATGGTTCCTATTCAAAAAATTGTCCATTTCTTTTAGAATGTCCAATTTTGTGGAATACAGATTTTTGAAGAATAACTAATGATTCTCTGGATTCTTTTAGAATGTCCAATTTTGTGGAATACAGATTTTTGAAGTATAACTAATGATTCTCTGGATTTTCTAAGTGTCTGTTCTTGTGTCTCCATTTTCATTTCTGATTTTGTTAATTGGGATATTTTCTCTCTACCTTTTAGTTAGTTTGGATAAGGATTTGTCTATCCTGTTGAATTTTCTAAAGAACCAACTCTTTATTTCATTGATTGTTTGTATTGTTCTCTTTGTTTCTATTCTTTGATTTCAGCCCTCACCTGTAACCTACTCCTCCTGGATTAGTTTGCTTCCTTTAGTTCTAAAGCTTTTAGTTGTGCTGTTAAGTTCTTTTTGTGAGATTTCTTCAAATTCTTTACATAGGTATTTAGTGCTATGAACTTTCCTCTTAGCACTGATTTCATAGTGTCCCATATGTTTGGGTATGGTGTGCACTCATGTTCATTGAGTTCTAGGAAGTCTTTAATTTTTTTTTATTTCTTCCTTGACCCAATGATGATTAAGTTGAGCATTATTCATCTTGCATGAGTTTGTAGGCTTTCTGTAATTTGTATTGTTAAATTCTACCTGTAAGCCATGATGATCTGATAACATACAGAGGATTATTCTACTTTTTTGTATTAGTTGAGATTTGCTTTGTGACTGAGTATGAGGTCAATTATAAAGAAGGTTCCATGAGGTGCTGAGAAGAAGGTATATTCTTTTGTGTTTGGCATGTTCTATAGATTTCCGTTAAGTCCATTTGAGTCATAACATCTGCTGGTTGCCTTATTTCTTGGTTAAGTTCTTGCCTGGAAGTCCTGTCCATTTGTGAGACTGAGATATTGAAGTGTTCCACGATTAGTGTGTGGAGTCTCATGTGTGATTTAAACTTCAGTAATGTTTCTTTTACAAATGTGTGTGTACTTGTATTTGGGGCATAATTTTCAGAATTGAGACTTTATCTTGATGCATTTGTCCTATGATAAATATTCTACAAATAAGTATACTTTCATAAGGCTGCTTCATATAATCTTAGATTTGTATAAACTACCTCTATCCTGTAGTCTCCTATCCTGACTAAACCTTTATCCCCAATTATCAGCCCCACCATTTATTGTGGCTGTTTATTTTCTTCTCTAATTTAAATATATTTTTTTGGTTTGTAAGATTGTAGACATCCAAATAGCTTTTTGTACAGCTATTTAGTTTAGGCCCTTTGACAGCCTTCAGTCCCATTCACCACCCTTTACTGCTCTAGTTGGCACTATAAACCTGGAGAGTAGGACCTATAAAAGAGGTGGACTAAAGACTCATGCAGTAGCCAACTTTATTCAGAGCACAAGGCAATGACTATCTGATGGCTAAGAGAAGTCACACGAGTAACGTTCTCATGAGTTTAAATACTCAGAAATCTCACATGACTCCATTCTTGGACTGTTTTGACAACTTGAACCTTTCTGCTCCCAGTATTCTATTTCCACCTCCATTTTATTCATATTTTAGTATCTACCTTTGCCTAAATTATCTAATCCTAGTGGCCCATTTCTTGTTTAATGCTTTCTCATGGGCTCTAGTTTCAGCAGAGACAATATTGTTAAAAAGTGATTTTGCAATTTTTTAAAGGACTGCTGTCTTTATCTCTTCATGAAGTTCCATAAAACCGATTTCTATCCTCTTATTACGTAAATCGGAAATACTTCAACATTTATGTCTTTGCAGCGAGGATCTTTTTAAAATATCACATTCTTACTACTATTCTTTTAGATAAAATAGCATTCCTTAAAAAAATTCTCGTGTATATTGCACCAATTTTCCTTTGTTTTCTTTCCCCCAGTCTCCGTACTCCATCTCCCCTCTCCCCTAAAGCAAATCTCCCTATGCCTTTATTCAGAAAAGAGCAGGGCTCTCAGGAACATCAACCATATATGGCATAGCAACCTATAATAAGACCAGGCACACATAATCACATTAGGGATGGACAAGAGAAACTAGGAAGGGGAAAAGGATCTCACAAGTAGGCAAAAAAAAAAAAAAGAGTCATAGACAGCCCCCAATTCCTCTGTTAGGAATCTCACAAGAACACCAAGCTACTTAGTCACAACATATATAGAGACAACCTAGGTCAGACCCTGTCATATATATGGGTTTCTATTGCTCTGAAAAGACAGCATTACCACAGCTAGTCTTATAAAGAAAACATGTAATTGGGGTGACTTCCTTATAGTTTCAGAGCGTTGGTGCAATGCCATCATGATGGGTAGCAGGTAGCAAGCAGGCAGATGTGGCACTGAAGCAGTAGCTGAGAGTCCTACATTCTGCAGGCAACAGGAAGTTGATTTAGACACTGGGCAGTATCCTGAACATAGGAAACCTCAAAGCCCACTCCACAGTGACACACTTCCTCCAACAAGGCCATACCCACTCCAAAAAAGCCACACCTTCAAATAGTGCTACTCCTTATGAGATTATGGAAGCCAATGATGTACAAAGTACCACATTCCACTCATTGGCTCCCAAAAACTTGCAACAATATCATAATGCAAAATGCACTTAGTCCAACTTCAAAAGTCCCCACTGTTAGAGAATATTATTTTAAGGTATGTTGCTTTGGCTTATGCTGCATTTGTTTAACTCAGTGAAGCTGTGATTCTTTGCCTGTCTAGAACACCTGATGGTCTAATAAAGAGTTAAATGGCCAATAACAAGGCAGGAGTAAGGATAGGTGGGGCTGGCAGGAGAGAGTACAAAAAGGAGAAAGGAGGAAAAAGAGGAACAAGAGAACAAGCAGAGGAGGACACGTAGCTATACAACAAGCCACAGAGAAAAAAGTAAACAAAGATATAGAAAAATAAAAGCCCAGAGGCAAAAGGTAGTTTGGGATAATTAAAGTTATAAAAAGCTGGCAAAAAAACAAGCCAAGCCAAGCCAAGAACAGGCATTCATAACTAAGAATAAGCCTCTGTCTGTGATTTTTTTGGTAGCTGGGAGGCGGGTCCCTCAAAAAGCCAAAAGAGTAAAATATCACACATGACCCAGTAGTATCAGAGCCTCAACAATGTTTTAAAGTCCAAAGTTCAGAAACTCTTCTGAGATTCAAGCAATCTCGTAAGTGGTAATTACCTATAAAATAAAATTTAAAAACAGATCTCATACTTCTAGCATATACAGAATAAACATTACCATTTTCAAATGCAGTAAAAGGAACATATCAAAGAAATACTGGACCAAACCAAAAGCGAAAACCAGCTGAACAGACACCAAACTCTTTATCTTCATGTCAAAATACTCTTTTGATCTCCAACTCCATCCAATTTTGCTTAATGTAATACACGTAAGGTATCCAGGTATCCAAAACTGTGGCTTCTCTAAAATCGTGGGGTCTCATAGACAATTTAGGTTTCAACTTCACACCTTCATGCAATGGCCTTTCTTATAGGCCTTAATTCAGGGATACCCTTGACATGTCTGGCCTCACTGACTTTCTTTAGGCATAGATTCAAATTCCATAACACATATCTTCTATCCTTAACATTAAAGCCAGAACCACATGACTGAAACTACCAAGTTCTGCTGCTTACTGTAACTGGAATATGGCCCCCATATTCAATTACATCTTCATTAACTTTCTGTCCTTTACTAACAAAGCTTGGCTATCCGAGAAGGTGCTCTGTAGACAAGGCTGACCACAAACTGAGAAACCATCATACTGATTTTCAAAGTGGCTGTACAAGTTTGCTCACACACCAGCAATGGAGGCTCTATATACCTCATCAGCTCCATGTTCTCATCAGTATGAGCTTTCACTAGTGTTTTTCATCTTGCTCATTCTTACAGGTGTAAGACGGAATATCAGAGTCATTTTAATTTGAATTTCTCTGGTGGCTAAGGATGCTGAACATTTCTTTAAGTGTTTCTTAGTCATTTGAGATTCTTCTGTTGAGAATTCTCAGTTGAGATCTTGCCCCATTTTTTTAAAAGTGGGTTGTTTGGTTTGTTGCTATCTAGTTGTTTGAATTCTTCATACATTTTTTTTTTTGCTTTTCTTCATTTTTTTTTATTGAGAAAAGAAAAAAAAGTTTCAGCCTCCTCCAAGCCTCCCATTTCCCTCCCCCTCCTCCCACCCCTCTTCCCCTCCCCCCACTCCTCTCCCCCTCCCTCTACAGTCTGAAGAGCAGTCAGGGTTACCCGCCCTGTGGAAAGTCCAAGGTCCTCCCCCCTTCGTCCATGTCTAGGAGGGTGAGCATCCAAACCGGCTAGGCTCCCACAAAGCCAGAACATGAAGTAGGATCAAAACCCCGTGCCATTGTCCTTGGCTTCTCATCAGCCCTCATTGTTCGCCATGTTCAGAGAGTCCGGTTTTAGCCCATGCTTTTTCAGTCATAGTCCAGCTGGCCTTGGTGAGCTCCCAATAGATCAGCCCCACTGTCTCAGTGGGTGAGTGCACCCCCTGTGGTCCTGAGCTCCTTGCTCATCTTCTCCCTCCTTCTGCTCCTCATTGGGACCTTGGGAGCTCAGTCCAGTGCTCCAGCGTGGGTCTCTGTCTCTATTTCCATCCATCACCAGATGAAGGTTCTATGGTGATATGGAAGATATTCGTCAGTATTGCTATAGGATAGGGTCATTTCAGGTTCCCTATCCTCAGCTGCCCAAGGAACTAACTGGGGACATCGCCTTGGGCTCCTGGGAGCCACTCTAGTTTCAAGTCTCTTGCTAACCCTAAGGTGGCTCCCTTAACTAAGAATTGTGCTTCCGTGCTCTCCTATCCAACCTTCCTATATCCCAATCATCCTGTTTCCCCAAGTTACCCCCATCCTCCCCTTCTCACTTTTCTCTCACCATCTCCCCTTACCCCCCTCCCACCCCACCCCCCAAATCCCAATTTTCTCCCCAGCAATTTTGTCTACTTCCCATAGCCAAGAGGATAACTATATGTTTTTCCTCGGGTTCACCTTATTTAGCTTCTTCATACATTTTTATAGTAACGCTCTGTCTGATGTAGAGTTGATGAATATCTTTTGCCACTGTGTAAGTTGTCATTTTACTGTACTATTGACAGTGTTCTTTGCCTTATAGAAGCTTTCAGTTTCTTGAGGTTCCATTTATCAATTGTTCATCTTAGTTTCTGTACTTTTGGTGTTCTGTTCAGGAAGTCTCCTGTACCAATGAGTTCAAGGCTATTAGCAAATTTCTCTTTCATCAGGTTCAGTGTATCTGATTTTATATTGAGGTATTTGGTCTGCTCGGGCTTCAGTTTTGTGAAGGGTGATAGATATGAATCTATTTTCATTCCTCTACATTCTGACATCCAGTTAGACCATCATCATTTATTGAAAATGCTGTCTTTTTTCATTGAATCTTTTTTTCTGGCTTCTTTGTTAAAAATCAGTTGCCCATATGTGTGTGGATTTATGTCTGGGAGTTCAGTTTGATTCAATTGATCAATATGTCTGTTTTTATGCCAATTCCATATGGATTTTATTACTATAGTTCTGTAGATGAACTTGAAATCAGGGAAAGTGATACCTCTGGAAATGCTTTTATTGTGTAGGATTGTTTTAGCATTCCTGTTTTTTTTTTCCATATGAAGTTGAAGATTGTTCTTGCAAAGTATGCAAAGAATTTTGTTGGGAATTTTATGAAGATTTCATTGAATCTGTAGATTGCTTTCGCAATTTGACCATAGAATATCATTTCTTAATGTTGTTAAATATTTAGTCAGTGTTCAAATTTCCATGAATAATTTTTTAATTTTTGACAATCAATTTCTAAACAATACCCATATGATATTATAGTTCATTTTAGTCTATTGTCTCTTTTTTAAAACAATTTGAGTCTTTTTTATGTAAATCAAACACTTTATTATTTGTTTGTTTGTCTGTTTCACAACCTAGCCTCAGTTGCCTGACCTTCTTATCTTCCCAGTACCTTCTTCCTACCTCCTGTGTTACCACCCCATCCCCCAATCCACTCTTACTTTACTTAACTTTGCATCTGTTCAGGAAATGGCAGGTTTTCCATGAATATCAAATCACTGCCTATCAAGCTACAGTAGGACTAAGCATTGCTTCATGTATTGAGGCTTGGTGAGGTGACTCTGTATGGGGAATAGGGGCCCAAAAGCCAGTAAAAGGGTTGGAGACAGCCCCTGCTTCCACTATTAAAAGTCCCATAACAGGACCAAGCTATACACTATAACATATATGCTGAGTGCCTAAGTAAGCTTCTTGCAGGCTCCCTGGTTCTTGGTTCAGTTGCTGTGAAGGCCTACAAGCTCTATGAGGTTAATGTCGGGTGGACTTACTCATCTGGCATGAGTTTTAGGATAGAGTACTCATTGGTTGGCCACTCCTTCAATCTCTGGGCCATCCTTACCACAGAACATTTGTAAGCAAGATAGACTGTAAGTCCAATGTTGTGACTGGGTTGCTTTTCCACTTTAAGTCTTGCCTGGTCCAGTTCGTTGTGGCACAAGCCTTTAATCTCAGCACTGTGGAAGCAGAGGCAGGCAGATCTCTGTGAGTTCAAGACCAGCCTGGTCTACAAGAGCAGGACAGGTTCCAAAGCTACAGAGAAACCCTGTCTCGAAAAGCAAAAAGAACAAATAAATAAATAAGTCTTGCCTGGTCACAGGAGATGGCCAGTTCAGGCTACATATCTGCCATTGCTCAGATTTTCTTGGTGAATTGTGGGTGGATAGGGATGGGACTGTGAGTGATCAGGTTGGGAGAGAAGGAGAATAAGAGCAGAGAAAGAGACTACTAGAAAGGTTGGACATTTTAAGAACAGGTAAAACCTAATGCATGGGAATCTCCCAAGAATCTATAAGGATGACTCCAGCTAAAAACTTCTAAAACAAAACACCTTTTAATGTTAACATTCTATTCTGTCTTAGATGTTTTGTAAATGGAATGTAAGAAGTCTCTTGGTATTCAAAGTTTTAAATGCCCACTTTTTTTTTTTTAACTGGCATGACAGACATGCTGAATGACTTCCAGTTCAGTAGATGGAAGTGCAGCAAGAGGGGAGGCGTGGCTGGAACAAGCAGTAAGAACCCAGTGTAAAGTAGTCACTCAGATACAGCCGTAAAATCAATAAAAGCAAATTGTTTGCAGCTGCTCACCAAGAAGTTCTTGATAAACAAGAATTTTGCCATTAAAGAATAGAGAATAAGAGGATGCTACAAAATAGTTTCTGGTTCTCCACAGATAATCCCAAATGGGGTAATCACTTCACCTGCACCCTCTCTCTGATGCTATCACGTTAAACTTTTGAAAGAAATTTCTGGTGCACAGCAGTGATTGAAGTCACTCTCCAAATGCTTCTCCCAAGCTTTGTACCATATTTTCATCTCTTTTCCCCTTTGAGATACTAAAGCAATAAAAATAAAATGAACATGGAACAATGATGCTCATGTACAGATGTTAATTGCAAGAACTATAAAAAGTAAAATTTTCAATCTGTAGGAAAGTAATTTCAGAAGCCCATCTTTCCCAGAAAATCAGACTGAATGGCCTGAAGAACTTATTTGATTAAGAGGATGTGATTAAATTTACTGGGAGACTAATAGTACAAGGAATGGGGTGGAAAGTTTTAAATGATGTGATGGAGAATTTCTAGCAAGTTAACTTGTGCAGGTAAAGCCAAGGTGTCTGACTTCAGGTGAACTACTGAACCCAGGGCACAGTATTATGAAGGTATTAAAAATGTTTCTTTACATTTTCTAGGTTCAATAGGAAAGAAAATCATAAACAAAAGCTTGAACAACACACACTAATTAATGTAAGATATAACAGTGTGCTGTGGGCTAAATATGCCATGGAAGATCAGAGGACATCTGGCTGCGGAATTCATTTTTGTGTTCCCCTGTGTAAATAATTTGATGCTATTCTTTTTCTTTGGTGAAATGAAGATTTAAAAATTCTACATAGAAATAGAAGGTCTGTTGTCAATATTAAATAATAAAATATGGCTATTTATATGATATAAGACTTGACATTTGGGAAAGAATAACAAGTATACGTCCCTTAAACAAAGCCATCATTACTATCATAGTTCCAAGATTACTAGACATTAAGTTCAGCTCTTCCAATCACAATACTTGTAATTGGGAAGAGGAAGCTCTTATTATTATTTTTGTCATTACTGTGTATTATTTTGTGATTTTGAAATCACTTTATTTCTTTACCAATGGTTGTTCAATTAGGTGTATATTCATAAATGTGGAGAAAAGATCTTTTTCCAGAATTTTACCAACATGGTTTCAAATAAGTATAAACACTCCTGGTGAATTCTGAGTTTTGTAGTTGTTTTCCCTTTGAGTTAGGGGATGTTCTGAACTTCCAGCTAATCATTTTAAATTTGTATGCAGTTCATTAAGGTTTGCTAGACTGAATCATATATTTTTTAGTTAAGTGAGGTAGAGACAAGTACACTTTAAAACCATGACTATCACAGCTTTCAGTCTGTTATATATCTCCCGTAAGTGTTTGTTATGGGTGATAATAATGATGCTACTGGGTCTATTCTGAACTCTATGGATCCAGCAATCATTCTGAGGCTGTTTTGAAGTTTTATGTAATATTCTTCTGGTGTCATATCTTCAGAATATACAGCTGGGCCACATTATACCAGGCATGCATCTGTGGCAACCATGCTTTGTATTATTGCTCATTTGTTTCTCCCTCTGCCTACTCATCTGTTTTCCTGGCTCTGACTTTTAGCTTCATTGGTCTAAGCATGTATTGTCCTTGGCTGTTTCCTTTGCATTATTTCTTTTGTTTCTTGATTTCTGGTCACTTTGATGGCATTTGTGGAACACTGAGCAGTCATTAATCCCCTCTGTGTGTTGCTTAGTAAGAACCCAATTCTCCACACAATTAAGAAAACAAAACAAAACAAACCCGTTCGGCTTTGAATAAAAGCCTTTACCACAACTTATTCTTGATTTAGGAAGCTTTCAGTTTATGACAGGGAAATAAATACAGTGAAGTTTCCAAGGAATTGTTTTTGAAATGCATATGTCAGAGATCTTAAACTTGATCACTGAAGAAAAATCGTGCACACTGTCAAAATCACAGTTAAGGAAAACATGCTGTCTAACTATACTGGTGTTTAGAATATTTTGTTAAAAATGTCCAAATTTATTATCAAGGAAAAATTTTGAGGTCTCAAAAAAGCAAACATAGACTCACTTCGCTATTGCATGTTGCCTATGTACATACACTAAATCAAATATCTATTAGCAAATGAGTAGTGTAAACAGTTTACCAATCACCTCAGTGACTGTAGAACATTCTAAAACAGCTATTTACCATCATTTCAATGCATGGTTCGCAAAACAGGATAAAGATAGCTATTAATTATGATACTGTTCAAGATTAGAAACTTGCTTTACCCTTCTTAATCTCAAAATCCTCTACAACCTCCAATTAAGATTAGGTGATACTTCTGTGTGAGACTAAGGTTGTTCCTGGCTTTATTTTATTCTAGAGTTTTCTGAAGGAAGGGCTATTCAAAAATCAACAGCTCTCCAAGTATAAAGTTGCTGTGTTAGTTATAACTTCTGGAGTAAAAAATCCCCAAAAGATCACTTACAGTTCATCCAAGGTTTCTGCTACTGCGGCAGCTGCTAGTTCCATCAAGAACATGTCAGCTAATATTAAGAATGACATAAAGACTGTGTTCACCCAAAACTTGAAGTCAGATCACAAAGGTTGGTATAAAAATCCTTTCATATGGAAATGAAACTCTACATTGAGAATCCTGGTAGGAGGCCAGGGACTTCACTTCACCCACCACTTCCCTGGGGTTAACTGGAGTTTGAAAGGAGCTCTAGGTTCACTCTGGTTTCCCCTCTTCTAAAACGGTAGCTACTTTTTAAAGACTTGAGACGTCTTTCTTGTTCAGACTCTGTTTCTTAACTTTCCTGTCATGAAAGTGTGTCTGGTTTACTTTGAAAGTTCTAATTAGTTCTTCCTGTCTTTCTTTCTGGCTTGGACTGCTTTACCTTCTTATGCCAGAATTCTTGAGACTGGAAAAAAAATTAGCAGGGGAATGAGGTTTATTTTGGCTTGTGGTATAGGCTAAATCCAATATCAGGAAGTTTCATGTCAAGAAGGCTGGATTGTGGAAAGCAGGAGGGAAAAAAATGTGTCAGTGATTAAATAAGGACGTGTGGTATGAGTTTGCTTTGTAACAGTCTCATAATTTCCTAAATTACCTGTATTTTTAACAGTGACAACTGACCAGCACTGTGAGAGTAGCATTCCCTTCAGTAGGGTGAATGTGTCTCTGACCAAAGGTTTTCTTAATGAACTAACCCTTTCTCAATACTGTAACACAGGGCATCAAAATGCAGCAGGTGTTTTGTGACTACAAACCATATTCAAATAATAGATCACCCTCTTTATAATTACACTGTATTCCAATTGTTTTACGTAACAGAAAATCCCACACCTCACGTACTGGGAACATCTGAGTCATCATATTTTTGGAAAAGGAAAAATAGGTTCCACAAATCTGATTTTCCCAAAATACACACACACTTATATACACAGCACTCTGGATGAGACCAAACCTGGAAAAACGCACTTCAACCCTGAAATACTACTATTTTGTTGCTGTTTTGTTTTATTTTTGTTTATTTGTTTTGAAGTGGTGCCTTTTAACCCCCTCTGTCCTAGACCCAAGAAGACCTTGTGCTACAAGCAATGATTGAGACTAACTCGACCCATTATTTCTAAAAGATAAAGGTTGCACCCATCAATGTGGAGTGATTTTTTTTTCAAAACATTGACAAGATTCCTATATAACATGTATACATGTATAACATATATATACACTTTACTTCTTACTCCTCTGTATCATGACTTTCAACCTAAAGAAAATCAAGTGCAGGAAAGAGTTTTGCCAAAAGTATGGTCCTGTTCAGGTGTGTTAATCCTTAGATTCTGCATCAGGATTGTATCTTTTACTTAGCAACCTGTGAAATACCTGTTTTACAGCTAAAACACCAACATAAAACATATGGAACACTTTAGCAGCCTAGCAGTTGTGAGAACATACATGTTAGTTTCCTCCCAAATTCTCCAGAGACTGGGGTAAAATATAGAGGCATTTGCAATTTAATGTACATCATATTAAATTTATGTATTCAGATATAAATGTGGGCATACTTACATTTATACTTGTTACATCTACTTGATGACTTATTTGCTTTACAATAATATAGTTAACTTCTTTGTCTCATTTTACCATGTCTGCCTGTCCTAAACAAATCCTTTATTACTTTTTCCTTCATTTGCTATCTGTGTTTGGTGAGTTTTCTGTGGTGATTTGCTTTGATGTCTTCTCAAATTGTTATCTACTATAGTCTTGTTTCCTGACTATCATGAAGCTTACATGTCACAATTATAGTTATAATATTCTTGAAGGTGATGATTTATCTTTTATCACACTAATATTTTGCACTGTGATTCCTTCCATAATTTAAATAATAATGTCATAATTTGCATTCCATGTGTACTTCCATTATGTATTCATAGGCAAACAAACTGAGGCTATTATCATTTTACCAGTTTTGTCTTTTTAAAATAAAAAAAATCTTTTATCTTTCAAGTTTTATCTTTTAATCTTCCTGCAGTTTAGTATTTATACCTTTGAAGTATTTGTATTACTAATTACTAGTATTAACTATGTAGTTTTCCTGTGAATTTTGTATTTTCATACATTTTGTATTTCTACTTAGTATCATTTTCTAGTCTTGCTTTGTGATTTTTTTTGAGCTTGGCATTGTACTTTCAGCATTTCTCATTAATATAAGCCTGTTAGTGATTGACTTGCTAAGCCTTTGTCTAGGAAAACTATTGTTTTGTTGTTCTATTTCTCTGAGTTTTTTGATAGTTAGAGCTCATATTTTTTATGCTTTCTGATACTGATATAATTTTTGTCCTGTAGTTTCCGTGTTCATATCTTGCTATGATGTTTTGTTAAGCTGACTACATCTATGCACACTTGAACTGTTCTCTTTTCTTTATATTCCGGTTATGTCAAGCACCTAGTCTTTGAATGTTGTCTGATAAATTCTTTGAGTTTCTAGATTTCCTTTTATTAATTCTCTCCTTTGACTATGTATTTAAATAATCTGGTTTTGTATTCACAGAACCTTTCTGTTTTGTCTTCTCTGTTGATGATATCTTTTCAAGTTTCTTTTTTTTAATAATACTTATAGCTACAAAGTTTCTTTATTATATTTTCAATAACTGATAGTTTTTTTCATTTGGTAAGTGATTATTTTTCCAATTTAATTGAATTGCTTGTTTCCATATATTCTTGACATTTATTTGTGTTGTGGGTCAATGGTTTTACCCTGTAAACATTTTTTTTCTTGTACATGTTTAATAAAATGCTTATTGGCAGGTAGCCAGGCAGGAAGCATAGGCAGGGTAATGTTGCAGGAAGTAGAGGTGGAGCAATTAAAACAGGATTATTCTGGGAAGAGGATTCTGCAGTCTGAAGTTGTGATCCAAACACAGAGTAGGATGTCACTGCCTGGACAAAAAAGGTACCAACCCATGTGGCTAACTCAGACAAGAATTATGGGCTAATATAATTTATAAGAATTAGCTAATAAGAAGCCTGAGCTAACGGGCCAATCAGTTTATAACTAATGTAGACCTCTGTGTGATTAATTGGAACTTAACGACTGCAGGACCAGGTGGGACAGAAAACCTCAGTCAATATATGTGGCTTCACTAAATCATGTGGTTTTACTTTTTAAAAAATTCTTTGTCATTCAATTTGTGTATTTCCACTTCTTTGGAATCACTTGCTTAAGATTTTTGTATTTTATAGTTGGCATTACATATCATATCTTTTCATTTTTATCTCATATGTATATTTGAATAAACAAGTACTAATTCAATTTATTAGAAACTAAGTTTGTCAGCCTATCCAGATATTTTGCCTGACACTGTCTGTAGGTGGGTTGTGGATGAAGCAGGTCTGAAATGTTGGTCAATACTGCTTGGAGTCAAGCCAAAAAATGGAACAATTGGACCTGGCCTGGTACTAGGTGGGCCTTAGGTCTGTGTACAAAGGAGAAAACTTAAAAGTGAGGTCAGCTGGAAGAAACCTGATCATTAGGATTTCAGTGGTCATCTGGGTGCTGGGGAATCATTCAGACCTAGGAAATTGAGGCAGCTTAGTGCTGGGTACTTGGGGATGCTACTGCTGTTAGCTACCTGGTAGCGCAGCCTGGAGCTGAACTCCTAAGTCTCGGATATGCAAAGTGAACTTTGACATCCATGTGGGTCCAGAGGCTTAAGCTGTGAGTTGCTTCTGAGAGTCTACTTTCATAATACCTTGGCTAGTTTCTTGTTTTTGGTTTTTTTTTTTTGGTCTGTACGTTGTTAATTTTTTTTTTTGAGTTAATTCAGGAATTGTCATTCAAGGCAGAATCAAGTGTTCATTTCCCTCTCCTTCCTCTGACTGGAAAATAGCTCTTCCCCACCTGCTCTGTCTGACACTTGTCTGTGCGATAGGTAATAGAAGACTGCTTTCCCTACCATCTATATGGTGTCTTTCCTTATTGACGTGTTGTGATCTGCTGCCATGATCCAGTTCCCTTAGCTCTTGGCAGGTGTTTCCACGTGCAGATGTTGTTCATAGTAATAATTCTGTGGGGAGATGTGCTCCAAAGAGTCCTACCATGACAATTTTCTCGTAACTTGTCTCTACTGGATATTCCAGATACTCCTAAAATTTCATTTAAAGAAACATGCTTATGGCACTTTGGTTGCTAGAAAACAATTTTTATTGGTATAGGCTACAAGGAATTCAGGAGGAAAACACAGTATCTCTGAGTCAGTGTATATATCATGGTATAGTTCAATTGAAGTGAAGCCAGTGTACTTCTTTTGTTAAAAAACAAAACGCAACAAAACAAAACAAATGCAGTGCCGGGTGGTGGTGGCACACACCTTTAATACCAGCACTCGGGAGTTTGAGGCCAGCCTGGTCTACAAGAGCTAGTTCCAGGACAGACTCCAAAGATACAGAGAAACCGTGTCTCTAAAAAGAAAACAAAACAAAAACAAACACATACTCTCTTACCTCCCTATTTATTTACACAATTGTATGGCAGTCTTTGATTTTTTCAGTATATATTTTCTACAAGATTTTTTTTCAAACATAATGTTTTTAGTGATTATTTTGGAATTTCATAAAATTCATTTCAATCACACGCACTCCTATTCCTTTTGGGTCCACACTTCAACCCTTGTGCTCCACGACATACACCAGAAAGAAAAGAATACACCAAATTCACTGGAGCATGGTCAAACTCGCAGTGGCCAACCCCTTAAGTATAACTAAGTTTATTCCCACCTTTCTGCCTGAAGCCAACAATTGTGAAGAGCTGCACTTCGGCTTCTACAAACTCTTAACCCATTTATTTAAATTCACTACTGGTTTTAGGTGCCACAAACAAACCCTTGCAGTGGATCTTGTTTGATTTGTTGTTTGTGATTATATGGTTTGGACCATGAAGAAATACACTGAACATGGAGTTCATCATTACCTACTGTTTGAGGTAGTTCATCTGTTTTCAGTTTGCTTTAACATTGTAACTTGAGTATCTTTAAAATAAGATTTCAATAGTAAATTTTATTTGCTACTTAAATGTAATTTACCAGAGCATCTTTACCTTGATGATTTATTAAAAGAAACAGAAACTCCTATGTATATAAAGAAATATGGGTATGATGATGTATCTGTTTCTAAAAGGCAAGCACAAAATTTGCTTACTCAGAAAATTAGCAGTATTGACAGAGGATTCTTGTTATTTCATGAAATTTGAGTTTCATAATATAGTAATCACTCTACTTCCTTCAGCAAAAAGAAATTTCTGAATGTGGTTTCCTCTAATTGGTATGGCATGAAGCTTTATGCTTAGCTCTCTTATAACTGAAATATATTAATTATACACATATGATGTTTTCCACTTCCTGTAGCAGAGTGCTGATATGAAATGCAAGGGAAATAGTCCAACATATAACGAACACTGCCAGAAAGTTGAGAAATGCACTTCGCTCTCTGCTAACAAATGCTGAGGCCATAGACCATCTACCAGTCATAACATGACTTCATTTAATTTTATTACATGTTTGTCTTAATATTCATAAATAGCCTCTTTCCAATAAGCAAACTGAAGTACTATGTTGGGAATTTAAATAATAAAAAGTAATATATTTAAAGAGAAACCTACCTTTAGAAAGGCAAAGTGATTTTGTTGTATTATTTTATAAGATTAAGATATACAAAAAGAAGTACAAGTACTCAAATAAATGTAGAAATATAGAAGTAACAACTGATTTGAGCAAATAATCATATATATATATATATATATATATATATATATATATATATCATTGTGAATCAATGTCAGATAAATATAAGACAAAAATGGCCATTTGATGCATTTAGAAAAGCATAGCTTTATCAGTTAGTCAGTTATCTATGACAAGACCCATCATTCCTACAGAAGAATATTGCCAACTGGTTTCTGGGTATCCTTGCTTCCAGTTGAGGAGTAAATACATGCCATTCCTGAATTGTGACTGGGTTTGATTACATATCCTTATAGGAAAAAATAGGAAGGGGAACATTTCTTTGTGGAATACTGGATTTCTAAAAGCAGAGAATTTATATTTAAAGATACAATGTGAATTGCATGATATAAAATGATGGTAAAGATATTTCATTTTTATATTTTATAGTTTTATATATGTATCTCTTAAACAATAAATTATGAATGTAGCTTCTCCTTCCACACTCCTCCCAATCCCCTTACTTCCCTTCTTCCCCAAATGCACTCCCTGTCCCTGTCCTCCAAAAGAAGAGGCACTTCAGGGACATCAAACAAACACAACACAAGATATAATAAAACTAGGCACAAATGCTCACATCAAGGCAACCCAGTAGGAGGAAAATAGTCCCAAGAGCAGACAAAAGAGTCAGAGATATTCTTACTTCCACTATCAGGAATTCCAACAAAACACAAAGCCAACAACCATAACATATATTCATAGAACCTATCACAAATCCCTGCAGGCTTTGTAATTGTGGTTTTAGACTCTGTGAGCCACTATGATCACTGATTAGTCTCTCCTTGTGTCCTTAGCCTCTCTGGCTCTCACAGTTCCTCTTCACCCTCTTCCTCAGAGTTCCCTGAGTCCCAGGGGAGAGACCCAACAGAGACCTCCAAACTGGTCTCTCTTGGTCAAATGCTTGACTGTGGGTCTCAGGAAGATGACTTGGATAATCTTTGATCTATAAGTATAGCAGAATAACAGTAGGAATAAATTCATTAAGTATTTTTTGGGAGGCGAGGGGACAGTGATGTTTTGTATTACTCTAGGTCTCTGGGCTCTCCATCTTCCAGTTTATTGTTATCCAGGCCGTGTCTTGCATGGGCTCCTCTTGAGGTATGTGCCTCAAATTAGACCAGTCATTGGTTGGCCACTCCCACGAGTTCTGAGTCAAGATATAAAGCAACCTGGCATTTCCAGTTGGGCTTGAAAATGAAGGAGAACCTATAGGAACACAGTTAAATCTGAATTACTTTTGGTTAGGTGATAGTATCATGCCAATGCTGGTCCCTTGGTTTGGACAACTGAACCTCAGTTGTGAAAGTTAATACCATTATAGAAAACTGAAACCTGAGAGGAGGAAAATAAAATTGATGTATCATCTCCCCACTACTTTGGTTCTGTTTCTGATAGTGTAATATTTCTCAGAATAAAAAGGGATATAAAATGACAAGGAACTAATATTTTCCAATTACATGAGTTTCAACCACCAGCACTTTTTATCATTTATAAAAATGAGAAATCCTTCATGCTTTCATATTTCCTTCTTTATTGGGTTTTCTTTCAGTCTTAAGTTACATAAAAGTTGGAGAGATAACATGTTGGGTAATGTTACTTCCTCAGAAACTTGGGGATATGACTTCAGAATCCCAATACCACATAACAAGTTAAGCACAACAATATGTATATCTAACACCAGCACTGGGAGGAATGGAGATAGGTGGATTCCTGGAGTTCACTGGCCAGATGTTCTAGCTGACTCAAGAGCTGGTAAGAGTTACTGTACCTGAGATAAGGCTAGTGAGTAATTGAGCAAGGCACCCTCTGTCAATGTGTGCCTTCCATAGGCATACATATGTACACAGGCACAGATTCACATGAACACTCACACCACACTCACTCAAACACATGAGCAACAGAGAGAGAGAGAGAGGAAGAGAGGGAGGGAGAAAGGGATGGAGGGAGGGAGGGAGAGAGAGAAGGAGGGAGAGGGAGACAGAGATAGATAAAGAAGCTGTTATCAATATTATAACATTTTGATATGTAATCAATTTATATTTTTATTAGCCTATTATTATTTATTTAGTATTGACAAATAACCATTTTGTCAGTTTCTTCATTTTTCACATGGTGAACATAATAAAATTGTTCCAGACATTATTTCACTTTGATTTAAGTAACAGAATATCATGAAATCATGAATAATGCATATATATGTATGTGTGTGTGTTCTCATAATGGAAATTAATAAAATTGATAAATTTAATATCTGGAAGATGAAGTGTTTCCATCAATCAAAATGTTAATTATCATTTAAGTTGGGAATGGAAAGGTAGGGGATAATATACAAACAAAAAATCAGTTAATGAAATAGATCCACATGCAGTGTACTATAAGAGAATAATTTTCAGGAAAGTTATGGTGTGCATTTGAACCAAAAACCTAAGATATGTGGAAGAGCAAATAAACTCTTTGCTCCAGTTGCCATATGTACAAAAATTATTCAGCAGAAATGCTTGAAATGATGAGATTCCGAGATAGCTTGTTTGGAGCCAGACTCTTTTGGTGTACTTCCATTATGTTTCCAGATTCATGGTGCTGTTATGAACACACGATTACAATTCCATATAACTAGATATAGTAGATGTATAAGAGCTGCAGAATTGAATTCAATACTCAATTGCTAGAGTCTCTCAGAAAGAAAAGAAAATGAACATGAAAATGAGCATCAAGTATCCACATAAGGGAAAAAAATCTTATTTACTTTGTTGAAATCATAGTTGAAAGCCTGTTCCTAGTCGACTAGACTCTGATTTCTTTCTCTCTCTTCCTCTCCCTCTCTCTCTGTCTCTCTCTCTCAATATGAAGCCTAGATTGGCTCCCTGAACTCATTATACAGCCGAGGAATAATTATTCTATGGAAAAATGGAACTTCTGATCCTCCTGCCTATCATCTCCAGTGTTCTGGTTGCAGGTTCCTGCTACCACATCCAGTTTCTCTGGTGCTAGCTAGGGATGGAACATGGAATGTTATTCATGACAGGATATTACTCTATCAACTGAAATACATTCCAGGCCAACATCTCATTGTTTTTTTTAAAGGAAAATGAAAAACATACTTTACAAAATACAGCATCAAATCTGACCTACTGAAATTTCTAACACATACAAGACTTGGTCACAAGCTTGAGCACTCATTTTGATAAATTACCAATTTATTGAAGTGAAGGAATACAAATAAAGCATTGTGGTGGGGAAATTTAAAAGTAAAGCAAACAATGAAATGTATCTCTTTGTTAAGCAGATAATATTTATACTTCTTGCCAAAACGTCTTCCAAAAGTTTTCCAATTTTCTGGATGCATTTTTTATTATAAGTTATAAAATAAATGAAGATCACATTACAGCCCACTCTGTTTTGAACCAACACTCCTGGCCTATTTTCCTTGCATATGAATTTTTAAAAAGAGGTTTATGGTTTGAACAAGAACACATACCCATAAAATTTCCAGTAACTTAAGCTTGTTGTCTATCAAAACTAATGTCTAACAGATCTCTTTATAGTCCTCTGTGTGAATAATAGAAGAAAATCCAAATAAATAAAGCTGTTCAAATGTCTAGTTTTATAGTTATACTCTCCTTTCTCTCAAATGTGTATGTGGATATATATTCAAATTATAGCTAAAAATCTGTTCCTAGACTCCTAAGCTCCCTCTGATTTTATTCTTTCTTTCTTCTTTGATATTTGAAATACAGCCTGGCTTCTGGAAGTCACTATGCAGCCCAAAAATGATCTTAATATTGCATATAAACCTGAAATTCTGATCACCCTGCCTGATTATATGTGTGCATATATGATATATTTAAACATGTGATACCCCTACACACACACACACACACACACACACACACACACATTGTACATATGATTTCATCTACTCACCACCCTAACTGTTTTATGGATTAAATACGATAAAATCAGAAAGTACAGCTGAGCTCCTTAACTAGACGCTACCTTCTTACTACCTTCTCTGCCAGAGAAGGGTAATGACCCATCATGTTCACTGTTTTTCTGAAATATAGCATATCTATCATCTCTCCAGGAAATCTACTCTTGTCAAATATTCTTACTGGATACACAGAACTTTATAACACATATTATGTACGTCTAAGCATGGTTACATGATTTTATTTTTCTTTGTTAAGTTGAGTGATGAACTCCATGACTCTGCTATTGAACTGGTTTTTCTACTGTGTACAGCTGATGAAAATGCATGAATGCAGTCACTGACCATTAGTGGTTTATTAATAAATTACACTTATAATAGAAAATACACTCATATCTGCTTACTGGTGTCTTATTTGCAAAGAGAAAATGGTCACTTCCTGAAATTATATATCAAGCACTATGATTACTTCCTATCTAACACACTACAAAATGTTTTACTTTCTGGAATGTTTGCAGATATGCAATTGCTACAGCTGAAATTCTAGGATGAAATACCTTTACACATTTTGCTGAGTATGTTGTCTGTAGAACGTTTTCAAGTTGTGGTTTCAAAGTATCAAGGGGGAGAATGCGTTTTTACTTAGACTTTTTTAATGACCTATGACTACTCTTTGTCATTTAAAGATATAATCATTTAACATTAATGGTCACTTAATAAATGGTCTCATATCAGGATAACACCTTCCTCTTGTCCATACTGTCAGAATGTAAGTGAGCAACAGACTGTAGGTGTATCAGAAACAGGCACATCCAGGCATTTAAGAGGACAAGAAGGGGCAAAGTTTATTGTTTTATCACATGCTGCAGACTTCGTTATTTCTGCAATAAAATCTACAGACATAATGAAATTTAAGAACATATAAAGGTGATTGTGTACTTTGATGGCTCTTCATAAATTGCCACAGTGAGAACCCGAAGAGAAGATATACAAAAATTAGAAATATTTAGATGTCTATGTAAATATACACATATATTTATGTGGAATTGAAAAGTACTGTGAAGAAATAGTATGATCAAAGAGTTGACATAATGATGAATTGGAGATGCCTCTCATGTTGTATACCCTTAATAAATGACTAGAAATGTATACTTTTTGATTTAAAAAGTGATATAATAAAATCAAAGGTGCTATTCAGTTATCAATTTCATAACTAACATACTTAAAAAAATGTATCTTGATCAAGTTGGATTAATTAGTTCAAAACCAATCCTAAAAATGCAATTTAACATCAGGTTTCAAATTAAGATATTTTATATTTTTATGAATAATATAGAATAACTTTCAATTTAAATTTCTGTGCTGATATTATTATATGAATATCTATATAAGATATTTTTCATCTTTAAATATATGTCTTGGTTAAGTGTAAAATAAAAATATAGATAAAATCTGAGTGTGTGTGTCAATGGTGTAGGCTACCCATTTTGAGAAGCAAATTAGTTAAGAAATTAGTAGTGTTATCTGATAACTAAAGAATCAGCTCTTTACCATGTCTTAAAAACAAATGGGCCATTTCAATTAACTGGTTATTATTTGAGAAAGAGTTTATCTAACAATTATACTCATAAATCATATTCAATGTAGATGTTTTTTAGGTATACATGTATTATACTCCACTCCAGAAATCATTTACTATCGGTTTGTTCCAGCAAAGATTTACATCCTCCAAGGCTCCCAGTGAGTTTATATTGAGAGTCAGCAGATGGAAACATGGCAGAAGAGTGTGTGATGAGAAAAGACAGCAGTGTCATTGTATAATTGATTGTACAATGTGGTGCAAAAAAAAATAGATGCATGATACAGTGCTCGAAAAAGCTTGAAAAATCAGATTCTTTCTCCTGAAACATGAAATCTGGGTACCATATTAATTAAAATGCAGTTTCTAAAAATTAATATGGTTCTCCGTGTTGATTGGCTTATATATAAAGTCCACACTCTCAGTTTTAGTGAATTGCTACCCTGTTTGCTCCATCTTCTGGGCATCTGATAGTACAATGAAATTTTCAGAAAGGTAAAGTTCATAGATAAAGAAGGTTGAATTTTTATCAACTTGTTATTAGAATTAAACGTGAAGGTGAGTTATGTCTCAAAAAGTTTCAAAATTGGTAATTAATAATGTAAACAGAGAGCAGTATGTTGATATAAATTTCAAGAGGTAAAAAAGTAAGAATGAGTAATGAAACAGAATTGGTGTGCCCATCACTGCACCCATTCCATTCTCACCTCATGAAAAAGTCAGTCTTGGCAAATTTATCTTTAATCATCAAATAACAGTGTTCAAATCTCATAAAATATATCCTTAATTGCACTCTAATACACAAAAGTGACCACATACAGATTTATGAATTACAACACTATCCTCATATGTATATAATTCTATTGTCAACTCTTATAATTTTAACCTCTCACAGTACCTATTGTCGATACTAAAATATCTGAAAAGTAGGCATTGGGTGATTAGTTATACAAGCAATTTGCTTCATTGCTTAGATGATATGCCATTAAAATAATACATCGAAAGAGGACAATACTAAGTCAAATTAATGAATTTCTAATGATGGACTATCCAGTAATAAGATGCTGGCTAAGGAAACAATTTTAGAGAATTTTTTTTAATCAAATTCAAGCTATAAAGCTGTATTTCACCTGAACATTCTTTAAATTTTTACATACTCTGTTAAGCAGTAAAGGTCCAGACAATGGTGAAGGAAATAAATAATATTTTAAAAATAAGAGACCTGCTTTAAGAAAACCTGCCTACAAATCACAATCCCAGAGAACTTAGACAACATCGAGGGCACTAAGAGAGACATACATACATGGGAAGTAAAAGAAGACAAGAACTCCTGAGTAAATTGGGAGAATGGGGACCTTGGGAGAGGGTTGAAGGGGAGGGGAGAGGAAGGAAGGGGAGCAGAGAAAAATGTAGAGCTCAATAAAAATAAATAAAAAAATAAGAGTCCTGATGGGCATATTCTGTTGCTCAAACAACCCTACCACCATCACCACTTGCTGCAGAGAACAACTAATGATGTCAGGACAAGATCTTTCCATATCTTCTTCTGGAGGAATAGAAAAGATTACTGTAGTGTCATGCAAGATTTTGACCAATACTTGAACCTTCTGTAAGTATTTAGGTCATTTTACTGTGTTTACTGGTTGATTCTATCATTACTTAATGACTATGGTCCTCTGTAACTTTATTCCAAAATCCTAGTTTTGAAGACAAATGACTCAGGACATAAATTTTTGTCCATTATTAAACACAAAGCATTTGATTGTGCACTTACATTCAGGGTTTAGGTGCAAAAAAAAATTGATGCTGATTTACCCTTTACTGACTGAAATCATAGTCTTGACCATCCAATTCAGTTTTATCAAAATTGTCTGAGCAGCTTATCAAGTAAGCAACACAGGTGTCTGTACCGGCACTAAATAAAGGCAATGCAGATATCAAAGAATATTTACCAGTTTATTGTTAAACTTACTGAACCAAAGTTCCAGCGTAGCACAGGTAGCGAGGAACAAAAGGGACGAGCTGCCTCTCCGCCCACCCTTTATTGGCATGGATTCGCCTGAGGCAAACCCCGCCCTCTAAAGGGAGCTGATTTAACCCCTTTATCTCCCCCTTTTGTCTAAATAAGACACAACTAAACCAAATATAACTATAACAATAATAACAAATGATAAATATAACAAACAATATTGAGAGCAAAAGTTTTGCTAAAGAGTAACTACAATTAAATAATCTTCAACTCCATCAAAGATCTGAGAAGGGAGTAAATATTACTTAACAAAAAAGAGATATCCAAAATGTGCAACAAATGACAGAGACAACTGACTGCCTGGGCAATCACCCAAAATCTCATTTGCAATGTTGAGTCAACCAACTTTGGCTAAGGCCTAACATAACTGACATACCATTCTCAAATGTAAGGAACTTTCTTAGGATTATCCTACCCTGTCTTGGCAAGATAAGACAATCCTGTTTATATCTTAGTCAGTAGTTGAGGTATGGGTTTTTCTTAACCCAAAGGCCAGTTCTGCCAGGAAGACAAGCTCCCAGTGGAGTGTCTTTGGTGCTCAACGTTCTCTCGGGAGTAGAGTGGTGTTGCCAGGAGTAAATTGTGTCTCAATGGCACATAATTCTAGGTTAGATTAAAGGCCATTTTCTACAGCTCTTCAAAGAGGCTGAAGATTATACTATCTATACTGAAAATAATCTCTATGTATCTAAAAAACCTGATTAACCTAAAAATAATATGACAAACATGTAATTCTCAATACCTATCTAATTTGAAAACTAAGGGAATAAACAATTGTGCAATGTATGAAGACAATGATCTTCACTTGTAAACAATGTCATTACTTATCAAATGTAAACAATGTTATTACATAAATAGGACCAGAGGTAGAAATGTACATTGTGATATGATAGATGTATCCATACAATATAAGCATACTCTTATACCAAAATAGAGGTAGGAACACTCACATTCAATATTCAATATATCAATATACAAGAAACAGTACCAACATAATTTTCTAAAAACAGTAAGTCACAAATACCAATCATCCCATCAACCCAGTTAATCCCCCTCTTTTTTTTTTTATATATATCCCTAATTCCATACAATATCTCCCCATCCCCTCACCCCTAAACCAACCACTAAAAGATGTCCCTAACCCTGTGGGCAAACTCTGTTGGGAGAGGGGACGTCGTCCTCTTAGATTGCTTCTAGCTGACATGGGGGCGACGTTCTTCTTAGGGGCCCCTGTGAAAGCAAACGATGGTAAAATTCCCAAATTAACCTTTGACTTAAGAAGACTATAACTAGTCTCTGTGTGTTTCGAGAAGGTCCGGCCAGAGCGTTGTCAAAAATGTGCATCATATGAAATTGTCTCTTGCAATTGGTACCAAAAAACAGATCCAAAATTAGTGCTTAAAAAAAAAAAAATTCATGACGTCATAAAAACCAGATTGAGTTGGTGTTGTGGGGCCCCATCTTCATCCTGGAAACTTCAAAAATTACTGTAGGAAAATATGTTGCTTGTTATGGGAAATTTAAACATTAACAACAAGGACTTATACTGACATATAAAGAAAGACACAGATGTGAGGGAAGGCAAAGAAAGTTTATCAAGTATAAAATTATTCTTATTCTGTCCCATTTCATGGCTCCTGACCTGAGACAGAAACTTTGAAATATCTCTTATCAACAGGCTTGGAATTGAAGAAGGACTGAGCCATAGTCCAACTCCAAAACCAGCTCTACACATTTATAAAGAAGTGTTCAATAAAACATATAAATATACATAAATATATATAAAACCAATACTTACGATACGTATAGAATTTTATTGTTGATGTTTAATGGGTCGTATCTATTTTCCATCCATCAGTAATTAAATATTCAGGGTCCCTCAAATTCTTTGGAGATGAATATTTTCCTGTGGAGATAAGAAAAGAACCCTGCCCCCATCC